>NC_134934.1:7894242-8197272 GCF_051020765.1 Lasioglossum baleicum
ATCGAGATTTCTTTATTCCATTGTAGAGCAGGGGCGCGTAGATTAGCTGCGAAGAGCTGCTCTAGAGTCGTTATCTTCCGTTATTTCCTATCCGAACATACTTCCATTTCTGTGCTCTTAATCGAAAGAGAAGGCAGTGCTAATTGTTAAGGTGCATACCCTATAATTGCCTGCGATCTTTTCATGTATTCGCGGAAGAGGCATTCGAGCCTTCAACTACATTTATAATGTTCCCGTAGGATGAACAGCTATTGCAACGGATGGCGTTCTTAGCATTAAACCCTTCGCGATCCAACATGTGTTCTCTCTTCTTCACGTTAGAACTTGCTACAAAATGACATAGTTCAATTATATTTCCATTGGTAGCTCTAGTAACCCTTAGCACTCGAAATTGCCGTACCATTGTTCAAAATACTGTTTACATTATTAAATATGTCGGTATCCAATCAATTACTAAACATTTAGATGTTGTGCGAGGTATTATACGAATTTCATATCCATAAAATTTTTAAAGATATTCCAGGTCGGAAGAAATGTTTAATTTTCGAGTTAAAATAGCTCCGAGTGCAAAGGCTTAACTTGCTTATTACTAGACTGCGGATTTTATGGAATTATGGCAAAAATGGGTAGATACAATTTAAAAATAGAATAAAGATTCAGAAAAATTAGAAACATAAACTTACTACGTACTTTCAACGTGTTAAAATTATCAAAGGATGAAAAAATTTTTTACGCGCGTGGCCCCTCCTTCTTAAAATGAATGCACAAAACTTTTATATTTAAGTAAGGAACACTAGAATTTCACGTACATACGTACCACCCTCCGTGCATTTTCTGTTTTCGCGGGCTCCTTGTGAGGCACCAACGCTAATTACGACATTATTAATGATAAGATGAAATAAGGAACTGTTGACGGTAAAGCCAACGTCTAGTTGGACGCAGAATCGCAAATGGTCGAAGTCAAACGCGCCGAGTCGAGGAGTTGTTTCTGAAAACAGGATATAGTTGTTTAGCGTCTCGAAGGCGCGCGAAACGAGTCGCAGCCATGAATTTCGATCGCGTTAGTCAACGGGCCGTGCTACAATCTACGATACGATCTACAGGAAGAGATCGCATAACGGACGCGTTGAACGTCGGTGTTTTGGTTTTCAGACGCAGCAGCCGAACCGGCATAGGATGGAGTTCGTCCGAGCGGAGCACGATTAAAAGTGAAGCCTCTTGACCACGTGGCCGGAGGTCATAGCGACGGAGGCAGACGTTACTCTCTCGGTCTGGTGGCAGTGGCAGTGGCAGCGACGAGGCTCGGTTCGTCGAGCGAGGCAGCATGGTAAGTGTGTTAACAACGTAAGCAGGGTGAACGCCCTCGATAGACCTAGACCCAAAAACCGCTCGTTCCATGGGCACTGCCACCGGCACTGGGTTAAGGCGAAGTCATGTGACGCGACGCGGTGCAGGCACACAGAACGAGTGAGCGAGCGAGTCGTGCGCAACGCGCAACACGCAACACGGAGTGCATACACACACGCGCTTTGCAACGCACACCAGCCACGGACCATTACTTTCACGCGTATGCGTTCGAGTTCGCGTTCACGTTTGCGAATCGCGCGAGTCGAGTCCCGTCGAATCGAGTCGCATCGAGCACCGCACAGACAAGCGCACAGAGTTCGTCGGCCTGACCATCTCGCGGAATGCCTCGGAATTGTTCCGACTTGTCACGATTTCCTTCTTCAGCGACCGTCTTCTCTACTAGGACGCGTAGCTTTTTACCGGGATCGCCTTTCCTCCGGCGTTCGATGCCCCCCCGAGAACGCGATTTATGCTCTTTTCGTTTCGGACTAGGTCTTCCGGAAGCTTCTTATTCGACGCTTTATACCTCTGCGCCTTGCCAGCCGATCGGCCATCTTTTAATCTCCTCGAGACGGCCGTTTGCGCTAAGTGAACGATCTAGACGTTCTAAGTATTACCCGGACGAAAGATTAACATTACTTTCGTATTAAAGAGCGTCGTAGGCGGAACAGGCCATTTTATTTCTACCCGACACCGTCGCAAATCAAACAATAAAGTTTCAATTTAACCACGACGCGTTCTTTCAGTCCTTTTCACCCGTTCGCGTTTCTACGCGATGTTCAATCCATACATTTTGAGTAGACTGTCTTAGGTTATTTTGCATTTTTATGACAAAAATGGGTATTTATTAAATTCAGCACATGAATCAATTCAAGGGTGAAAGAACCTTTTATTTGGCTCCTATTTTTCTAGGATTGTGCCGCAGAAAATGTATATCTGATGGCTAAGATGGCTGAAAATCGACAACGAACAAATTAAGTTCCATTCCGATCGTAGTCGGAAGAATAAACAACCCAATGTCATTCTTTGATCATAATTACTCAATAATATTAAACACAGTCAACCTTGAAACATTATCCGATCGTAGAACAGTTTCTGACCAGAGCTTTATCTTCCATTTAATTAATAACAATATAGACTGTCCCGCACTCCTTAGGCAAATCAATTTCTACGTACTTGAACGTGTTTTGAGTACGAGAGCAGGATTTCAAACAATGAAATCCAAATCCTCATATGGAATAAGAAATCCATTAAATCGCATTATTGCTTGCTCCAACATATTTTATAACAATATCGATCTTTTTAATGGCACGTTACAGACATTCAAAACAAAATTGCGCAATACTATATGTTAATCGTACCTGTATTTGTTTAGTTTCGCACGGTCCATTTTTATGTAAATTTTAGTTAAGACTTAGGTTACGATTTTATGTCAGGATTTTTTGTCATATCTTCTTTTTGTTATACCAGTTATACTGTCAAAACTGTACACATTTGTATAAAAGGACCTCGGTCCGTATATAATAATAATAAGAAGAAGAAGAAGAATAAGAGCCAGCCTCGATATTATACCACCGTTTCGGTGGTGTTCGTGGCCTCGTAGAAATATCTCGCGACGCGTCCGCGAGCGATCGAAACCACGAAGTGGTTGGGCACGGTCGCGAGAGCAGTGGAGCTCGAAGCGAGCCAAAGAGCAAACGTTGAAGCGGTGGTCCGAAGCGGAGCCTTTGACATCCCGATCGCAATTAGCGAAAGTTAGATCGAGGTGGCATTTCGGCGAGGAGCGGTGGCTGCTGGGCCGACTCCTCGTGAATCATTAGGCACACGATGTCCATCCTTGTCTCCTCGCCTGCTCGTGCCGCGCCGAAACACTTTCGTTCCTGATACCGGTGACGGTGTGCCGTAACAGAGCCACCAAAAATTTGGTCGGTGGTCCGGGGGAACGTGTGTTCACATGGCTCAGCCTTGCGATCCAGGCGAGAGCAAACGCTCGGCAAATTTGGAACGAGCGATCACGGATCGGTGGTCTAAAGATTAAACGAGAGAATTTCCCTCGTTTTCTGTTCCGCGATTCCTGTTCCAGATTTCGCGCGAGCGAGCGTGCGAGCGTGCGAGCGTCATTTCTCGCCGGAGGCGGCCGTGGCCGTCGAAAGAAAACAACAATACTTTTTTCTCGACGGTCGTCGACCCCGCATGTTGCAACGCGCGTTGTCCATCGCGCGCGGCTCCCGTTCGCCGACAAACGAATTATTAATCGACCATGCTCCGCAGCCCGCGCCGCGCACCGGTTCCCTCGTCGGCGACGATCGACGATCATTTTCAGGTCCAATAATCCTGGTCTCCTTACCAAACTGTCTTGAAAAAAGAAACCGATCCCGCGCGAGAATAAATAGCTCTTCGACCTATTCCGTCCTATATTTCCGCCGCGGAACCGTGCGCTTCCTGTTGCTCTCCGAAAGAACCTTCCGCAGTATGAATCTTCTAAATAGAACTAATAGCAAGGAATTCGTGTGTGCGCTAAACGAACCTAACTACACTCTCGTACGTATTTCGCGTAGGTCTCGTAGGGGCCTTGACCGAGGAAGAAAATCGAGAGTCTTTTCCGAAAAAGATTACATCAAGGGAAAACGCGCGGAAAAGGTAGAAAACGATTTGAATCGCGTTTTCGCGGTCGTTCGGCGCTGGTTGCGCGGCGAGGAGGCACGAAGAGGATCGGGGCCGCTCGCTACAGGATGATTATCCAGGCTCGCATAACTGGCGAGGAAAGGCCTGGATGTATAGTACGTCCCGGTCGTCGGTGGATGGAAGTCCATCCTTGATGGAGGTTACTCCGGGCCATCGTCCTACATCTCCTTGGATATGAACTTGTGTCTTCGTTCGGCTCGCCGCTTCGGTCGTCTCCCTTCGGTTCTCCTTCCTCGTCTCCTTCGTCCTTCTTCCTGCCACCTCTACCCACCTCTACGTTCTCCCCTGCCATGCCGGTCCGAGCCACAGCCACGGCCACAACCACAGCCACAGTTTTACCACCACCGCACACCGTCTCGTTCTTCTCGTTTCGTTTCTGGCTCCGTCGTCCTCGGCTCGCCACCTCCACCGCGATCCGATCCCCACCCGCTGCTTCGACTTTTCTCCTTCTTCGGCACATCCCCGTTCCCTGCCATTCCCCCCATTCCCCATTCCCCATTCCCCATTCCCATTCGCCATTCCTCGAGGCCCCTACTCCGGAGCCGAGGACGCTTCTTTCATTGGCGTGACTTATTCGAATTCCGAAAGCCGATCGAATCGGCCGGAGCCCGCTCGATCGGCCCTCGAACGGGCTATTATAACGGGGATCCAGGAAAAGGGAAATGGTTCCGAGTCGCTCGTCGATAAGTCGTAACCTCGACGACGACGCTCTCGTCTGCCTGCCTCCTCCTCTCTTCCCTCCTCTTATCCTCTCTTTCTCTTTCTTCAGGGGTGCGGTCTTTGATCTCTCCTAGTGCCGGATGATGTTTTCAATCCATTCAGAGAACTGCTCGTCGAACCTGCCGAAAATATCCATTCCCTTCTCTCGCGCTTATCGGTGACACCATCGATGGATCATCTCGTAAATTCCTTTCATATTTGTCTAAAGTGAAATAGAAACACGTGATCACGACCTACTGCAACTATAGTAAGGAGCATAACTGATTCCACACACTTTAAATCAGAATTACTTTTATATGAATGGACCAAACGACTTCGATTTCTCTGTAAGGCTGGAAGAATTAGTTCAGTGATTTCTTTTTTTACTAAAAAGTGTTTACTAAAAATTGATACTTTACAACTTTTTTTAGCTAGCCCAATAACGAAAATTTAAAAAATGTGTTTTGTCAACTGGTATAAATTATATACGCTCTGACAATTTCATTGAAATTGGTTAATTGGTTTACGAGTTATAATCGATCAAAAGTGGTAAAAATGCCAAAAATCTTAGAAATTGCAATTTTTACCACTTTTGTTCGTTTACAACTCGTAACCAATTAACCAATTTCAATGAAATTTTCAGAGCGTATGTAATTTATACCAGTTAATCGCACACATCTTTTGAATTTTCGTTATTGGCCCAGCTAAAAAAGTTGTGAAAATCAATTTTTACTATTGTTTTTCACAATTCCGGCCAAATGCATTTTTTCAACATATTTTTTACACATCGTTTACTAAACTAATTCTTCTAGCCTTACAGAGAAATAGAAGTCGTTTGATCCATTCATAAAAAAGTTGTTCTGATTTAAAGTGTGTGGAATCAGTTATGCTCCTTACTGTATGTACAGAAGCCTGACACGACGACTGCCGTGGTGGTCATCAGTGATCGGCCTCCAATTGCTGATTGTCATAATTAGACTACGGATCTTTATGCAGTTATGAAGAAATTGGCTGGGTGAAATAGAAAACAATAACAGAATAGGAAAATTGAAGAATGTTCTAACGTCGTTTTTAATGCGACGAGATCATTAAGGGATGAAATCAATTTTTATTTCACTTCTGCTGCCCACGATCAATGCAGAACATTTTTATTTTGCATAGAAATCCGCAATCTAGTCATAATATTAGTAGTCGAGAATATGTCAGTTTACTCGTTCTGAAATAAACTGAATTATAGTGTAAGGTGCAGACTTCTTCATCAAGCAATTAACTCTTCGCAGTTGAAGCTTAGATTCCAACATGGCGACTCTGAGTCTCCACTCGAGTGCTAAGGATTAGTAGTAATCGTTAACCCTCTGCATACCGAATTATTTTTCAATTTTATTGCCGACAACTCCATACTGTTTTAAATGTTTTGTTCGAAATTTACTTGGAAGGACAGTTCATCCACTGCTACTTAAATATAGTTCTCTAGCTTTGTTGTAATTTATACTTGCTTTTTACCAAGTACATATAAAAACCGGTTTTATTTACGTTTCTCTTTCCCTGATGTCGAGTCACACTCGATGAACGAGTGCAAAGGGTTAATAAATTTGATCGTTTCTACGAATGAAATGAGTGTAATGATTGTGTGAAACACTCGACGGTCAGTATGCTGACAGTTTGCCCCACAAGAACAAATCTGTAGTACAGGGTCTGTGCGGAAAGAAATGCGACCACATTTTTTAAATCTATTGAATATATGAGTACAAATCTTTAAAATTCTTCAAAGTAGGATCCTTGAGCGTCGACACATTTTTTGTGCTCCCTGAAAGGCGTTATCTGGAGCCTCTCGTAGTACTCTCGTCGCAGCCTCGTCGAGCACTTCCAACCAACACTTTTCCGTAGATTACGGGGAAAACAGTAAACGGTACTTCTTAGTTGGATCACAACACTTCTCCAACCCCCGTACAGGCCTGACTTGTCTCCCGCCGACTTCTTCTTGTTTCCAAAAATTAAAAATGTGCTAAAAGGATGCCATTTTGAAAGCGTGGAGCGGGTCAAAGAGGCTGTGACGAGGGTACTACGAGAGGTTCCAAAAAACGCCTTCCAGGGAGCATACGAAGCATGAAAATCGCGCTGGAAAAAATGTGTCAACGCCCAAGGATCCTACTTTGAAGAAATTTAAAGGTTTGTACCCATATGTTTAATAGATTTTTTTTTAATGTGGTCGCATTACTTTCCGGACAGACCCTGTATGCTTTCGAGAATGATCCGAGCCGAAGAGCCTGAAACCATATTCGTTTTCAGGTCGCCGTTTTGGTCACGGTCAATTTTGCGGGTTCGAACGAGACACGGGAGGAGCCTGTGGAGGGCTCGACGCTGAAAAGTTACGTCACTGTCGCTTGTTCCTCCTCCGTAGCTCGCTTCCGCCGGTTGCGAAGGTGACTCGACCCGAATCGCGGCTCGGACCGAGTCATCGGTTCCTTCGCACTTTTCTTCGCCGCTGCGGAATTCTCTGTCAGGGTCAAGGCACTCTTCGCCGGTCGGCTGTTCAGGTGTCCGCGCGGACAACCTCTCCTCCTCCGAAACGAACGCGATTAATTCCGAAACATGGTTCCCCGATGCGATGGTCGATCGATCTTGTCACCTCTCTTAGTTCTCTCTTTCACCGGAGGCGACGAGCATCGAAGACGAGAAACGAGAGGACTCGCGGAAGCGCCTCGAACATCGATGTCCCCGGACAAATGGTAATTAGACGCGTGGCGGAACTTCAATGGCCAAGGTTTCGTAGGCTGGCTCCGCGCCGCTCCGCGCCGCTCCGCTCCGCGTCGCTGCCAGGTAAACGGCCCGAACGTTGAACCGACGAATGACCTCCGACAACAACAGCTCCCCTCCTTGGTTTTCGGTGTCGAAATCACCGGTGCGCCGGAATAACGCCTTTACGGCCCCGTGCTTCTGACTTTTACGAGCCGCCGTTAAATGATTCTCCTCTTCTGGCCACCTGAGCTTTCCAGCTTGTTCCGACGCGCGAAAAAAGGAAGCCCGTCGAAGGGAGCTGGACCCTCCGTCGCTGGAATGCAGCCAGAGACTCGCGGTTCCTAAGAAAACGAGATCCGACTCGATTAACCCTCCGCTGCGCCATCGAAATCCTCCTCGAAAATACGAAAACTCAATTCCTACATTTAACATTCATTCTGACATTCAACACTGCCGAGCATTCAAACTGGCTAATATGTATTGTGTTACAAAAATAACGAGACTGAATTTGGTTAGAATTTGTGCGATTTCTATTGGAATATTCAGGCCGAGGTGCCTAAAACGCCCACCGAAAATATGTTTGTAGTAATACGAAAAAATGTTTGGTTCAGTAAGACAATTATTGTGACGGAGTTTTTTTCTCTAGGTCATATTTTCCGAGCTTTCAAGGCCGTCGTCGTTTTCTTAGAAAGATGCGATGATATTGAAGAATATGTATTCTCTGCTTTGGTTACCGTTGAAAACACCACATCGACCAACAGTTCTGTTAATTCATTAACACGGAGTAAAATCACAGATTTCTTTAATGTCAGTTGGTTGAAGATAAAATTTAATGGTTAAATTTTAAAGAATACAGCTTTATTAATCAATCAATTTGTACGAGTAGAAAAGAATGGTGACTATACATATAATTCTTTTATTAACACTCCGCCGTGCAGTATAGTTTGCGACATTTATGAAAATCGGCCACGAACTTATGCAACGATCTAATATGTAATATGTAAGAGCCTTGTATTATATTTACTACAGGGTGTCTAAAAATTCCTTCAACAAACCGGAAATGGGAGGTTCCCGAGATCATTTGAAGCAACATTTTCCTTTGCAAAAATAGCGTCCGCGGCTATGTTAAGGAGTTATTAACGAAGGACGAGGTCTCTTGATATCGGAGTCCGAAATTGTCCGAAATGGAACTGAATGTACGGAAAACCACACTCATCTCCTTTGGTGTGAAGTAGGTCAGTGGAGTGGGAACGCGTAGTGGAGTAGGGAGCGCTGGCGCGCGGAGTGGGGATCGCTGAACGTGATGACGTACTATGTACCGAGTGTCGCACGGCGAGGTGTGACGGTTAATATTAAACATTTTTTTTCTCCTAGACGCACAGGTTTTTTAAATTTGTTTTTTAATATTGCATTGTCATTCAGTTCTGAGCTATGTTTAAAGTTTCAAGTCTCTAGTTTATCGGGAAGTGATTTAAAATTCGATTACAAGGTTTGAAGCATACTACGACAACGACAACATCGGCAACTCGGCAAGCTAATATAAGCGTGGCAAAAGACACCGAAAAATAACGATTTACCTTGTTATTTGATCAATCTTTTATCACTGTGTCAATTTGACACCGAGGCAGATGATTCAGTTCGTGAAATGAGGGACGGATGAGGGTTAACAATTGGTTCTTCAACCTCTAATTTCAGGCGATTGTACACCTTAGAAAACAACTGGAATGAACGTTCGTTCGATACCGATAGCGATATACAGGTTCGATATTGATTGTTACTGTTATTCTGCAGGTGGCGGAGGTTCGCGGAGCGATCTGTCGGGAAGCAGACGTCGCGGGATGACGTATGGATTCGAGTTTCCCAAGAAACGGTTCACACGTGCACCGGTAAACCCGCTTAGTCACCGAATCACCACTCGGCCGCGCGAAGATGGTCGTTGAACGATTTCCGGCCGGTGCCAGGGAACACCCGGTCTAGGGATGGAGCGAGAGGGAACGAAGTCCGAGCGGGAACAGGGCCAGGATCTTCGGAGCAGCGGCCGCTGGGAAAGATGTAACGTTATGTTTCGAGGATTCTGGGTGGGTCTCGCCGACGCGACGAATTCGATGACGGATGTCGGGCGATGGCACCCAGAGCGGAACGTTTTCTTCGATTCTGTGAGTCATTGCCACGAGACAATGGTCTCTGACCAGTGACGGTACAAAAAAACACCGCGGTGTCAACCGTTTCAATGTTCGTATGAAAATCTTCCTTTTTAACATTTCAACATTTTATTTCTTCAACCCCCGTCCTATCTATATCTGTTTACTTTCAAAAGGAGATTTACAAATTCAAGCGGTCATCTTCCCATTCTATCGATTCTTCAACGTTTTGTGGAGTGGACACCAGCCGACGAATGAAGTTCACGAGACTAGCGTAAGTGAATTCGATCTTATCGCTTTTATAGGGCAACGCGTATCGATTACCCTTCGTCTTATGTAGTCTTAGAATCGAGATAGGAAGAGGGTTAACACGGCGAAGTTCGATCTGCAACTTGGGAAACACAATCTGCGAGTTGTGCGAAGAAAGAAGCGATCGAGGGTCATTATCCCCGGGTCCATGGTGCACGAACCACCGTTGGCTTGAGGCGAAAGGTGGTGAACGAAGAAACGGGGGTGATTCGAGGCCGGCGACCCAATAAGACCGAGGGATTTTCAGGGACACCGGGTTAGCTGTTGCGAGTTGCTGCAGAACGGAAGAGAAACAGAGAGAGAGGGGAGACGGAGAGAGAGAGAGAGAGAGAGAGAGAGAACGTTCCCAAAGGGGGATGAGGTAGGGGAATACGGTCGAGAAAGGGTCTGTGCGTGTTCGGGAGACGGTCGAAGACACGAGACACAGACCGGCCACTCGTTACATAAGTAAGGTAAAAGATCTCCTCTTCTGCTCTCCTTGAGCCGATCCACATCCGCGATTATGCCACTTTCCATCGACCTCGCTTCACCTCGTCCGGCGTGCGTGTGCTTGTGAGCGCGTGTGAGCGCTCGCGAGATGCCGAGTCTCCCCGATCGTTTTCTTTCCGCACCGATCGCGAACCCCCAATCCCCTTTCGCCCATCCAACGGTATTTCTTCTGGATTTTTCTAACCGCGAAACATCTTTCGTTCTAACAACCACACGGCGAATTAACAAGCCAAGATTCTTAGTTAATTCTGTCGGAAGTCCCTCAACCCATCTCGAAATCCCTCGACGAACCAGAAGGGAAATTGTATCGTCTGAATCCCAAGAACCCAGAGAGAGGGGAGATTAGATAGAGTTTGTATTCCAGCCAAGACTGTCGGCAAGGTAACAGGAACCGTGCCACTTTTTCGCTGGAAATCCGCTGAAAGAGGAAGCAGAAAATTATGTTGCCTCTGTCCAGCCTTTAACCCTTGCATACTCGTACCTCTCTCGGAATGTAATCCGCGTACCGCATCGAACTCGAATATTAAATTCCCACTCGAGAATCCGTCCAGCTGTCACGTGATTATTGACATATCGTCCACGGATATGTAGGACGATTCAAGGTTGCGTTTAATTCCATATATCGGAGGCCACGTAATTTCTATCTCTGAAATTTTCATTGACGCGGAGCCTCAAGGATGAAGATATCTCTCTTGAAACGTCGCGTTTTACGGGAGCTTCGAGTAAAGGCTCGCACAACGCTTTTACCAACTGAAAAATTCATTTTGAGAAAGGGATAAACCTTCGAGACCCGCGCGAGAAGTAAGTCAAACAATCGCCTTCGATCGATCGATCGTTCGACTCTCTTCCGCGAGCGTTGACCCACAGCTTTCTCTGTCTTGTGCAGCAGAAACTGTTCGATCACGGAGAAAAATCACGGAGAACGCGACTCGGTCACCGACGGTAATTGAAACGTTTTCGACGCGTCGCGGTCCAGAAGCCTGAAGAGCGGACCAATTTGCCAGCACGGTTTTTCGCGGAATAGTCATTCCCTTGAGCTCGCGTCCGCTTATTTTTCACTTGGTTCCTCTTTCTCTCTCTCTCTCTCTCTCTCTCTCTCTCCCTCTCTCTCTCACACTCTTCGCCTGTTCCGGTATAAAGTTAATTGGCGTAGCGATGGCTGGCGCTCGCGCTGCTAGTCGATTTACACGAGTTTTAATTAAGCGACTGCGTTCGCCTGGTGCACCGGACGAAAACATACCAAGTGGAATTTTTCTGGAAGTAACTGTTACGTGTTCGTCTCCCCCTGCTCCCCCGACAAGCGACCTGTACGATCATATTCGGTCGTAACAGCCTCGTTAGCTGGTCGTGCACGCTTTTCGACAATTACTTCGCCTATCGTTCCCTTTCTTCCTGCCCCCGACCGTGAGCAGCTGTAAACTCGGAGGATCTGCAGACGGACAGCGCCGATAGAACTTCATAGACCTCGGTTATGGTTTCTCTTACAATCGGTGACACTTCGAGGCCGTCGACCTGACACCTGTGAAAGACCTTCGACAATATGAACGACCTTGCATCGCAGAATTCGAATGCTATCTTTGATGAATATCTATAAATAGGATTAAAGTTTCCTCCGTTCAGACCTATACATTTAAGTTTCAAATGTTACGTTCTTCCTTCACGTTGTTTTAAACGAGTTAATCTAATTCTAAAGGGTTTAAATATTGTTCCATGATCTGTATCGTTCCTTTCTGCGTGAAAGAAATCGTTCAATTAAAAATATATAGTTTTAACGTCTGTATGTAAAAATGCCTTGTGGTCATTTAAAACCGTATAAACACCGGCCAGAAATATTTCATTCGTAAAACCCACAACGTAGACAGGTGACTCCATCCGTGGAACAGCACACAAGCTGTACTCAAGTACAGCATCTAGTTACCGATAGGGTTCGTCTACTGTTCTGAATTACCACCGACGTGCCCGTGCAAGAGTGTGGTGGCACACACACACATCGTTAAATCGATATCATGTGCTCCTAGTACTTTCTAAATTTTCGAGATTTTCGAAAATTTTCGACCGTCTGACTTGTCGTTGAGTTGCACTACTGAATTTCGTGCCACCTCCTTCGATACCATATGCTCCTAATACTTTCTCAATTTTCGAGGTTTTCGAAAAATTTACTTTTGTATTAGGAGAACATGGCGAAGGAGGTGGCACGAAATTCAGTAGTACCACTCAACGAAAAGTCAGACGGCCGAAAATTGAGTTTGTATTAGGAGAAGAACATGATATCGAAGAAGGTGGCACGAAATTCAGTAATACAACTCCACGACAAGTCGGACGTTCGGGAAAATTTGGTGGTTCAATAAATATATACGCAGATCGCTTCTTTATTACATTGTCTTTATTTATTCATTATATGTAGATTCATACATAAAAAATGTATACCGAAATGATACAATGTCTGTACTAATCTTGTTTGTGTCCTATACTCCGTCTGTGAGAGAAACATCTCATACATCATAGAAGCCAATGGGTTCTAGTCTCTGCTAATGTAGACAACTGGGTTGTAGTCCATGCTAACGACGATCGACTTGGTGAAGCACTAGTGTTTCCGAAAAAATCAAAAGCACAGAGAAAGTCAGACGTCAAAACACTGAAAACTGCAACCATCGACGAGATATAGACAGAGTTCCAACATTTATCGTTCGCCAGCGTAATAGAGAGCTGTAGAGAGCGTAAGAAAACCAGTTGTTATTGTGTGAGACACGAAACCCCATATGACCCCATATGCTGATTGGTCTATTCTTATATGTACCTCGTCTGTGATAACATATCCTAGAGGGCGTAAGAAAACCAGTCCACCCTTCAGCTGTTCGAATATATCAAATTCCAGCTAATTTGTTCCTGGAATGGTGTAAGCCGGCAGTTCTATTTATTTCAAACGAAAGAAACTTTCGCTTTCATTATATAAAAATGTACACTACAGCAATAAATTGTTTAAATGTCCGACTTGTAAGTGTGTTCGGTTAAACTGCGATATATAAAACATGTGAAAGTACAGTGTAAACATTCAATTACATTGTTTACTCAAGACAAAATTATGTTATCGAAAACAACTTCTGAATTGCCCGGTAAATAAATTCATTTCTGTTGCAACATATTGTTGTGAATTTACAGGAATAACTTTTCAACGAATAATTTTACACTTGCAGCTGTTCCACTGCGACTTTCTTTATTTATAATTACTTTATTGTCACTGTGTTTCGCAAATAGTTATAATGGTGATTTCGTATTTGATGATTCTGAAGCAGTCGTCAATAACGAAGATGTCCAAAGTACTCCGTTAAAAAATGTATTTGAAAATGATTTTTGGGGTGCTAAATTAACCAACAAACAAAGTCACAGATCGTACAGACCAATCACAATTTTAACTTTCAGGTAAGTATTTTTTACTGAACAAAAATAGTACAGTCAAACCTCGATAACTCGAAAACCTCTATAAGACGAAAAGGTCACAGGTTTCATTAATATGTAAGAGCCTAGTAGATTATATTTACTATATGTATGTAATAAATAACTCATCTCCAAAAATTGAACTTTCCTTTTTTTAAAACTATTTGAATCAGCAAATTATTCACTCTCATACAAACCTCCTGTAAGTCGAATTTTCGTAGGCTAAACCTCTTTTACTTGAAGATTTTAGTTCTTCTCTTGAGATTCGAGTTGTCAAGGTTCGACTGTATATTCATACATTATTATTAATTACTGAATTTTGTTTTTAGATTGAATTTCTGGTTTCGTGGTAGTCTGGTTGCCCAAGACTATCATTTAATCAATATTATTCTACATACAATTGTCAGCATTCTCTTACTGGCTGTATTTATTGTAATTTTGGGCTCAAAAGAAACAAACACTGCATTTTATGCAACAGCACTGTTTGCTGTTCATCCCATACACGCAGAAGCTGTACGTTGTACACGCAACAAAATTATTCTTTGCATCTAACGTAGCTAATCGACTCTAATAATTTTTTGGATCTCAGGTTTCAGGCATTGTAGGTAGAGCAGAATTGTTATGTGCTCTATTTATGTGGCTATCCATTCTTTTATATCATCAATCGATCAATGCGAGCAGACTATTCTATAGATGGTGCAGCATGTGTGGTTGCATTGCGTCTATTGCAACTGCAATGTTGTGCAAAGAGACAGGCATCACTGCAATTGTAAGGAACATAATACAATTTTAACACATTCCGTGCCATGTGTACCACCAATGGTACACACGGTCTAAAGTTTAGTACCATTGGTGGTGCACAATGACATATTGATTTAATGCGCTAAAAAAATATACTTTGTAACAAGTTTAAGACTGTAGAATATATTCCCACCAAAAGAATGTGGGTAATGATTGTAAAAAACGCAATATAGAACAAAGTAAATGGCCTGAATAAAAAATCTAGCAAAAACGGCACGGAGCGTGTTAATAAGAGCATACTCCTCTAATTCTTTTATGTACATATATTAATTGAATTTTTTTACAGGGAATTTGCAGTATATATGATCTCATAGTGGTAAATAAAATATTCCCATCCGACGTAATCAGATTCATGAAGACAAAGTTCTCTTACGTAGAGACAAAAGAATTCATCAAGTTAAAACAAAAGCTCATAACTAGACTCTCTATACTTCTGGTATCTGGCTTATTGCTAATAGTTCTAAGATTCAGTGTTATGGGATTTAAAGCACCAACTTTTCAATCTGTGGATAACCCAGCATCGTTCATGGATAATATATTCTTACGACTACTGAATTATAGTTATATTTATTGTTTAACCATATGGTTGCTAATATGTCCAGAATGGTTGTGCTTTGATTGGTCCATGGGTTGCGTGCCTCTGATTACCAGTTACGACAGTAGGATACTTATTGTAATTATCTTTTGGTTGATACTTAGTGCAATGATTGTACATACCTTTATCCACCGTGAAGACATGTTTTTAAGGTAATAGCACTGGCCTATACAATAGCATTGACTTACAGCTGCGAAACCCTTCTATATAAATTTTCTTTCTGGTTTTAGATCCTCGATTATGGGACTAGCGTTACTGATCATTCCATTTCTACCAGCTAGCAACGTCTTTTTTACTGTTGGGTTTGTCTTAGCAGAAAGAACTCTATACATTCCCTCTGCTGGCTATTGCCTCTTGTTCGTCATAGGATTACAAAAGCTTTGTAATCGTGTTTCCGTGCAATCTATCCTATTAGCTTACGTAGTTCTCGTTTCGTTATTCTTCGCAAGATCTTGGATGAGGAGCGAGCAGTGGAAAACCGAAACTACGCTTTTCCGATCAGCGTTGTACGTTTGTCCGCTGAATGCAAAAGTTCACTATAATATTGCCAAGAACGCCGCTGATGTCGGGAATATTACGTTAGCGCTATACGAATACAAAGAAGCCCTAAGGTATAAAAACCGTTGAAAATACCTGGGAACTACAATTGCGTTGATTAATTTAATTTTAATGACTTTTTTTAATAGACTGAATCCCAACTATGCTCAAGCGATGAACAACCTTGGTAACTTGCTCAAAGATCAAGGAAAGTATATAGAAGCAGAGACATTGTTTAAACGGGCTATAGAGCTCCAGTAAGTCTGTTTACAACCGACTATTTAAGATGCAATGTGAAAAATGGAAGAGTGAATGAATCATGTTTGATACTTCCCAATTAGAAACATAATATCACTGAGTTGTGAGTTTTAGGGACGACTTTGCTACAGTATGGATGAATTTAGGTATTGTCCTGTCGGCTCTGAAGAAATACGACGAATCTGAGAAAAGTTACTTGAGGGCACTGTCTCATAGATCCAAGTATCCCGATTGTCTCTATAATCTAGGTCTTTTGGTCGGTAACTTGCTACTGAATTATAAAAGTGAAACTGTCCATACCAAATCAAACAATTTATCGATTGCAGTACCTGGAACAAAAAGATTATGACAGAGCTCTCAAAGCTTGGGACTCTGCTACCAAACAGAGACGGAACCATAGAAGAGCGTGGACAAACACGATTCTGCTGCTGGATGATTTGGGTACGTGGTAATAGACAACACCATGTCAGCGTATAGTATAATCATTTGTATTTTAGGTAAACGCGACGATGCGCTTAAAGTAGCGTATCGAGCTTTAGAGTTTTTACCCGATGACGCTTCAATCCACTTTAACATTGCCAATATATTGGGCAAAGTTGGAAATTTTGTGGAAGCAGAAATGTATTTCAAGAAAGCGATATCAAAAGATTCTACCAATTCGATGTTTTATACGAACTTGGGTGAATATTTTGTTTTAAGCCAAGTGTTCAAGGTTTATCATCAAGTGTAAAATTAAATTTGATAATTACAGGAGTACTGTACCATCGGTGGAATAAACTGAACGATGCGGAGTATATGTACAAGAAAGCATTAGATATCAAACCAGAATTTAATAGTGCCAGGGAGAATTTGAGAAAATTGTACACTTTAAAGTCATCAATAAAATAATTAATATTATGATACAAAAGTGTCGTATGTACTGTGAAAATGAAATTACTATTTTATTTATTTGTTACTTTTCCTCCTAATTCGACATTACGCGGATACGCGAACGCTTTGAAATTCCCGACTTTTTTCCCGTTGATGTAATTGTAGGACTTAAAACAATTATTACAAAAGTAGCAAGGATTATGCGGAATCCTTTCGTGTTCCATAGTGATCCATTGTGCGTTGTACATGCCACATATCAAGCAATACTTGGAAGACAAGGGTCTTAGTCTCACAATTCGTGGATATGCGGCTACAGCCAAAGTATCGTCGTTATTGATCAATCTAAAACCATTAAAATGATCGAATTCATTCATTCAGGTACCTATTATCGATTCAATAAAATTACCTTGCATCGCTAAACACGATCAAATGTTCACAGCCGCCTTGGTGCTTATATACCCATGGGAAACCGAATCTTAAGAGCAAGGAATCTATTCTACACTCCTCCATTATGGCAGTTTTGAAAGGCCCTAAATTCGCTCGCCTTTGTGCCCACTCGATGATCACTGTACTGTAATCAATGTTTTGAGAACACCTAGAGTCATTGTAAAAAGTGTCCTCTATAAAAAAGAAACCGGATTTGTACACATCCTAGAAGAACGAGAAAGAATTAATTACAAGTACAACTAAAAAGGTTTAGCATAAACACAGTTATGAATTACTTTTGCCATCGGTCCTATTGCGTTATCTAAATCTTCGCTGCATTCTTTAGAAATGGTACAATCGGCTATGCAAGATATTTTGTCACGCAAATGTGCCAGAGTCTGAGAACCCAGCACAGTTATAATAGTATTTAATTGGAGTATCGAAAGGCATTGCTTTAGAGGATTTTTTTGACGTTGCGTGAAAGGATGATAAGTCCTGACCAAGACCAAAATATCGTGTCCAGGAGTAGCAATCTCGCCACCTATTTCTTTATCCTTCTTGTAATTCTGAAACAGAATAGTTGCACGTGTAGAATGGTTCTTTCTACAAAAGTGTCATATTGGATAGACATTTACTATAAATAATTCGCTTTGGTACTTGTAAACACTCTGCTGCTTGTTGTCGTGCTTCAATCTTCTCTTGAGATTTTGGATGGTTTGCAATTCCACATCTGGTGGTTCCGTAGGACCGAACGTCTCCTTTTTCCTCAGCTTTCTACTGTCTTCAAACTTTGGCATCTCTCCTTCAACTGTCAAATTGTCAGTACTAATAACAAAATATGTATTTTATGTTTTACATGTTTGTATATACATTTTATTTAATTAAGGGAGATACCTGCAATAATTTTCCAGCATAGACATTTCTTCCTCTCCAAGCTGGACACCCATTAGAGCCATAAAATCCGAGTCATTTTTCTTAAGCGACATAACGCCTTCTGTGGACTCGATCACGTTAACATATTTGTTGAAATATTCTTTTATATGAACCTTCGGAGAAGCACTGCTGTTATAAAGTTTGTATATGTCTTCCATTGTTATTGTTTTCGAATTCCAGTAACTCGTACAACGTACAATTGCAAATTGTACAGGATGCTATTTAAAACAATGTATTTACGTCATATTGTTATTACAGAGCGAGAAATACACTGCGTTGTTGCTATATAATTCGAGAATCAATGACACTCTTTTGTTGATATACTTTATTTGTATCGCGAGACACGATAGTTCACCATGTATTTACTTCGTCCGAAGCAAAGTGTCCGAAGTGTCCGAACTATTCGATGAACTGTTTATCACTTTCTATGTTTTAGAATCGCGTTTGTACAATGTAAAACTGTAAATACAGTTTGACCGATAGTTTCATTAGCATATCATACTAATTAAATTCAATTAAAAGTTGTCATATTTATAGACACGAACAGATGTAAAAACATATAAACAAAACGTTTTTCATTTCGTTGGTTGGTTCCTTTTATGATCTTATGCTTTAGACTTTAGGATCGACCAATAAAGCATTATATACACGATATTTGAAAACAAGTACATTACGAAAGAAATAGTTGAACAATAAGATCAAATTAAAATTGAAAACTTTTTGAGAAATAATTAGAATTAACTGATTGGATATGTACTCTGTTTTACCGACAGAAATGATCGAAAGCATACTTCTTTATGAAACTAACAGATGTCAGAACAATGTTGATTCAGAGAAAATTACCGAATATCTTGTACATCTATCCATTCTGTGCATCGAATGCTTACCTTTGTTTTATGAATCAGATAACAAATAGGTGAAATTACCAATTGTTTATATTGTTTTCAGCTTAATTTTTAATAAACACGACAACGATCACGTTATGTTGAAAACACCGATTCTTATTCTGCTGTGTTCAGACGGGATACGTTTTTTCGCACATGCGCGGCGTTTTCAGCCTCAGTAAAGTATGCTTCTCGAGGAAATGTGGCACCTTGAGCGCCATGCAGAATTTTAAGAAATTGATATGATCTCCATGGAGCCTACTACAAGTTTGGTTCTTTGAGTTTTGCACTCCTAACTCGTCCATTTGGACCACTGTGCGTCCCGTCAATTATACCAGTACATTCCCGCCGATATAGCTGCCTCAGGGCTTTGCTACATCATCGCCACATCATAGATACGTTACTGTTTTGGACGCGCATGCGCGAAAAAACGTATCCCGTCTGGGCACACTGTTCCCAGTAAGCAAAATGCTCGGTTTTTGCCGGGCAGCTGCGTCAACAGAGGCAACGCTTGCTGCCGGCAGAAAGACAGTAGCCGGCAGTAGCTGCCGGGTAGATGAAAGGCAGCTCGGTCCTAGATTCTGCCTGGTCGCATTAACATAGACGAGGTATTCTCATCGGTGGCACTAGTATTAGCGCGACCTGCCCTGTATAGCCGTGCTGCCTTCTTACGACGAGGCAGAATCTAGGACCGAACTGCCTTCCATCTACCCGGCAGAAGCTGTAGCCGGGTAGATGGAAGGCAGCTGCGTCAGCACAGGTAGCGCTTGCTGCTGGCAGGGTGTCCTTCGGTCAGGATAATACCCGCCATCTGCGCGGTAGGCTGTGCTTGATTTCTGCTCGGAGCAGGCATGGCAGACTGGGAATTTTGATATAATAAAGAACAAAAAATACATAATAAACAATAACAAAGACTTAAAACAGTGTGTAATTCACCATTACAACCATCTGTAGACGAATTGACTTGTAATAAGAAGAAAGGAGCAGGTAAACCTTTACATCACGGGAGGAACTGCAAAAATATACAGGGTGTTCAAAAAATGTTGTACTTCCTTCAAAAGGGGTGATTCCTGAGGTCATTCGAGGCAACTTATTATTTAGAATAAAAATTCTCTACTTCATTGCAACGAACTGGAGCAAAATAAAAATTGAATTCCTTTCTTAATCGGTTCAATAAGTTGAACACAGTATGATGCTCGTGCTCCTCTTATCTATTTTTGTGATAAATGCATGAAATCCGCAATCTAGTGATAAAATTTAATGCTGACAAAGTTCTGATTTCATTTTTCAATTTTTCATCCCCTAGTTTAGAAAATTGTGACCTCAAGATTAGCTCCCCAGTGTATACTAAATCTACATTCCTATGCCTTACTTACATTACTAATGAAATACTTGAAATCTCTTCAAGCAAGACGTCGAATCCGTAAATGGTTTGAAAGACCATGCATGGCTAAAAGAAACAGCGGACAATGCAACGAGCACTTACTGTCTACCGTAACAAAACAATTTACAGACTCTTATTGCTAATAATAAGTCCGTAAGAGCCGACTACACCGCGTAAACGGTGCGGTGTGGCGCGCGGTGCACCTCTGACTCTGCCTTGCGAGAAGAGTGCACAGTGCGCAGTGCACCCGACAGTAGTAGAATAAAACAATGATCGGGCGACACGAGGGCACAATGAAGAGGCGTAAACTACGGTGGCTCACGGTGCGGTGGTCTCGCCAATGGTCCGTGCGACCGCGGGGCTCCGCCTCTTAAGCGTGGCCAGTTTTCCCCCTTGGTGGTGATATCGTGATTGTCAGCCGCGCTTGGTCGAGCGTGCGCAGCAAAGTGTACACCCACGCACACGCTCGCAGCATCCATGGCCTAGGAGGCGAGGACGGAGGCTTACGCTAGAAGTGCGCAGAGAAGTGTGCGCGACGTGTCGATGTGACCGGGTCTATGGATTGGTCGACTCGACCACTTGCAGCCCTCCCGAGAGACGAGCTGGCGCTGTTCCTCTCTGGCTGGGATCTTCTCGCTTATTCTCCTCTGCGTCGAATCGTCTGTCCTCTTTCAGCCAATTCCTCTCTCGTCGGATCGACTCTTCTCCTCCGTCTTGCTCGGTCCTCAATGATTCCCATTCTCCTCTCGTTCCACCGTCACACTCTTGCCGGAGCAAGTAGGTGGGCACTCGTGCGTCCTCTTTCACGCATACACCGTCACTCGCTAGAGATAGGCTCTCTCTGGCCGCATGTACGTGTGTCTCACGCACGACGGGAAGAAGCGACTACCACAAAGAACGGGCGGGGGCCGCGTTCTAAGGCCACGCTAGCCGGAGAGGAGATTTCTTATTTCTGCTCTGGTAAATCTGTCGCCCCAGTCAGTGAGGCAGCGAAGGGCGAGCCGCGCACCATTGACCGTGTCCGTGCTTCTTTTTTCGTCTCCTCTAGAAACGCCACTCTCGCTACCCGGTTGTTTGCCGTTCCTCCTCTCTCCCTCTATTTTTCCTTCTCTCTCCGACCCACGCTGCAGACGTCTCTCTTTCCTTCTTTCCGTCTCCGCTACAGAAGCACGAGACGGTGTACACGGACACGGTACCGCACCCCGTTTGCACCGGTTATTTACTATCGCGCTTCATTGTCGCGTTTCACCCTCGAGTGGCTCTCATCAGCGCGCCTGAATGAACGCTGATCGCGTGAATCCCCAACTATTCCACGCTAGTCATCCTTTCGTCAAGTGTCCCGCGAGTTAACGCGATTCCGTGTGAGAACAGTTCCGTTCCGGCTGCATGAAGGATTGGTTGGTGGTTGCGTCTCGACTTCTTCCGCGTTGACCGGTCGAGTGGCTCCGGAGCGCTCTTCCGATCGTTGTACACATCCTTCTTGCGGACGCGACGCGACGTCGTCGATTCTGTTATCGTTAGATCGCCGTCGCGATTGTGAACCGACGATCATGCCCGACACCTCCTACGGAAAAATGTAAAGTTAGGGGGTGGCGGCGCGCGAGGGAACACGGTGGTGCCACGTGAGAACTGTGTAGAGGACACGAAGACCTGCTCGGTGCGATACAACGGCTGCCCGGACACTTGGGGATTCGATCCAGCTTCGATAGAAGATCTTCCTGGATCGCAAGCTCCGCCGAAGGGATCGAGCAGCTCGAGGTCCGCGGAATCACGAGGGAACGTTGCGTGTAGCCGTCGGCTGCGAGCTTGCTCTTCCCGATGGATCCTTTGGTGCTAGGTGAGCGATCCTCCTCCCCCGATTGAAACGCGACCATGTAAATGCCGCACATTTTGCAGCGATGCCTGATTATGTAACGCGACTGCGAATTCACTGGCGGAGATCGTCGCGGCTGATTCTGGTTGCGAGCGTTGTCGAAACTGTTGAATAACAGACATCTAAGGTACTCGAAGGGCCTCGCAGCATGAACAACGATCGAACGGTTACCCGTTTATCTCTCGCGGCAGCGTCTCCGGAGTATTATAGCTTCTACTTTTTGCTCGGAGCGTTTTCTACGGAGATAGATTAAATCGTCGCGCGTTCGCGCGGTGTATGTACGTGTCAATCAACTTCGACCTAATTGAATTTATAATTAAATGAGACGCGGTGATCGGATGTATGTATCTCGTGGCGCCGTCGGCCGGTCACACTTATTAATTTCGCGTAGCACGATAATGGGATAGGCTGGCGCAATTATTATCAACCGACACGGACCATCGATGGGAACAGCGGAGGAACTGCACGCTCGTTTTCTCTCCGTTTCTTGTTTCCGATTAACAGAACGTACCGCGGCGGCCTTCTGCGCGACGAACGCGCAATAAACATGTAATAAACCGTCTCATTAAAGTCTCTCCGGCGTGCATCGCGCGTCAATTTCCTGGTTTGAATATTCATTGAACGCCAGTAAGCCTTTTGCGTACCGTGACAGCTCTCAACCGGAATCGAAGGTTAACCTGCGGCAGAAAAACAGTTAGGAAAGCCGATCGTTTATCGCGCGGGTTATGCCTACGCGTGGGCACAGTTCCCATTCATAGAAAATCGACAGCGTTTCGACTGCACTCACATTTCTCCGGCAACCTTTGGCCTCGTTGGGTCTCGGCTGCCCTCTCGCCCCTTATCGCCCGGCTTTACGTCTTCTTTTTTTCTTGAAACTCTCGACAAGACCGTGCTACCGTACGAGACCCGTACCGTCACGTCGATACCGCGCGGCCAGCCGAACGATCATCGTTTAATAATTATGTCAGCCGCACGAAAATCGAAACTGACCGGTCTAACGAGCCTGTTTCATAGCTGCCTTCCGATGAGAACGCTCGTTCGTGTGATCTATGCGCCGGACACCGGTCCGCATCCAGCCAACAAAGTATTTATACTCTTCCTGAAGGTTTCGGCGCGCCGATACTTCCGAAAGCGAGGAGTGCAGGGCGCAGTACATTTACGTAGAACCTGGATACATCTTACGGTAAAACTTGTTCGAATTCTTTCTTGATATTCCTTGATCCGTTCGGCTGCCCAAAGGCTCGCGAGTTTTGGATTTCTCGTTCCACCCCACGAAGGGGAACGCGCTATCGTTAATTGACGAATGGCGGTACCGATCGACGATGCCGGAGCAAGTCCGTATCATGACCTACATTTTGGTAACGCGATCATTAATCACGAAGATGTGCCACGTTTGTTGTGACGCGTGAAACGTTGCCGATGACCCAGATCTAACGTCATCCCAGCGGCAATCTCTCGGTGGTTTTGCCACGCTTAATCGGACGACGGACACGCGTCGCCGCCGCGAATTATTCGAAATCCAGCGGGTCTCTTCGAGTGTCGGCGCGATGACGAAAAAAGTCAAAGCACGGGAACCTTGAACCCGAGCGGGAACAGATAATCTTTCCAGAAATTCTGAACGACCTGTTATCGTCCAAATAAAACGGACGGCCGAACTTTGTCCGGGACTGAACGTTCGGTAGCGTGGTGGTCCGATTAACTTTTGCGGAACGATGTAAGTTACGCGTGAAAATAATACGCTCACGATTTAAAACGCGCCTCGCGTTATCTCGGGCCCGCGTCCGAGCTCTCTTCCACTTCTTTTATTCCCCTCGGATGACGTTGACATCCCTCGGAGTCATTGACACCAATACAGCCGTAACCGTGCACGGTTCAAGACCTTGATATGTGAACGCGATACATTGGAAACGTACACACCGAGATAAACCCGTCCGATCGTACTCTTCCAGCGGGAGATACGCTCGACAATAAAAATTTGTCACGACACATTGTAACGGACCGATTAACGTTAATGTTTCTGCATTATTTTGCACGAACCGGCCTGGAATGGCGACGATCGCGAACGAGACGCGAACTGTAAAATGGCAGAGGCCACTCGTACACGAGGATGGTATAATTGGCATTGGGCCTTTGTGACTTGTTAATCCAATAGGGCTATTGGTTTGTTACCGTTTGTCCCGTCGGTTTAAGTCGAAAATCAGATTGTTCTCGGCTAGAAGTTACAGACAAGGCGATGTTGACAGTGGCGGGAAATGTGCAGTTATAGATTCATTAGCGTTCAATTAGTAGCGTTTGTTCCAGTTAAACAAGGTGGTCGGCTTTTAAAGGGTCTGGTTGACAAAGGACTGCGCAAATAGTTGTATTAGCTTCTGGAGTTCTCTCTCGAGTCTCGGGCTACCTACGGGTCGTTTGCCCGCCGCTCCTCTTCACCATGTTATGTACCAACAAGCTCTCGAAACTTTAAAAGGGTCCAGGACAATTCGCTGTCGCTAATTTTGTTAATCTCTCGGAGAGTGGACCGTGTTCTTCGACAGTAACTTTGCCCTCTTGTTAAATAAATTTGAAAGCTACTAATTATTCCGGAAGGTTTTCCAAATATTTCTTCTTTCCTCCAACAATGTCCGAAGTCTGGAGTTTGCTCCTGCAAGAAGAGAACATATGTGAAAACTATGAGATGAGATGATTGATCTCGAGGCAGACTGGTCTCACGAAAAGAAGGAACAGTTGACGAACTTGATCCCCAGGCTCGAATCGTCGTGCACTTTAAAGAAAAATATCTGCAACGTTATCGGCGGCTTCGACCGCCTGCGCGCTGTAAATCAGTCCCGATCTGGAAGCCGTACAGGATATTCTGGCAGAAGATATTTCGAAAATCGCGGTTGAATCGCGTGAGATCGCGTGACAGAAGTTGGCTGAGGATCGCGACAGGGTGGAACGTATCGCATGGACTATTTCGTCTACAGGCAACGATCCTACGGCGAGACGATTCCGAGATGTATTGTCGACAAGTTATTACTTGCACGATTTGGAGGTAGAGTTCTGCATACCTGTCCCGTGACTGGGAAACCTGGCGGACCGCCATCGGGATACCTTCTAATAAACCGTCCCAAAAATTCGGGATTATATCGCTGCTCCTAAGGTGAACCGACCGAAATCACGTGTCCAAAACATCTGAGTTCGGGAAGTTCGTACTTCAAAGCGTGTCTGCACCTGTGGACATTTTTTGTAAATAATTTTTTGGGTCTGTTTCGTCAGTTTTATTGTAATTTTACTTACAAGAATCTGACTCGATCTGTTCCCATCGGAACTCATGATGCGAGGACGGTGTTCAGAAAGGTTCACGTTTGAAATAGGACCTTTTAAATAAAGTTCCGGAGCTCTTTAGATCCCCGCTTTCCAGGAGTTGCAAGCTTGCGAAGAATTTTGCGATCTTCCGTGTCGTCGGAGCGTTTGTTCTTCTTTGGATGGGACAGGAAACGTTGGTTCATCCGGAACCATCCTCCTAAGCGGAAGTTCGCGAGCGTCCCGAACTGCAAGATCGATTCTATTATTACCACTCGTGTTCGTATCGGCTTCTGCTTTTGATTTTCGCCCTTTCGCGAGACGCTGGGACAGTCGTTCGCCGGGATCGAAAAGGAAAAAAGAACAGAAGCACGCTTACGCCGGTGCGAGTTTTTTGTTCGTCGATCGGATATATTTCGGTCCCACTGTCATCGCGTATTCCAGATGTGAGCGGGCTCGCGCGCGCTCTTCTGCACATACGCGCGAGATAAATTTTGCGCGGATGTATTTTAGGTGCACGAAGAAAGGTGCGGCCCGCGGGGATGAAAAAGGGGGAAAGAATTAGAGGGCCGAGCTGGTGAAAGCTCGGGAGGCGTTGTGCGACTCGAGCGCGCAACAAATCGATCGAGCTTTCTTTCGGAAAGCGGACGCTTGCATGTCGCGAACAACATTGTGAAAGATTGAAAAAGAAAATCGACGAGAAAGAAAAATACAGATATCCGGAGAAGTAGAATAAGATTCGGTCGCGACAGAACCGCTCGTAGGCGCGTCTGGAAAGTGGCGAAGTTGCGATGAAATTGAACGAGGTCAGACGGTTATCGTGAAAAATGTAGCGCGATTAGCGTATAATTAATTTCCTCTTGCGTCAAGTTGCATAAATTTCGCAGCTATAAATACATCCTACGGAGATCTAGTGAAAAAGGCAGACGTCCACACTTTCCACGATATCGTCGGAGTCTCGCGGGCAGTTTCTTCGAACCAGTGCAAGGAAATACATTATATTAATTATGGGTTTTCGCTCGGGGCGCGCGCATTGTCGGGCCACGCGATAACACAATCTCGGAGAGCTTCGGCTCCAACCGATTTTAGCCGCGAACGTTCAAAAATCGCGACCGGCTGCCAAGAATCCTTTTCGACGGAAGATAACGCGGTTTGGCCGGGGCCCAGGTTTACTAAGCTACTGGAAATAATGATGAAGCTTGACAGGACTATTTCGAAGCCGTGGATACACGTGGCACAAATCCATAGCAGAGTCTTCTGCTACCGATACCGTTCTTTCATAGACGTTCCATGTAACCGCAGCTTCTACCAAGCAAAGTGACCGTTTCCCCAAAAATTCGAACAATTCGTAGGACGTTCGTGCACGCTATAAAGCTACTTCGCAAAATTAAATTATCGAGTGCCGGGCGCCTACGGTTGTAACAAAAAATCAACCTTTTCATCCCGAATATATGTTGCACACGGCGTTTTGTTTAACGCTACATTAGTCTCGATCGTTCCCGGAATCGTTTAGCTTCCGAGTCCTCGTTCGCGCCGAGGAATTAAGAATGTTTAATTTCTGACGCGGCGACGCCTTGGCAAACTAATCACTGACATGTGCGCGGTGCCGCGGAAATTAAATTAAAGATCCGTTTCTATAGTAGCGAGGAGGCCGACAAAGGGGACGGTGCCCGAGGGGTCGATAATTAGCGAGTGAGAATGGTAGACAAACACTGGTCGCGTTCGGAGCATCTACGTAAGTGAAACACGTGTTTTCGAGGGTGACACTGACATCCATCACTCGTTTCGTGCACGCCCACGTCTCGGACGATGCCTTGCCGTTCACTCTTCTACTTATATCCGGGCCCTTCCCGCTCGTCCGTTTGCCTGCGACAATTTGTTTCGCCCCTCGCCTCGGTATCGTTTTCGCGAATTTTCAGCCACTGAATTAGCCGATTCACGGTAGAGGCGCATCAACCTTGTTACTCGATGACGTTCAATCGCGTTTCGAATAATAAAAATTCGCGAGATCGCGCCTTTGACGTTTCGCGCCTTTATTCCGCTCCACCATTCGTTCGGTCCAGATTGGAAAGACGTTCGAGAGAGAAACGAGGAGAGTACATAACTGCATGAGCTGTCGCTTTAAATTTTCGCAGATCTCCGCGGATTCAGCGGTCTCAAAGGGACGCGCTCGTCATAAAGTGCGCTAAACGTCTCGCAACATCACGGGCCGAACGTTATCAATTACCGTCACGGTGAAACTACCGCAATCAATCTGGATCGCGAGCACCGCGCCGACTCCCGCTATTTCGCGAACATAATTCACCGTCTGTGACGGGGAGTTCGCCGGTGATCGTCTCACAATGAGCCCGCTGTTGAATCCGCTCGGAAAGCGAAGCTGTTCCTCTTCCTTTCGTTTCGGGGACCGGGGCCGTCTCTTTCTCGAGTTTCCACGGCTGATCCCGCGAATCGGGGAGGAATAAATCGTTGCCGGAAGATCGAGTGGGTGCATAGATCTGCGGATCGTCGCGTGGAACAGCATTTCACGCACGCACACGCGTGAACGTCGCCGTGCACGCAATATTATGAGACTTTTTCTCGGAGCGCGCACCGTGATGAATGGCCGAGATCAAAGGGCCCGACTTGTGTAGTCATTTTACACGCGTGTAATACACGTATTTAAGACCGAGGAGACCGGGCTGGTGAGCGCGTGTGCGTGTCCCGTCTTCTCGCACATGCTACGCACAAGGAGGATTCCTGCTGGAACATCGGAACTCTTACTTTTCGCTAATTCGTCCTCGGCGCCCAATCATCCCGCCAATTCGCTGCCTGGTAATTCGGTTTTTAAGATCAGACGACACGACACACCGAAACACTCGGTCCACCTGCGCTAACCGGGCAATCTTTCAATCCTAAACCCTCGAAATTTCAGGTATCCCTCAATTTAACAAATAATTTGTTACGGCAAATGTTTCACCGCAATCAACGGCAGTACATTGTAGATCATTTTCCTCCGTGTTCACGATAATTCACAATTATTTTTTGAATTGGGAGATAGATGAAAATTTACCGAACGAGGAGTGAATTCATCTTCCGCGGTTAACAGGTTGATCTCCGAATGATTTAGTTGCTTGTGGTTCGAAAGTGCGGACTTAGCTTTATGCGACCAGGCGTTTACTGCTGACCCGTATAGAATTTCTCGAAGTCGAGGTTTCCGTGCACAAGAGACCGATGTTGCGAGGGACAGGAATAACAGTGGTTCGGAATGATGTTGTGAAAGAGACGTAAGAACAACATACTGAATGTTTCCCGTACATACTGATCTCTCGCTGGTTGGTCCTCTGCCGAAACCGCGGCATCCTCCTCGCAATTTTCGGAGACGGCGTTGACAGAAACATCGTCCTCCTGGAAAATTCGTCGTACTTATAAATCCATCGGACGAGCGGTTTATCCCCTCATTAATTACTCACCTACCAGCGAGAGCCAACGGAGCAACGTATAAACCACGAGGCTTGTCCCTCCAGTTTAACGACCGCAGCTCCCTCGCGATCGAACGATCGTTGGCAAAAAGACAGGGCCTTTAATGTAACGCGGCTCATTAAGTCCAAATCGCTGGAGTTTAACGGGCCACGTCGGGGTCGTTCCACGAATCTGCGAGCCGCTCGGCAACTCATCCCCGCGGCGGGTTCTTTCCCCGAAAACCCTCTCGCCGATCGAACCTTGGATTAAACACGTTGGATCGGTTGAAGGTTCATCTGACCTCGGAGCTGTCTGAAAGCTTCGATCATTCCATAAAGCGTATGCGAGATCTTCGAACAGGCGCCATTTCCTTCCCTCCTCTTCTTTTCCTTCAAAAGATATTCTGTCCATCGACGAAGGTCGCGAACGACGTTTCGCGCCTCCGCAAAGAAATTCGGCGTTAGGAGGCGATTCACAGGGATGCGGAGAAAGATGGTGAAAAAAATGGTGGACGGTGGGTGCGCGCAAAAACGCGTCTCTGAGGTCGGCGTGGCGGCGTCGCAGCGTCGACGAAACTCTTGTTCCAGGAATCGCAGGGCCCTCCTTTCCGCCGTGCGGTTTTCTTCTTTGCTGCTCTCTTTTTCTCCGCAGTACTTCCACGGGCTCGCTCGGTGCGCAGAAACAGAACCAAAGGGAGAACGAAGAGGGCCGTATAAATTTCTTTTCCGCGGCGTCCCTCTCGCGGCCGGAAGAGGAGTCGCCCGTTAGGGCTGCGGGAATCCGCCCGCCTCCAACCCTAGAATTTATAACGATTTTATTAAAAAAAGAAACGAATTGTTCTCACATCGGTATATCTACCGAGCAGTCTCATCGTTTAAAGACGGTACTCTAGAAAATTTGCCACGAAATCAAGATGCAGAAAAATAAATCAATTACGTTACATGGTGAACCCGCTTAAATTTAGCGCCGAGCAAATTAGGACCAGCTACAGAGACGGTCAAGAATGTTCGAACAGCGTGTCGCTGTAGCACCCTGTTATAAGTGGCCCTATGTCACGAAACACGGAAGAAACGCGCCAATTGGCCTGACAATTTGTTTCGGGGATAATTGAAAGATAGGACGCGTAGGTGGATTCCAGTCGGCTTCGAGCCCTCGTCGGTGATGGTCGAAAGTGTAACTTCGTTCCGCCTGTCTCCCGGTTAAAGATAGCCGATCTTATTATGCTTGTAACGGGTTGTTATGTTCGGTTACTCGCGTGTACGGAATCCCGGTGGGTTTGGAATGCAGTTGGGGGCAATTCCTAGGGCATCGCTTCGCTAATTAAGGGTTGTTACACGCTGGCTCGAGCGGACAGGAGAGCGAGGCACGCGGCACTCCACCACCGTGTACATCTGCATCTCGTTAAAACGAACCCCGGCGCCAGGTGTAAGCCCCGATGCGGTCTATATTATCGTTGCGTTATTTCGGCGGCTCGCCGAATCGATGCTAGATTGCTCGGACCCCTTCGTATTTCGGACCCAGTAATCGAAATTGTGTTGCTCTTTTCGCGGCGGTAAGAGATCATATTCAAATTGGACTTGAGTATATTGGGGTCCACCTTAGCCACCGGTCGCCATAATAAAAGGCTAGCTTGATTAAAAGCTACTCCAGATACTTTTATAGGCTACCGCACAGACCACTGCTCTACGAGGCCAATTCTACAAATAAAATGATGCAATAATAATTTGAAGTATATTCAATTGCAAGATATAGAAATGGATACTTAAACATCCGATTGTCCACAGAAGGTTTAACAATACTATTTCTTGTGGTCGTCGCGTAACGAAATGGTAGAGAATATTTTTTTCTTAAAACAGTACTGCCCTGCAAATCAAATGGTTACATTAGAAACGACAGAGAGACTAATGGGTCTGCAAGAAGTACTTGCAAAGATATACTTGAAAAATTGCTAAATAAACTTTTACGTGGATCTCGAGCATCGTCAATTCTACAGTTACAAAATTGGTCGGTCTTTCAAGGGTTAACGATGGTTTTTCTCCTCTGTTTCGGGAACTAGAGAGCAACGCGTCCGAATTGGGTGGCGATCAGCACCAGCAGCAGCAACAACAGCAGTCCCAGCACCAGCACCAACAGCAACAGCAGCAGTACGGCGAGGTGAACCAGTTGGGGGGTGTGTTCGTGAACGGTCGACCCTTGCCGAACGCGGTCAGGTTGCGAATAGTGGAGCTTGCACAGCTGGGCATCAGGCCGTGCGACATCTCGCGGCAGCTGCGGGTCAGTCATGGTTGTGTCAGCAAAATCTTGGCCCGGTACCACGAGACGGGCAGCATACTGCCGGGCGCGATCGGCGGCAGCAAGCCCCGGGTGACCACCCCGAAGGTAGTCCAATACATCAAGCAGTTGAAGCTGAAAGATCCAGGGATCTTCGCCTGGGAGATCAGGGACCGACTGCTCTCCGACGGTGTCTGCGACAAGTACAACGTCCCATCGGTGAGCAGCATTTCCAGGATATTGAGGAACAAGGTCGGCGCGGCGACTGCGATCCATCATCATCCCCATCATCCAGCGCATCATCACCATCATCATCATTTGTACGCGGCCGCGGCTGCCGCGGGGGCCGCGCTTTGCCCTGTCCCTTACCCGCCGACGCCTTATCACGCGACGCCGCCGCCGGTTACGCATCATCATCATCATCACCACCACCAAGGTTGGTAGCTCGAAATTCCTCCCTTTCCTCGCGAGCGCCGTATGCTGGTCCAACGTGCGATTCCAGCCGAGCAAAATTCAGCCTTCTCGATTAGTTAGAACTCGGCTGAAACTGCATTTTATCATTAAGTTTACGGGACGCGTTCTAACATTTGTTTCTTTGAGTATGTATAACGACTAAACCTCCGGGTAGATACATTCTCGTTATCTCAACAAAACAATGTACAACAGTCGCTTTTAGTGCTCCGTAAACCTAGTGTTAATCCAACGTGCGTCGCATAGTGGCGAATATCCTGGTGAAGAGTGTCGACGCGAAAAGATGGACTCCACGAATTTATTTGTTGTAGTTGGTGTTCGCGAGACTTCCATGCACGATAGGTACTCGGACGGCTTTAATGCCACGTGAATTTTGGACAGGATTTCTGCGATGTTCGCCACTGTGCGTCGGTTTCGAGCAGGAATTTTGCGCGAGTCGCTCGCACGCGATCTCCCGGCAAACTCGATGCTCGAAGCGATAAGCTACCGTCGCGCAGCCGGAGCCGGGCATCACACGGAAAGACTGATGCCAACTGAATCGAATTATTCGTACGCGAATGGTATATCGGTTGCTGTCAGAGGAATCGGGTGCCATCTCCGCTGGTTCGCGACACGATACTAAAATCAAGCTCCGTTCGACGACGACTGGCGCGAGTTGACGTTGTGCGTGCGTTCAGTTTTAGCAGCGAGCTCGCGGGATATCAGGCAACAGTCGGGTCTGTTCCTTCCATCGTGATACCGAGCGGTGCTTAGCGAATGTCGAATACCAAGAACCACGTTCCTACCAATTCGGTACCGGTGCGTTTCCAGTTGGGCCGACGACGCCGAGCAAGCTGTCGCCTTCGTCGCCAAGCTCAATCCACGCTGGCCATCAGCCGACCACCACGGGCAGCCTTCACTGGCCTAGTCCGCACACGGTCCACGACATTCTCGCAACCAGCTGCAATCTGACCAATTCGCCGTCCTCTTCGTCGCCGACGTCGCCGCTCTGCGTGTCGGTCAACAACAATCATCATCACCATCAGAGCAACGAGAACGTTGCGGGTAACAACAACAACAACAATGAAGAGGAGGGTTACCATCATCCGCATCACCATCACCATCATCATCAGCAGTATTACGCGTCCGCTCTCTACCATCATCATCATCACCACCATCACGGGGACACCGTGACGCCAGTGGTCACAGCCTCGCCGGTCCTCGCCGTCCAGTCCATCATGATGCAGTCCTCCGCGGCGAGTAGTCAGCCCGCTAGTCCCTGCAACTGAGACGGTTTTGACAGTGCCATCGAAAGAAGTTTCATAGACTCACCTTACGAACGATAGGAAAATTGAAGCGCTCTGTGAGTGGTGCGAGTGCAACGACGCGATATATCCACGATCGATCGTTTCCGACCATTGACTCTGGAAACGAAGGATAAAACAGCAGAATCGCTTCGAGTGACTGTGAGACCGACGCGACGATCAGAGAACGTTATTATAGTTGATCGGTGTCTCGAACGATGAACTGTATCATCACCAGTATTATATGTTTTGATCGTCGTTGATTGCCATTGATTAAACGCCAATAATGCCTTTTGCGAGTGCCATAAAGAAACTACTACATGATATTGTACATATATTGTAATTGACCGTGTATGCGAAGAGACAGTGGTGCAAACGTTGTCGAAACTTTCAGAAAGGTTCACACGCTGTTCACGGTTTGTCGCTGTTAACGCGCGTATTTTTAATCATGTTTCTCCGATAATTTGCATGGATTTCATGAGATAATTGTTAACACGGGAGCGTTGTATGTTCTCGAGAAAGACAGTGATCGACGCGCGAATCACCCTAAAAGAACTATGTTATACATACATGTATATCGATGTTATTCGAGCGACGGACGAGTGCCGATCGTTTCGCGATTACGTGACTGTAATCCTCTGTCATGCTTTTTTTTATGAAATGTAACTTTTGCCATTGGGAAATATATATTTTCCATCGAGTTAACTGGCAGAGCGTTCCTTTTACTCCTTCAACGCCTGGCAGCGAGCTAATCACACTGTCCGGGACAGTCGTCAGGTAAGTCGATCAAGTTTGTATCGAGCGTGGCTGCAATTAACAGAATAAATTTAATAAAGGATTAGCATCAAATTACTTCGGAACGACCGAAGAATTAGATGGTAACGATGCGTCTCGGGAACGTCTCTAGCTCGCGCTGCACCGCCACTATAATTAAACCGAAATTTTTCCGGGTCCGACATTAATCTGCTTCCTAGCTCACGGCTCAGTTGGCACGCTGAAGAGCTCGAGCGAATACAGCGGTGCTTTAGATTCCTCGCGATTCCGGTATTTACATCTTGGCACGCCACGCGGTACCTTCGGCTACAGTTCTCTAGGGCCACGAACCGTCCAAATGGCCCTCCATCGAAAGACCCATTGTTCCCTTAGCAGGAAGTTGAAAATCTCGATTTGCGTGTCCACGAAACCTTGGGGAACCGCGAGTCGAAAAGCTAAACATTTAATTCGCAATCGTTTCTGTTGGTTCCGTAGAAAGTGTGCTCCATCTTAACACTTTATCTAGCGGAAGCCTGTTAACCCTTTCACGATGTCGAAGAAACGATGCAACGGACGAGTCATCATGATTTCGTCATAGAATGCTATGGACGAGATATCTCGTTAAAAGTCATAGTTTATACATAGAACAATCTTTCTAATAATCTTAATAGACTTTCAAAAATTATGAAATAATTGCCGGCGGATAATATGTTAAGAGTTCTATGAGACCACCGTATTAGGACAGATCCGATGAGGACCGCGATAGCCTACAATAGTTGCAGCCAAAGTCAATCTCTCATTGCGATCTGTTTAATTGCCGAGACTTCCGCGAGCCGAGAGGGAAGTTTTAGAAGCCGCGATCGAAGAACTGTCGGGGCCATCGGGATTTAGTTGTGCGTGCCTTCGCAAACGAGTTCGCGATCGATTGGCGCGCACAAGCTGTGTATTCATTTTGATTAGACGTTTGAACGTGGACGGTGGAAGCCCTCAGAGACCACCATTTTCTTTCTACGGCGATTCTTCGAGGCTTTCGCATGTTGCATCCTTCAAACGAGATTTGTTAGGGATTTCCTGATGCAGGCGCATCTTCGACTTGTTAACGAACCAGCTGCGATTTCCGGAAAGCCTTACATATCCGGATGTCTTTCCACGGATTCCTTTAACTTTTCCCATCGTAATTGGCGTTTGTTGACTTCAGACGCGGTTCCCCTCGATCGCTTGTCGACTGCGACTTGTAAGATGCCCGCGTAACAACCGATAGAGCGCGAGCTGCGTGATTGATGCTTCCATTTCGAGTAATCGAAGCCCCTTCTGCGTAATCGATGATAATGCGCGTGCAACGTTTAATGAGCTGCGATATCGTTCTTAATGCGTTCGCGATTGCAACGAAATTAATCTTGTCCTCTCTTGTTTTTCCAGAGAAACGATGCTCTACGAAAAACAACGCAGTTAAACATTTAAGTTCGGGGTAAAGTACTCTCGTTGCGGGTACCGCTAGACAATTGCTCGATAAAACGAATCGAACATGAAGCTGTCCTCCTTCGTTCGAATTATTATCTGCCAATCGCTTTACCTTTCCTGTAGAAACTGTGGAGCACGGTTCGTTGCGAAAACAGCAAGAGGAGTCGCCCTTAGCGCGCGCGCAATCCAAGTTATAAAAGCAAACGGCCCGGCGCTGCCCAATCAGCGTTGATCGAGCGTGAAATCCCTCCTCTCCGACGAAATTAGACACCCACTCGACGTTCCCATCTTCACGGGTCTTGGCCACAATAACCAATGATAGTTTTTCCAATGGAAGATCGTAGAGACTCTCGCAAACTCCCTCGGGATTCGATCCTCGGGTTGCGGTGTCTGGATCCATATCTCTTGATCCATCTTTTCAAATTCTTCACCCATTTCTTCAACTTCTGCTCCTTTTAATCCTTTGCCGTACGATCTCTTCCACAGCTTTATCATTCGCAATTTCCTTTAGACAATTTTTCCTTAAACGAAAGAAAAATTTGTATTTGTTGTAGACCTGTTATACTGACTCATACTGACTCAACTAAGTGGTCCATCTACATTACGCTAATGGCTAAATATTGTCTAGAAAAATGGAGACAAGACCTAGACATTAACGCTTTCTCTACCGTGGACGAGATATCTCGTTCGTAACATCGTTTCTTCGACATCGTGGAAACGAGATATCTCGTCCATTATAGTCAAAAGGTTAATGACTGTGCACGTTGCGTCTTTGTTTTGGAGAAAATGTCTTGGACCGTTCGATCAGAGGATTTCTTCAAGTCTATGGACTTCGAGGAACGATACCATGCCCTCTGAAGTGACGGAATGATCTCGAAAAAGAACGTACTCGGTGGGCGACGTTCACGAGCCGTTTCCGCGTAAAAGTCCCTCGACTGTCGGTCCAGCTTTCGACATGTAGGCGCGATCGTGTTTTTCTTCTGACATTTAGGAGCGCATAACATAATGAGGACCGTTGCGGCGTGACGGGCCGTCCCTTTGAAATACGAATATCCCCTTTCTACTCTGCGGTAAGATAGCCCGCCCCGTGACTCTATTACTCTAGTCAAAGGAGCGACAAAACCTGCCCGCAAGAGCTACTTCTTTGGAAATCGTTCAGTGTCGCCTTTCTTCGGTCTCATTAACCGCGCGCCCCTCTTATTAACCAATGGGAACCAAAGGGAAAAATTGGTGGGAATTTCTTTCTCCCGACAAACTGTGGAGGAAGTGCCCTTTAGAGGTAAGGAACACCTAGAAACTGTTTAAAACGTTTGGGATCACTTTAGGTTTCGACAAAGGATTTTTTCTTCTAATATCAGAGTTGCGCGTTAACATTTGTTGCGCACGGATGCATAAGTTAAGGCGTTGGGTCGAAAGAAAATTTTAACTGTAGCTTTTACTATACATGGTACAATAGAAGTCTTAAGTAGTGTATCTTGTGTATTTTTCTTTAATTTAAATATTCTGTAGAAACTGCAAGTATCTCTTTCTTTTTTCAGCTCAATCTACGCCATTATCGCCGAGAGGGTCGTTCAAATTCGTGCTACATCAAGAGGGATCCAGTCTAGCCGTTTTGTAAGCAAGAACAAAAAGAAAAATATAAAAATGTTCCTTAAGACTTGTAAAATAAAGGCCAGACTCCAAAATTTCTGTTGATTTAATTCTTTTATGAGAAATAATTGCAAACCCTCGGACCGATACTTAAAAGATTAAAAGGTCTATATTCTTAATACTATCATCGTTGAATTAAAATCAGTATTTTAATAGTGATTTTGAAGGTTGAAGCGGCAATAAATAGTTTTATGAAGTTTTCAAGCATAAGAGAAAAAGTGACGGCGGCCCCGTTACTCGCTCCAGGGTTAAAATATGGCGACTTGTACGGGTAGCGTGCGGTGTTTCGGCACGCGGGTCTCGTGAACTCCGTCGCGCTCCATTACAAACTCCGCCACGACCAAGATGCGCTAATAAATTAACGGGTAAATAAACCCGGCGAAGAAAGGGAACAGTTCCGCGCGTATCTGGCTCGCTTAGAATAGAATAGAATGTATTAGAAGTGTACGCGCGATTAATGGACCGAGAGCTCCTACGGCTTTCCAGCCCGAGCGTCAAACGTCGACCACAGAATGCTCGATTTCCTGAGAACGAGGGCCAGCGATCATCCTGACGAATGCACTTTTGCTACACTCGAAAACCTCTGAAAGAGCTCCACTGTAGCCGGAGACTTTCTTCCGAGGATCCAAATCCATTGCGACGGAAGTGGTTTCGTTATTCCGTGTGGAACTTGGCAACGGGAGCCGTGTCTTACTCGACGAGAAATGATCGCTATTCAACTTTGAATTAACGAGAAATACAGCTGCATTCTGGACAAAGATTGTCGGCCATTTTGGTCCGCGGGCCATCTCCGACTCTGAAACATTGTTCGACATTCAATCAATAATCTATAATTAGTTTATTCACTATTGGTCAGTGAAGTATTTGGTGACATGGGAAAGACAATTGATCAAAAGAGGATTTAGTGAACCTACCGGTTTCCAGAAGGCTTAGGTTAGTTACTCTGGAGTACCGAAACAATAGTGATCGAAGGAAAGACAGCAAGTACGGAGGAAGATAGGAACATGAAAGCGGGGTGATGCGTAGTAATTAAGAAAGCGTCCCGTTCCTTTCGTCTGGAGGCGAGTCGGTCCGCGTTTTCCATTCGGTGTACAAATAGCTCGGATACCCCCGACCTCTGTCGGCTTCTCTCATGTCTCCGCGACGCTCTACGTCGCGACGCGTCGCGTCGCACGCTTCACGCTTCCGCGCTACTCGATGCCGAGCCTTGTCGGTCCCACTTTTAATCTCTTTCTATTCCCATTTCGAAGCCTTCTGCTAATAAGAATCGTCTGCCTAACGATCGATTTATTTCTAGCTCTCCGGGGAACCGATCCGATTCCATTCAACGTCATATCCATATAGTTTCCGTTCATTTTTCAATGTTCCATATCCAAAGCATTCTCTTCAGGTAAACTGCTAGATCTAGTCATAAATAATTTCCATTCTAATATCAATATTTATCTGTAAAATGAACGATGATTATTTTATATCTTCATCGAATATATTTTTGTTATTATATTTATGGCCAGACTGCGGATTTCTATGTAAAATAAACATGATTTTAGAATAACCGTAGAATATAGAATGATAGTATCTGATCTACTCATTATTGTCGTAAATGCTTAAAATCCGCAATCTATTCATGACTCTTTATTATCGAAATTTTCGAATGGCAAATTTCGCATTGGATTGAAAATATAATAAAATACCTAAAGAATTTCTAATTCTTTATTCTGGATCTCCTGGTTGTATGCCGGTGGATGATGATGAATAAATCGTAGTACTCTGTGGGATAAGACGATTGGAACGAGATGAAGTATTTGGTGGAATTCTGGAAGAAAAATCGTATGCAATTTTAGTTGGAGGTTTACGCGTTACAGATGCAGCGGGCAATTCCGAATCGTATTTAGGCGCAGCTTCCGTAAAAAGATGACTATTTACCATTCCGAGTGTCTATTTCGCCGGAGTTCTCGAGAAAGAGAAGAACGAAGGATAGAGACGACGGCGCAGAGACGCATTAGCCATATTCCGAGGTTGCATGGCGGAACGCCCCTTTCATGCCATCCCCTCCTGCCCTCGAATATTACCGAGAAGATAGAAACTCTCGGCGAATCTGCCGAGGATGCTTCGAAACCGCGTTACACGTGTAAATTGCTTAATAAATTGCCGCGTTTAATCATACTCCTCCCTGCCCCTTCTTTTTCCATTGCTAGATCAACTGGCAACGAGATCCTCCCACTCCAAAATGAAAAAAAAGATCATTCTAATATAACAGTTAATTACGTAGTTGAGCATCCGAAATTTTAATGCAACGAAGTGCGTCCCCTATTAGTCCGATTCTCGAAACACCCATCGATTTATCGATCGAAGATTACAAATTCTATTCTTGCGAGAAACGCTACTATTTAATTCCATCACTAGCGGAAACAGTCATTATATGTGGCGCAATGTATAATGATTTGGCCTACTATGTTTTCATTGCTTACATTTATGCGTCTGAGATTTTAATGTACGCAGCGCGCCCCCTGCTAGACCGATCTTCGAAACAGCTATCGATTTATCGATCGAGAGCTACAGTTTGAGAACATCGAACCCGCGAAAATGAAATTGATCATGGGCACGTGGGCAGTCGTGGATTAATCCCATCGCTAGCGGAAACGGTCATTGAATAGCGCGATGTACAATGATGTGTAAGGAATTTGGCGATGAGCACCGAGTAATTGAAGTCATTTCGCACCGTGCTCGTGCCATGATCGTCGGAAGAATGTGCGAGAAACGTCTGAAAGATGGCTACCACCTGAAATAGATTCCATGTCCAGTTGAAATTTCAGGAAATTGTAATTCCACGAATTAATTAGCGTTCAACTTACTGATAAGCTTTATTAATAGTACGTAAACTTGGTAAAAATATTTCTGAAATAAAATTAAACAAATTTCAAATAATCATGTACATAGAAGAATGTTCTTTTGAACTTATTTCAGCGCGCTCATTAAATTCTGCTTAGTCTTCTCGATATTGTCGACGGAGCGAAAAATAAAGATAAATGGTCCAAGCCTAAGACAGAATGTAACTCGAGTACTTATTCTTAATATTGCTATTTGAAAAGAAAAATATAGTAACCGCACAGTCGGAAATGTACAAACTCGCATTGAAACTGAAACTGTGTTACATCAGTGGGAGATGTTTGAATTCATACATTTTATTCCACCATACACGTGTAAAGCATTAAATTGTTTTTATTTAACGCTTCTCTTCGTCGCATACGTATTAAAAGACAGACACTGTGTTACAAAGGAAAAAATGAGCGTATTATTATACATAATTTTTCCATTCTAAAAATGTTCCGACTTACTTAATTTTACCGTATTTTGTGGACATACTTATTCTTCCACCGAATTACTCCGTTCTACTTTGAAATGTGATTATTACTTAAGTGATACGCTACGAATAGTCATAATAGAAATATGTAACATTTAAAAAATATTGGATTCTGATCAACTGCATCTACTCTCTTATGTCTACGGGATAATTTGAACGGGACTCGTCGACGCAACATGAAAAAATGAGTATGCAATCCGATGATGGGGAATGAATTTATATACCATGTGAGAACAAGTAGAAAGTGATAATTCTTTCGAAAAATTGTAAAATTTATCCACACGCGTCAAATATGAAGTAAGAAAGACTCCATCGTTTTCTTCGTTGGACCATCCAATGTACGTAATATGTACAAGCATCGTAAGTACATTTAATACTAGCCATTATTTTCGTCCTTTGCTTCCTCTACTTGTACTTCCTCCTTCTTCTCAAGTTCGTTAGAGTTATTATCGTAATTCTCATCCTTCTCGGATTTCACCGAAACGTCCGCCGTTTCGTTATTCTCGGATTCAGAGTTCTTTTCCGGATTCGGATCGCGATTCTCCTCTCCTTCTTCCGCGGATTGCTGTACTTCTGCCGTCGCGATCAGCGACGTGGATCCATCAAAGTTCTGTTGGTGTTTTCCGAGGCCTACTTGTACTTCTATCAATTCCAACTCCTCGACCAATGCTTTCTCCCGTCTCTCGATTTCCTCTGTCAAATAGAATACGTAGTTAATGGGGGAAGACAATTTATTAACCCTTTGCACTCCGAATTATTTTTCAATTTTATTGCCAACAAGTCTCTACTATTTTAAATGTTTTATTTGAAATCTAGTTCAAAGGACAGTTCCTTGACTGCTACTTCTTTTAAACAATCTTGTTTACCAATTATATTAAATATAACTCTCAAACTTTGTTGTAATTTATATTTGTTTTTAACTAAAAAATAAGAAATTAAATAAATAAAGGAAGAACCAAATACATATAAAAACCCATTTCAGTTACATTTTTCGTTCTCTGATGTCGAGTCACACTCGACAAAGGAGGCAAAGGGTTAACCCAGTAAAAGCACAGAAAATGTTACGGGACTCTGAAAGACCCCAGTGTGTACCATGAAGTTCTTTTGCAGATTGAGCCAGAAGAATGTCAGTTTGTGGATGTTTGCGTTTCGGTGCATAATAGATAGGAGGCTGAGCTCGAGTTTTAATGAACGATGCAAGCGGCAACTGTGCAGCACGCCAGTCCTGGAACTGCCGACTGCGTGCCAACTTCGCTTCCAACGCTCGTACTTCTGCTAATTGTCGTTTACGCGACAAGAACAACTGTTGCCTCTCCCTTCGTAGTTCTTCCTTTTCCCTTCTTCGAGCCTCTTCTACTCTTGCCTCCACTTCTGCTTTTTTATCTTCCTACAAAAATACATAGCATTTAAAATTATATTACAGAACACATATGCAATACTAACAGAAAGTGTACTTTTGCTTTAAGTTTGGTTTCCTCCTGCCGAAATTTCTGTAGAGTGCCTAAAAGAGCACCGAACATCCTCTTATTCCTTTGTCTACTTCTTTCATCTATTCTTTCCCTTCTAATTACTTCCTGTCTAGATGGAATTTCCCTAGGGGTTGCTATTACTCTTGAAGACACAGCCGGCTGAAATAAACATTAATTAATCTACAAATGAATAATATATTGCTTGCCGCATTGTATGTGGCACTACCTTGATAACAGTATCATCTTCATCTGCACTATCGTCAGCATTGGAAGGAACTCGAGCACTTAAACGACTGAAAACTGTCTTTGGTTCTCCATTAGATCCCTGCCATCGACGTTTTCCACCACCAGGTACTTCATTATTAACAAAATCCGATACAACACGCCGTCTGTCCTCTTGCAGTGGTCTCTTTTGTGATAGCCTACTGAAAATGCATTGCAAATAAATACATTATACAGCAAAACAATGAAACCGTTTATTTATAGTCTTGTGCAATACGAATGGCGACATTAGCATTGCATAACATTGGGATTCATGAAAAGATTAAATGCAAAAGAATGACATGAAGTTGATCAAATAGCTCTATATAAGTAGAAACCTCGAGTGGGAAAGATAGGTTATGTTTGTAGACAACAGTGTTTTATTGTATGATCAATGAATTATCGAATAAATCATTTTGTTTGGAGTGAGTACGATTTCGCGATCATTTTAGGGAATGTTTCGCTGAGTATTTCGCTGAATCGAACCTGGGAGGCGGTTGTATTGGACCATTTTCTCCGTCGGGAAGATCCCGGCCAAGGATCTTCCGGATACTCCGATCGAGTCCTCGAAGACCATCCCTGGCGGCTTCTAACTGCGCTTCTAATTTATCGGCGCCCCAGGCCTCTTGTGCATCTAATTTTCTCATCTATTTAATTTCGCCACATTCACTGAGACCACAAAACCAATTTATTTAACAAGCCACAACGATTGTTGTCGAACCGCATCACTGTCGCTGCTGGAGCCACCTACAATGTCGTTCCCTTTTTCCTAATCGATAAACCTTGGGATTTTTCTTGTACCCGTAGATCGGAGATTTAGTAACTTTCCGATAGAGCCAGACCAATTCCAATAGTAAATCATTGCATTGTTGTGTTACCACACCAAATCACACGAATTTAGTGATGGGCACTATCGACTAAATTCAACTATCGACTAGTTACTATTTAGTAACTACATACTATCGACTATTTAGTCGATAGTTTTCAGTCGACTGAATTGGCTTATTTGACTGAATTGCGTTATTGGTTCATGTTCATTGCTCTCCATATTCGATGGTTTTCATGACGCTCAGCTTTATTAGAGAGAGAGAGAGGTTCCTAAAATTAAAAATATTTAATGTTATTTTATATTTTACATTTGTCGTAGTAGAAATTAGTAATAAAATTAAATTAAGGTAAAAATTCCAAAATTATAATTAATCTAACCTTAAATGATTATGGTCTCCACTATGAAGTTGACCCAAATTTATATATATATATACATATATTTTAAATGTTGACATTTAAAAAGATCAATTGGTCTAAGTTTTTCGCTGAAAGTCTGTTTCTTCTTTCAGACATAATCTGTCCAGCCTTTGAAAATATTCTCTCCGAGGGTACAGAGGTTGCAGGAATACAAAGATATTTATCTGCTATCTCGAAAAGCTGTGGCATTGTGCAATTATATTTGTTCCAAAATGCGACTGGACAACTCTTAATGTTTTCATATGGTAAATCTATGTATTGACGGATGATGGTTGTTACATTTTCAATATGCGTAGATTGGTTATTTAACTGTGACACTTTTGATACAAAAAAGTTCCAAAATTCATTGTTTTGAGATGGTTCTTCTGCTATGGCTCTATTTGCATTCGTTTCATGACTACTGGCTGTTCTTGCCAAGGAACTTATTTCTTCTTTTAATATATTCTGTGCTGTCTGTGCAATCCTATTGTCTTCAAATACAGCTATTTTAAACCTTGGATCTAATAGTGTGGCTATTAAAGTAATATTATTCTGTTCGATGTAGTTAAATCTTATTTCAATATTATTTAAAATATTATTTTTTAAACGTAGTCCTGCTGTGGTTTCTGGTGTAATCATGTTTATAGCATTTTGAATTCCTCTTATTAAAGGAACAATTTTGGATGCTGTGGGATATTTTTCTGCTGATAAATCAGTTGTAACATATTCTAGTGGTTTCAATAACGGTATGATATCTTCTATGATTTCCCAGTGTTCAGCTGTAAGTGATGTGGGACTTCTGCTTAATGAAACTATGACAGCAGACAAAGGCACTTTTATTGCAAACAGTCTCTCCAGCATCACGAGGCAAGAATTCCAGCGTGTTGCTACATCTTTTTTTATCTTCAGTTCTGGTAAGCCCATTTGCTTTTGCATACTTCTTAATTTCTCTGCTGCTACAACACTTGTTTTAAAGTGCCCAACTAATGAACGGCAGATTTTTAATAAATTTATTATTTCAGTCACACCACTTATGGAATCGTTTACCACTAAATTTAACGTGTGTGCTGTACATGGCAAATGCATATAGCCTAAGTTACGTACAGCTCCTTTAATATTTGCACCATTATCTGTCACGACAGCACAAATTTTATTTGAGATTTGCCATTCCGATAAAATATCTTGAATACAGTGCGCAATATATTGACTTGTGTGGCTATTTGTTAAAAGATTAGTGGCTAATACGTTTGAGCGTAATTTATTTTCAATAAAATAATGTGCAGTGATCGTTAAAAAGGATTGCATATTTAAATTGGTCCAGATATCTGTCGTAATAGAAACATGACTTGTTTTTTTCAAGTTTTCTAAAATTATATTTTTAGTGTCAATGTATAATTGTGGTAAGATGGTCCGTCCCAGTGTTCTTCGACTGGGAAGTTTATATCGTGGTTCAAGCTCCTTAATTAACTCATTAAAGCCTTCGTCTTCTACAATAGTTAGCGGTTGCAAATCTTTACAAATCATGGCTGCCACCAGATTATTTAATTTTGTAATTTTTGTTTGTGATAGATCATTTGAAGTTGTCCTCAATGTTAGCTGCCTTAAATGAACCCGAGACCTCTGCACCATACCTGGTAAGTCTTCATTTTGGATTGCCAAATTTGCATTTGAAGTGAAAGCCACCGATGTAATTCCTTGTGCTTGCGTTGATGTTCCAGGTGTAGCACTTGCAAGTTGATCATCCACGTCTATCGACTCTGCTTCTTCGTGCACGCGACGATCGGCTTCCAGCACTGTGAAATGTTTGCGCTTCAAATGGTCACTTAAATTGGATGTGTTTTTTGCACTTTTGTATTCTCTTTTACATAAGCGACACACGGCACTCGTTGGTGTCTTTTGTTCAAAATATTGCCACACTATTGAGCGCTTTTGTTTATACATATTGTATTATATATACACTATGAAAACTTATGTATACTACTAAACACTATTTTAGAACTCAGAATGTTTCCTCAACACGAGTTTATTTAAGAGAAAACTTGGTGTACGACGCGAGACCAGAGACCAACGACTTGTGACTAAGTGACTCGTCAACGTATAGAAACTCCCGAGGAAAAGGAAAAAATGGAAGAGAGGTGGAAACCCGAATAGTGGGAGGAAAGTAAGGAGAAGAAATTAAGGATAGGAAAGTAAGGAAAATCTAGGAGAAGAGGAAAGACAGGTAAAGACACGTGGAAAGAAGCAATCGCGGAAGGATGCTATAAAAAACGGAAAGAGCAGAGGAAGGCAAGCAGGAGAGGATGTCGTAAAGAAAGGAAACGTTCGCCAGGGCCTGACCGTAAATCTCGAATAGGTTCGAGAGATACCTGGAAGAGACACAGGAGAGGCCGTGGATCTGGTCGCCACATGTATATCAGGACTGACCAGACCCGCGCAGAATGGACAACAATAGGAAAGGAATATGGCAAGGAAATAAGAAGTTTTCTAAAACAGCAGCGTAGGGCAGCGCCAAAAAAGCAGCCACAGTTCATTAAAATTATTCAGGGAGCAGTTTTAAAATTAAAAATGGTTTAAACTATTTGATTTCATAGAAAACCAAGCGTTCGCTTCCTTGCTTGCAAAAGTGTTCGCTGTTGCAGACGCGTTCAAATCTATTTCGTTACTGAACTCGAGTGGTTGAGAAAAATCTCAATCCTTAGCTAGAAAGCCGGTTTATATTGTCAAAGTTATAAGTATATTCACAGTGGTTTCACATCCAAGAAAAGTCGCACGTGAAGATTCTTTCGTTCCACAATATCATATTTCATACCATATAAGTTTTCCTATTTATTATAATTTGGAGAGACTATCTAAAAATATAGTACTTTACAATTTTATATTATTTATAAGTTTATAATTAAACATTAGTGAAACTAATGACTTGGTCGTCTGTGTTACACCTACATTAAATTTCTCAAAGCACTGTAATAATATTGTAAACGCTGGTCTAAAAATATTAGGTTTTATTAAATTTATTGATATGATTGATTTCTTCAATGGATCTATTGATTACTTTAAGAAATTCTTATGTAGGGCACTAAGAAATGTTTAATTTTAAGTTAATGTTTATCTATAATTTCCTCTATTGCGATTAATTTGTTAATACATGCTATGTTACTGTAATTTTTTTATATTTTTATTTGATTTAAGTCTATATATACATATTGGGTTTGTAGCGGCCACCGGCACGTACAATAAAACATTTGGCGTGCAAATGGTCGGGTCGGTTTACGAAGCAAGCGACAATGAAGCTATTTTTAGCGCGTGCAATTTAGATGTTTTATGATATGCATGTCTCGTTACTTAGAATCTTTCGTTGCCGGCCTAAAGGCCTCAATAGCACATAATAAACCCCCGAGTTTCCGAAGGGTCGCGCCGACCAAGATCCGATGGGCCCACACAAGGCCACGGTAAGTATGTATCTCGCGGGCCTGGAAGAAAAATCCGCTATACCTGATCTGTCGAATAAAGTTCCATTCCCACGAACTTGTACTATCATTATTTAGAATACAACAATCCTAGCTTCTTCAGATTTATACATGTATAATAAATAAATAAATAAATAATCCTTTTGGTGTTATCGATATTACATATAATATATAGGATAGGATAAATATAATAATAAAATATCAATTTTGTATTGAATGTAATAAATATTTTATTAACATAAATGAAATGCATAAATCATTCATATTTTCGGAGAATATTTGTAATAATTAATATTTAGTAGTACATACAACAATTGAATTCCGTCAATCTGGCAGTTTTCTCGAAATATCGAATTGTTTATAGGTATAAATTTGCCCGAGACTTCGTGACTTTTATCTTTTTCATGCGAAACACATAACCGAAATTTTAACTCATCAATTTGACTAAAAATCATCGAAAAATAACTAATCACCTGCTTGTTATTTTATCGGTTTTTTACCACTGTGTCAATTTGACACCGAGGGACGGATGGGGTTAATGAATTAATTAATTAATTTGATAATTCAATCAGAGAGGTAACCTCTGGTTTAGTTGGGTTTAGTAAAGCAGTATATATATATATATATATATCAGTGAAAGCAGTCGACTGAAAATAGTAACCTCTACCACTGCGAAATTCAGTCGTTCAGTAAAACAGTCGACTGAAAATAGTAACCCCTACCACTGCGAAATTACTAAAACTAGTCGACTGAAAATAGTAACCCCCACCACTGCGAAATTACTAAAACTAGTCGACTGAAAATAGTAACCCCCACCACTGCGAAATTCAGTCGTTTTACTAAAACTAGTCGACTGAAAATAGTAACCCCCACCACTGCGAAATTCAGTCGATAGTTCAGTAAAACTAGTCGACTGAAAATAGTAACAGCTACTATCGACTAAATCGATAGTTTTTAGTCGATTGCGCCCATCACTACACGAATTTGAATCGATTTGTTATGAATTGACCTTAATGTTTAATTCGTCGCATTAAATGTAGATGGCCCACCTGGTACGATTTTAGAATGGCGCTACATTCAAATTGTGAAACTGAAGCAGTAGCAAAATTGATAATATATTGGCTTATTGTTGTTATATACATATTTTTACAGGATAATATAGGATTAGAAAGTAATAGTGGCCGTTTTGTTTTTCACTTCTTCATTCACACCGTTTATTAATCGAAATAATGATGAATTTGTGTATACACAGACATGCACAGACACCCTCTATGTTCCCGTCAAAGATCTATTGGCGGGCAAATTACAACTTACAACCTGTACTTTACACTGCTGTACACATTGTGTGACATTGTTGGACATTGTGTTCGAACGCTACAGTGCCTTTACGAATAACAATTCCTTTTTTCATTTATATTTTAATGTTTCTATTGAAAGTGTGATATTATCTTATTTCTACTTTATGCGACTAAAAATTATACAACATGGCAAGTTTGCAAAATACCGGGAGATTCCGGGCAGAGAGATTCAACTTCAAGAATGATCAAAATCAAGAAGGAAATCCATCAGGGTATTGTTTTTATTTATCACTTATAAAATGGTGTATATTTTGTAAATTTTTATCATACCCTTTTATAGGGAGGCTTCAGGAGGAAGGTTGAAAGAAGCTAATGAAAATATCAGAGTGGATGGATTATATGGATTTCACAGAGTGACAGACAATAAAGAAAGAGTAGGATTTCTTATCAATATGCACGCAGTAAGTTGCATCGCGAATAATCTGTTATCTATTACTTTAATAATTTTGCTGCATTATTTCCAACACGTGTTACTTTTTCTCGTAGACAGAAATCATAGAAGACGATAAACGATTGCTCAGTGGAGTAGACTACTACTTCCTCGAAGATGACTGCACTAGATTTAAAATTTCTTATCCGTATTGTCCATATTTTTATATCCTATGCAGAAAGGATACGTACGTAGAAGTATCCACCGGATTGAATAAAAAATACAGCGGGCTGTTACATAAAGTGGAAACACTTTACAAAGAAGATCTTGATTTAGTAAGATCAACATGAAAACATGAAACATGTGAAAAACATAACATTATATTTTTATATTTCTTTTATAGCCAAATCATTTAGTTGGTTTAAAACAAAAATACCTCAAACTGTCTTTCTTGAACACAGTGGACTTGATTAAAGTTAGACGCGATTTAATGAAAGCTGTGAAAGTTAATAAGGAAAGGGAAAAAAGTAATACTTATTATACAGATATGTTGTCGAGCGTGTTGAATAGAGATCTGGAGACCGCAAATGTCAAAAAACAAATTATAGACTTCACAGATAATGTTCTTGATATTAGGTATACATTCTGAACATTACATCTTGCGTATGATAATATATATATTTGCATTCTTTGTACAGAGAATACGATGTACCGCATCATGTAAGAGTATCTATAGACATGAAAGTCTTTTGTGGTAATTGGTATTCTGTAAAAACAAGAGGAAACGAGTTGCCAATTATAACTAGAAGAGAGGATATCATTGAAACGATCGAGCCAATTGTGCTAGCATATGATATTGAAACTACAAAGCTGCCTTTGAAATTTCCAGATGCAAACACCGACCAAATCATGATGATATCCTATATGATAGATGGACAAGTACGTTTCTTTTACTAAGTATTTCTTACAACGTTTTGCTCTATATCAGACTATGTGTTCATTTTTAGGGATACTTAATAACGAACAGAGAAATTATTTCGAAAGATATCGAGGACTTCGAGTACACTCCAAAGCCAGAATTCGAGGGTTTATTCACTGTTTACAACGAGCCAAACGAAAAAGCTACGATCAAAAAATTCTTTGACCATGTAAACGACATTCGGCCACATATATTCGTCACATATAACGGAGATTTTTTTGACTGGCCATTTGTAGAAACTAGAGCAGCTTTTCATAATATGGAGATGAAAGACAGAATTGGTTTTTCGAAAAGTCGTGACGGAGTTTATTGCAGTAGACCAGCCATGCATATGGATTGCTTATGGTATTGCGCAATTGATAGTTTGATCGAAGTAGTAGACCCTCCAATAACGCAGATTTGTATCGAATTTAATTTAATTTGTATTAATTCTGAGTTTTTTATAACATGGTGCAAATTTATCGCGTTATAGGAGCGTTGACTGTAATATTACATAGAATGTTATTCCTGATTTTATATTTGGTGTAATGTATAGCTGGGTAAGACGCGACTCATACTTACCTGTAGGCTCTCAAGGTCTGAAGGCTGTTGCAAAAGCAAAGCTCAGATATGATCCCGTGGAGATAGATCCTGAAGACATGTGCAGATTGGCATCCGAAGAGCCAGAGACTCTTGCAAATTATTCGGTTTCTGATGCGGTTGCTACATATTATCTGTACCATAAATATGTTCATCCTTTCATATTTGCCTTGTGCACCATCATCCCCATGGAACCGGACGAAGTAAGTTCTTCGATGCATAACCAATTACATTCACCAACTACAGCTATTTGTCTATAGGTGCTTAGGAAAGGATCGGGAACATTGTGCGAATCCCTTTTGATGGTGCAAGCGTTCCAAGCTAACATTATATTCCCTAACAAGCAAGAATCAGAGCTAAGCAAATTCACAAAGGACGGTCATCTATTGGATACGGAAACCTACGTCGGAGGACACGTCGAAGCGCTCGAATCTGGCGTGTTCAGAGCCGATATTCCTTGTCGTTTCAAAATAGTACCGAGCGCGGTGGACGAGCTAATAAACGGCATTGAAAATGCCCTAACGTATGCTCTACAGGAAGAAGAAAAAGTTCCGATGGAGATGGTCACAAATTTTGACGAAGTAGTTCAGGAGATCAAGGGGAAGCTGGAATCTATGAGAAATCAGCCGCTGAGATTAGAAAATCCTGTAATTTATCACTTGGACGTCGGCGCCATGTATCCAAATATTATTCTAACAAATCGTCTTCAGCCGTCCGCGATGGTGGACGAAACGATTTGCGCCGCGTGCGATTACAATAAACCAGGGGCTCTTTGCCAAAGAAATATGCAGTGGATGTGGAGAGGAGAATATCGTAAGTAGAAAAAGAGCATTCAAAGACCGAAGTAGTAACTCTCTATTAATTCTACACGACTGCGTTTCTTAATATCAGTGGCTGCGAGTTTAAGCGAGTACCAGAGAATGCAGCAGCAACTGGAAACCGAGAAATTTCCTTCGCAGTTTCCTGGCGGTGTACGACGAGCTTATCACGAACTATCGAAGCAAGAACAAGCAGCATTCGAGAAGAAGCGACTTACGGAATATTGTAGAAAGGCCTACAAGAAAGTTAAAGTGACGCGATTGGAGGAAAGGACGCAAACAATTTGCCAAAAGGAGAACTCGTTTTACGTCGATACTGTCAGAGCATTTAGAGATAGAAGATACGAATACAAAGCGCTCACTAAAGTTGCCAAACAACAAGTAGCAGCAGCGGTAGCGAAAGGAGATGCGGGTGATATTAAGTCTGCTAAAAATCGAGAAGTACTCTACGATTCGTTGCAACTCGCTCACAAATGTATCTTAAATTCTTTCTACGGATACGTTATGAGAAAAGGGTAGATATTTATTTGACGTCTCTTTCTTGCGATTTGGAGTATTAACATTGTCTTTACTGCAGGTCCCGATGGTTCAGCATGGAGATGGGAGGTATAGTATGTTACACAGGGGCACACATTATCATGAAAGCCAGAGAAATTATAGAAAAAGTTGGGCGGCCCTTGGAATTGGATACCGACGGAATTTGGTGCTTGCTACCCGCGTCTTTTCCCGACAACGTGGTGGTACACACCACTCATCCGAAAAAGTCGAAGGTTACGCTATCTTATCCCAACGCTGTTCTGAACTTTATGGTGAAAGTAAGTCTTACTCAAGTGCTTTTTAATCATTTTACTATGAATCCTCCAATATTATGTATCGTATGTGTAGGACCAATTCACTAACGACGCGTACCACGAACTTGAGAGCCCCGGAAGTCTAACTTACAAAGTCAGAAGCGAGAATTCTATCTTCTTCGAAGTGGACGGACCGTATTTGGCTATGGTATTGCCCGCGGCAAAGGAAGAGGGCAAGAGATTGAAAAAGCGATACGCTGTCTTCAATTTCGACGGTTCTTTGGCCGAATTGAAAGGGTTCGAAGTGAAACGAAGAGGTGAACTTCAATTGATTAAAATCTTTCAGACCTCCGTTTTCGAATCCTTCCTGAAAGGGAACACATTGGAGGAGTGCTACGCGTCCGTAGCTAAAGACGCGGATTATTGGCTCGACATTCTTTACAGCAAATGCGCCGACATGCCGGACTCGGAATTGTTCGAGCTGATATCCGAAAATAAATCGATGTCACGGAAATTGGAGGATTACGGGCAACAAAAGTCCACCTCTATATCTACTGCTAAGAGGCTGGCCGAGTTTCTAGGTGATCAAATGGTGAAGGATGCCGGGCTAGCATGTAAATACATTATCGCTAATAAGCCCCAAGGTGCACCGGTCACTGAACGTGCAATACCATTGGCAATCTTTCAATCAGAACCAGCAATCAGAAGGCATTATTTGCGCAAGTGGTTGAAGGATCCAGGTTTGCAAACCGATAACATTAGACAAATCTTGGACTGGGGTTATTACATAGAGAGGCTTGGCAGTGCTATTCAGAAGATCATTACCATTCCGGCTGCGATGCAAGGGGTTTCCAATCCGGTGCCCAGAGTGAAACATCCAGACTGGCTGCACAAGAAGATAATGGAAAAGAGCGCGACGCACAGGCAGAGGAAGATTACGGATATATTTTCAGCGGTACCAAGAACCGTGGAGGAAGATGACGAGGACGACGAAGAAGCAGGACCATCTGAACCACGGGATATCGAAGATCTGGCTGGTGGAGACCATCCGTTCAAGCGACCACTGCCGATAGTGCATAAAAGGAAAAGACAATCGGATAGCGAGGAGGAACAAGATAAGAATAAAAGTTGGAAGGAAGTCCTGGGTACGCCACCACCTATGGGAACAACGAAGGAGGAGAGGATGAAATGGTTAGAGTTTCATAAACAGAAATGGGCCTACCAAGCGAAGCAAAGGGGTGAGCATCAAAAGAGTAAGAAGAGTAAAATGTCCATGAACGATAAGGAACAAATCAGCTGGGGTGTTGCAAGAAACACCGAAACGAACACTTTGGGTGGTTTCTTAAGAAAAGCACAGAAAAAATTGCTCACCTCGGCCTGGCAGATCATTCAAATATCCCCAACCAATGAACCCGGTTTGTTCAGGATGTGGGTGTTGGTCGACCATGAACTTCACCCGTTGCGTCTCGTAATACCTCGCATATTTTATGTGAACACGCGGAAACCGAAGCCTGATCCAGAATCTGGTAAGAAGGTATCCTGGACAAAGAGTTCGAAAGTTCTGCCTCGATCGCGGCCGATACATAACTTGTATCGTTACTGTGTCCCGGAAGCACTGTATCAAATGCACAGTCAAGAGTTGTTGGAAGATTTGAGTAAACCGGAAATCGAGGGAATATACGAGACGCAAATGTCATTGGAATTTAGAGCGATTCTCCAGTTAGGTTGCGTATGCACAGTGGACCCGAAGACAGCGAGGAGCATGGTCGATGGCGCGGACACCTTTAACTTGAATCAATTGGAGTTCAAAAGTATCGCTGTGCAACCGTACCTCCCAAATGTTCAGAAAATCAATTATGTTTTCCTGTACCATCACTGGAGCTCCAATCATCAGAGAGCACTCTGGGGACTTTTTTTAAATGCGAGTAAAAGGGTTCACATATTTGTCTTGGACTCCGTTTCGTCGAATCAGATGCCTAATATGAATACACTGTACAGCCAAGAACGACAAACTGTTGTATCCATGAACGGAATAGACAAGATGAAAACCTTTCCAGAAGCGCTGCAGTTTGTTCTGAGGTTTGAGACAAGTTTCCAGCAGGTCTGTCGTATTCTACAAGCGGCCATAACAGCGTACAAAAACGAAGTACACGGTGCAACGATATTTGTCACTCAAACTGCTCTAGACAAAACAGCGCTGACAACTCAGATGCCATTGCTTAACGATTTTCCGTTGATCAACACCCATGTCCAAGATATTGAGAATTTGTACAACACAATCGAGTGGCAGAAAGTCGGCGCAAAAATGATGATCCGGCATTATTTCAAGAGTCAGCAAATTCTCGATCTAATGGCAGAACAGTGCAGATTCTTCCATGCACCCATTGGAAACATTCCTGCAGATGCCACGCTCTTTGGTGCAGATCTGTTCTTCGCTAGGCACTTGCAAAAACAAAACTTCGTGTTATGGTGTTCAACCACAGAGAAACCGGATTTAGGGGGTAGCGAGAACGATGATAATAGATTATTGACAGACTTCGAAGAGAGCTCCCATTGTACTGCCAACAACCCCGGTACTTATTCCAGTGTATGCATTGAACTGGAAGTAGACAGTTTAGCAGTAAACACCTTGCTACAGTATCATCATATTCATGATATCGATGGGACAAGTTCCTTCGTCGCTTTTCATAATCAACAAATGGCGTCTGTTCAAGTGAGTACAATTTATATATAGAAAAGACTAATCGTGCAAGATACAAAGCTAATTTGGTTGCTTGTTTTACAGGAACTAGCAACGGGTGATCCCATGGCAAATATAATCCCCAGCTACGATGAAACTGCGCTTTGCAGTCCTGCTTTCAGAGCATTGCGGAGTATGGTTAACGCGTGGCTATTAGATGTTTCAGTTTACAAGAACGTATTTGCGGATTACCAAATTATTCACTTCTATAGGTAATTTAATCTATCATGACAACAGAAAAACGAACAATACCCTTTTTTTTAATGGAGCTATATATTTTTATTACCGTTATGTAATATCCAAGGTTAAGATAAATATAGCGCCTCCTATAATATCATGACCTTCGCGTGACCTTGACCAATATAGCAAATGTAATGACCACTATGTTTCCAGATGGTTGCGTTCATCTAACGCGTTGCTTTACGATCCAGCTTTGAGAAGAACCTTGCACAGTTACATGAAAAAATTATTTATACAGTTGTTGGCCGAGTTCAAAACGTTGGGTTCCATTATCATTTTCGCGAATTTTAATAAGATCATTGTATGCACCAAGAAAAGAACAGTCAGCGACGCATTGGGTTACATGGAATTTGTTGTTCAAACGATACGTAACAAGGAGATTTTTCATAGTATTGAAATCACGTTTGAACAGTGCTGGGAGTATTTAATATGGCTTGATGTTGTAAGGATAACTAACTTCAACATGAAACTAATAAATATTTCTCGGTTAACCATTTACAAAATTATTTTTAATCAACAGCATAATCACGCTGGCGTGAAAGGAAAATTGCCAAAAGATAAGGAGGATAATACTGAAGCGAATACTCTTGACGACGAGAATGAGGACGACGATGATGATACTGTAAGTTTTACATTTTTGTACATCATTGTTTTAAAAGACTGCTGCTAACCGTTTCGTTCTACTTAGCCCGAAATCGTAATGAAATGGAATTTGATGGAGTGCCTGCCAAAAGAAGCTGCGTGTCAGTCAAGTTTTAATGCCATAATAGCGGGATACATAAACGCTATTTACCAATTCATGGTTGAAAACGAACAGCTAAATTGTACTATAAGGCCTAGAAGGAAATCCATTAGTATGAGCCAAAGTTTGTCGGCGCAGCTAGGATTGGGAGCACTGGAGAATACTGCAGACTTTGCTAAGAAGCTTATTTCGGGAGACATGTCCCAGAAACTATTTCAGTAAGCCCCTCTTTCACTATTTGATTCAATAAATAAGAATTGCGCCCAACATCTAATCGAAATATATTGTAGAATTGTACAGAAAATATACAAAAAGCTTCCGGAGAAGGAATTAACTATTCAAGAATATCCAAACTTGGACCTAGATGGTAAAGAGAGTAGAAAGATCAATCCAGCTTTGGAGTTAATCAAAGCAGTTTGCAAGGTACTTGTGCATGTATTTAATCGTATCCGACTTTGTTGTAATCGATGACTAAATTCATTTCAGGTTTTATCCCTGGATAAGGAAATCGACACGGAAGTATATCATTTGCAAACGAATATGCTACGATTGGTCAGAATCGGCAGTTTTAGTGATTCAGTTGAATGGAAGGATCCATGTATTTCGTTGATTTTGCCGGAAATCATTTGCAAAGCCTGTAATCATACGAGAGACATTGATCTGTGCAAAGATAACTATTGCGTTATGGAAAACAACAGGTATGTAGCATTGTGGAAGTAATTCTGAAATGTTAAATTCAATATACATTTATATTTATTGTAGATACCTATGGAAATGTCCTCTTTGCAAAATGACATACGATAACGATGAAATAGAATTCCTTCTTATAGATGTATTAAATCGCAAAAGTATGGGCTACATGTTGCAAGACTTACAATGCTGCAAATGCAAGGAAATTAAAAGAGAAAACATGAACGAACTCTGCTCCTGTTCCGGGAATTTCAAGACTTTGGTCCCCAAAAATGAAATAGTAAAGTTTGTGAAAATATGCAAATCTGTTGCCAGGAAGTGTAACATGGAAACATTAATGGAAATAGTCGAAAACTCGAAACTTTTTATAGGTGCGACATAATTTCGAGACTTTATATTTTTCTATTATGAATAAATGTTGTAAATTATGACTATTTATTTTGTTTTTAATGATTTCGAACATAAATACGTGTATTAAAGGAAGATGAAATTTAATATACTTACATTTACAATATCATGTATGTATTTTTACAACTGAATACTTAAAATTAAATATAACCATTTTAATGCGGCTGTTCTAATTCATGTACTTCGTATAGTACCAATTCTCTACCCTTTTTATAATTTTGGATCTGAAAATGAGTTAAAGTTTACACATCCCGAATAAAGTAAGTTTATAGTTCTTTTTTAAAGATCACCTACCTTCGAAAGTGATCTTGGGAAATTCTTCCATGACACGTCTGTCAGAACTGCCAAACTGTTTAGCAAGCCTTTCTAGTTCAGTCTTCTTTTCCTTTTCGATTTCAGGAGTAGGGTCGACCAATTTTCCACCGCTGGACCAATTAATTTAACACCATAAGAATACTAACATATATTCATTGATATTTTATTGGTAATAAAGTTAATTTTATAAGAAAAAGAAAATCTACTTACGTGCTCTTCGATTTATATTCACGGAGTTTATCGAGAAACAATTGTTGAATTGGGTCGCTTGCCTTCTGCAATGCAGGTGCAACAATGCCAATGTTGCGTTTAAAAACCTTTGGTACACTGGTGGCTAAGCGTTTGGTAAGCATTGTGCCTTAAAAAGCCATGTATAAATGTGTGAAGAACCTCGTTGACAAGTGACAAGTATCAAATGACATAAACGATAACACTAATTAACTTATAGAATAATACCCTTTTCATGCAACAATAAAATGAAACCACCAAATACATAATATATTATAATAGAATTATTCAGTTTCTCTTACGTAATAAATTACTTTAGAATGAATATGGAGGTTATGTTCATTTCACTAAAGATTCTATTCAAGAATTATAAAATTATGACATGTAATATTCGAATAAATGTTATAAACCGATCACACACACAAATCCTAGTTCAAATCATTCAAGATAATACATTATTCTTACCTTTTATATTACGTACTGCTCGAGATCACTCGTCGATGATGATTACCTTAGAACACGTAATAAATTGTAGAGTGGCTTCTCACTTCTATTATACCAGTCGCATGAAAAGGATAATCTCTATGCCTCTGTCTAATTGGTCAAACTTAAAATCTGTATAACCTATATATATATGTATGTTCTAATTTCGTATTACTTTTTTAAAAAATTCCCGTTGTTTGTTACAAAAAACATACACAGTTTATTCCCGCGGGTTTGAATCATCGACGATAACTTTTTGAACAATATTCAATCAATTAAATTGTGTGTATTGAGGTCTTTCAATTTTTTTGGAAACGCGAGTCACTGATATCGAAGGTTCCAACAAGAGTTTCTTCTCTGCAGGTACGTTTCGTGATAAAGGCACAATTTTCTCATCTATCTATTGACGAACATCGACCGAAGTGTCGTTCCAGCGGAAGGAACGGCGTACACCGACCAATCACGACACGCGATGATCACGCTGTCTACCGATTGGTCAACACCACGTTACCGCGGGGCGGTGGGGAGGAGGATCCCGCTCTTGGTTTCATTCATGAACGCTTGGACTGCAGCCATAATACATTTGTAATCTGTATTGTGTACGGGTACACCGCGTTAGTGGTGCCGATGTGCGTGCCCCTCACAGTTGTACACGTGATTCTTGTTTTGTGTTCGGTTCACTTTTTGTGTTTTTCCTGTGCATTATTCGACCGGTTGACACTGTTGCATTCCCCATTGGATTTTACGTCGGGAAACAGGTAAGCGAGCGTGTTAACCTGCGCGCTCTTCGTGTGCACGTAGCGCGCGAACGCGAATCTTCGAAACTTTTGAACAAACCGAATCGTTTGATTTACGATTTCCTGATAAGTAAGCGACGAGAGAACGAAACGAAAAGTCGCCGCTGTCATTTCCGAAAGGCCAGAGCGTATCGTCACGAGAAAAGTGTACGCCTACGTGCGGACAGGCCTATATTTGTTTTGACGGAGCGTTCACTGGCTACTTTGCATCCCACGAGCAATCGGATACGCTGACAAGACGAATACAATAATCTAGAATTCATGCACGCAGACACACATCTGTTGCGCGCATCGTTTGACAAGTCCAGATCTTTACGATAACGCGTTTCTACCGGCTACCGTGTTCAAGAAAATTGTGTTTTCACTGTGTATCGCTCTGTCCCTCGCGTTAATCCGCTCTTTCGGACTATTTTCTTCCGAGACTGACTAATAACACAAACTATTTTTCAAGCACTGCAGTTACATAGAGTATACAGTGTTCACAAACAATCGTAACGTTTTCTATAAGCATTCTGAAGTTTATCTTGGTCATGACATCTGTGATTATATCTCCAGTCGATGTTAAATATACATCATCGAGAAAAATAGATTACACAACTCTTCTAGAGGGTGTGATTTCAGTCTATTCAAGGATCGGTGTTTATGGATATTGTGTGTACTTTGAACAAGGCTCGTTCGCAACGAAGTGGAGGCCGCGGATTTCCTTTATAAAAACGTGTCGAAGATTAGTTTCCTCTCTCCAGGTATCGATCCCGTATCGATCGTAAATATCGCGACGCTCGCGATAATCATATCTCATCTTGCGTCACGTACAATTTCGATTTGTCGTTTCGACGTATAGACGTGTTTCGCAGAATTTTTTTAACGGCCGCTTCTCGTTCCAAGTAAGTGATGAACATTATTTTTCTTGCACAAAGATTGAGGGGTCGAATTCGTCGCATTTAACGATCGAGAACAATGCGAAACATTGTATGTACGGGAGTTCTGCTGTATGATTAATGAAAGAGCGTGCTACGTAATCCTTAGATAACGAGTTTTCATGACAATCTTTCGCGTGCTCGCAGATAGAATACCAGTAGTGACCGGTTCTGAGTAAAACGAATGAAAATTTAGAAAAAGTCATGTACATATTTTCCAAATTAGGCATCGAGGAGAAGGTAGGGGGGTCATTATCAACAACACTTACAAGGAAATTTTTGGAAAGGGGATTGTAGGCCGGAAAGGGCTTAGAGAAACATACACAAGACTGTATATGTAGTTGGGGACTGATTGAGGGCAATAAAAATCCGCGGTCAAAATGGCGGCTGGACGAGATTGTGTTTTCAAATTTATTTGAACATATTTTACGGCTCGGGTAAACAGTTTCTGTCGAGTCTGGATTAAGTTTTTATACGACGTCTGCGTAACATATTTCGCCGGTAACGCGCGTAGGTAATATTTCCGTCGAGCAGCATTTGAAACGCGTACGAAGTGAAGACAAGAGTGAGAGAGAGAGAGAGAGAGACATGGTGAGGGAGGGAGAGAGAGAGGGCGGTGCGGGTGTGCGATGCGTTGAAGCGAGAGGGACACGGTGCGTCGGACAGTGTGTAAGTTAAGCGTGTACACGAGGGGATGGGATGGCTAGCCTGGCAATTTAAAAAAGGAACGCGATGCCCTCGGTGTTGGTGGGTCGAATGGTTTTTGTACACTTTCTCGGATCTCGAGGAGCACGGCATGGCAACGTCGCGACCTACCATGCTTCCCTCGTTTGTCTTCTCGGCTGTTTCTTCTCTGCCAAAGACGCGACAAATATCAAAGGCCAGAAGACATACCGCTATGACAAAGATGCGCGCGAAACTTCTCGAATCGGGATTCGGGATGATGCGAGCAGCAACGAGAGGAACAGAAACAGATAGGGTAAACTTGTCGAAACGTTACTTATCGAATTTTTATGAAATTGAAATATGTTCTAAATCTCGACATTCTGAACAACTTTTCCCTATACAAAGAATAGGCGGTTTATTTTAGCTTTTTTAGATATTTACGAAAAACTATAAATTCGATTATGGCGAATTCCGCCATAAACGAACTATGGCTAGGCCTGGGTTCGGTTTATGGTGGGGCAGGTACAGGGAGAAAAGACTCCGTTCCTCCCCCGCCCTAAAACACGTGTTCACGCAATTAAAAAGGGCAGAATTCGCAGCAGTGGGTATTTACCTGTAGTTTAAATTTTTATTTCGACGACAATGCATGAATAGTTTTTTTTCCAGTTTCTATTAATATTAATTGAGAATATGTATTAAAAACTGCAGTTTATTTTTTATATTAAACCTAAGCCAGACTTAACTCAACAAATATTCTTGCGAATATTCAAAAAACTAAAAGAGACCTCTATTATATGTATAGGAAAAAGTCGTTTAGAATGATGAACTTGGCAATATATATATATTTCAATTTCATCAAAATCCGTGAGGAAATAACGTTTCGACAAGTTTACCACAAATAGAGACGGGGACGCGTGAGAGAGACAGGGAGCATAATCGTCGATCATTTTTGCGTTAAACATTTTTACCAAAACAAGTCGAAATAACTTAGTTTCTAGATCGATTATACCCCTTTGTCTTTGCGAACTGTTCGGTAATTGATCGATGCGTGTTTCGATAATCGAAAGAATCCTTTCCTAAAGTCGAAATTGGAGGTTAGTTTCTCGATCGATCACCCCTTCATCTGTGCGAACTGTTCGATGATACGGTAATCGATCGATGCGTGTGTATCAAATCAGTTGTGTTTCGATAACCGAAAGAATCCTTTCCCAAAGTCGAAATTGGAGGTTAGTTTCTCGATCGATCACCCTCTCATCTGTGCGCGAACCGTTCAATGTAATCCATCGATAACAGTATCGAATTCTTTGTGTTTCGGTAATCGAAAGAATTCTTTCCTAAAGTTTGAACTCGCCCGTTACTTTTTAACGGCAAGAGGAGCTCGACGAAATTACTGTTTAGAAAAAGGAGGTAGTCAGTTTAAACGAGTTCGAGAGTCAAGGGCACATCGAGATTTTTCCCCATATGGGCTCGTCGTGGGTGCCCGGGCCTCGTATAGGGGTCCAGGCGTCCCGTGACCTGCAGGAACGTCTGCCCGCATCTGGAAACCCAACGGCAGAAACTCCAGAGATATTATATCGCTCCTCTTGGCAGACTTGAAACAATAGACACTTGAACTCCTCGAAGGACAGGCCCGTCTCTACCCGGTATCCCTGAAAAACCAACCCGACACCCTTCCTTCCTACCTCTGGAACAGGACACTTCCTGAACTATGGTATTCCAGCATTTTCCTTTAGCTCTATTTCACAGTTTTCAACCATATATTTCACCGAGAGGACCCTGTCAGGGTTAATTATAGGTTAGGTAGTACAGTAGCTGCACCGACTGCGGAGATCGGGTCAATTTTGACCGACCATGAAAGTTTATTGTGCGTAGAGGTTATGAAAGGTTGCAAACAATAACAGTAATCGATAATAATAATAATAATAGAAGGTGGCCTGCGTATAATAAAGCATAATATACTCTGCGTTTTATTTTTGTAATTATAGGTTAGCTCGGCTGTTCTCAAGGTATTCCTAAAAACTATTTTGTTTAGATAATATTAGTATACACTTTATCATTGTGTGTGTGTGCAAAATTATTTTGTTACTATTTATAACTATTTTGTTGTTATCGATATATAGTTACGAAATTATTCTAATCACTGTAACTGTAAAATATAAATCGTAGGACGAGGGTTTCATAATAAGTAATAATTGTGTTTTGGTAAACAAGTCAAATGAAATCTGCCATTTTGTGTAGAAAATCAAGGAGAACCCTCAGAAGTATCTTGTATATTGAGAACCACTGAATGAACGTCACGGAGGGTTTCAAATAACGAGAGTAACAATACAAGAGAGCGTTAGTTGCTAAATTAATTTTTAAAAAATATTCATTGTATACTTGTTGATTCTCGCGTGGGTTACAGTAATATCAAGTTTATAGTTCGATAATGACGAGAGGTTGGAAGTCAGCGTTTTTATTGCACCGTTGCAGCGTTTTTATGCATCGAGTATGTGCCCGAGACATCTGTACTTTCTTGCGCGTCCCCTGTTTGGCCCCGGGACCTGTCTCGTCCCTCAAATTTATGGTCGGAAAATGTAAAACCGTTCGAGGCCACTATTACTCGTCTAATGTTGTTCGTCTCGTTGCAGCGTCTCCTCGGTATTCCGGTCGGGAAAGCTTCGCCGAGTGAAACAAAATCAGGAGCGTGTTACCGACTTTACCCACCGTATCAAGCGATCTTTTCTTTCGCTTTCGTTGCTGCTCCGGAACGCAGGTAGACGCATCCGAGTGGAAATCGCATCGTTGTGTTTGCGCGGAAGCCGACCGGACACTTTAAACGCCGATCGTGTCCTGCCGGACCTAAAGCCTACAGATTCCAAGATAAAGCGGAAACACGCGTGAAAACCGACCGGTCGAAAACAACACCTTAAGGGGGTAGACTCTCGATTGCAAGGGTGCGGGATGCACCTTCTCATTTCTTGATAATGTTTTTCAGTAGTCGAGGGCCTTAGATACAAGATTAATCTAGTTTACGAGGCGTAATTGCATTATTCGGAAGCATAAAGCTGTGCATGTAGCTATTTTCATAAAGCTGCGACAGCTACGTGCTGTCGAATAATGCAAATTACGCCTCGTAAACGTAAAAATAGGACTTTTGAGGACGATTGCGGCCTAGATTGATCTTTTACCTAGTGCTTTTCACTACTGGAAACACTCATCTCTGTATTATTGAGAAATGAGAGTTTTCCCGTCCCTCAACTCTTCCGAGACTCCTCGCACTTGCATCTGCCAGTCTCATATCCACCCAAAACCAAATGTTAACCCTCTGCACAATTTTCACATTGTTCAATCTGTTCATACAGTAGAACTTCGATTATCCGTGCCTCCGATGTCTGAATTTATTGCACATTTCAATAAAGATTTAGTTCGGCATTGACACTAAGTAATTGTTGTATTATTCGAACAATCATGTTCCACTGATTAGCACGGGTACTCGAGGTTCTACTGTATTCAAATTGCTGAAAACTTCAATGTTCTGCGTTCCAAGGTCTAAATATCTGCAAGTGTAGAGGTTTAGAATTTGACGCATGTTAGAACCATGTGCAAATGCTATTCCGTGCATGCACCGCATCTTCGACCTACAAGCACAATTTGTGCGATACCAAGTTATACTGCGGATTTTATTTCTAATTTTCATCGTACTAGAATCAATTTTTCTAGAAGTATCTCTGCTCGGGATCGATATACCATGCTAATCTTGCAAAACGATCCGCAGTCTAATAATAACTTTCTAGAAAGATACCGCCTTGAAAGGGTTAACACCGGCGTGAAAGCTCGAGTATCGTTGCGTTCCACCTTAGTAACTTTTCGTTTTGATATCTTATCACTGGCGATTCTTGTTGTCGAAAGTTTTTATAATATGTATGGTAGTACGGATTACCTCGAACACGTGCTAGTCGCGAGATAAACGAGCATATTCGAGTACAGTTGTCGGCGAGCGCGAAATGCTTTATCATCTAGATTGCTCGTCGATGAAGAAACCGTGGAGGGTCGAATCGGTGTGGTATATTCGTAATATGCGTCAGTCGGCTACGAAACCGCCGTTGCCGGGATTTTCCCGCGCAATAAATTGGTTTATCGGTCTTCAAGTTTGCGACGATCAATAAACTGTGTCGTTGCGGTCGCGGAGACGGGTATCGCGATATCAAAATCGGTCGTCAGGTTGTGTCTGTATTATTTTTAATCGTCAAGAAATTCATCGGTGTTTCCTTCGATGGAATTCGATCGAGCGTTCGTTATTTCGCCGGGCCATTGCGACTCGCACTTTAGAAAACCAGACAGATAAGCAAACCGCGACTCCTTTGTCACGATGGATCGATAGCAGCCGTCTGCTCGCCGATATGGATTGTTATCATGTTAAAGCTTCAATTATTATTAATGCGCTCCGGCCAAAAAAGAAACGACGGAGCCACGGGGGAGCGGAACCGCGATCTCTGGCTTCGTGTTTTCGATCGGAAATCTTCGATGCTTATCGATACATACGATTCCCGAGAATTGAAAGTTTACCGCGCTCTTCCGAATCGAAGAATCGCGGACGTGACCCGTTATTTCTCGACAAGGCTCTCAGGAGCAGTCGGTTCGAGGATATCCATTGAATCCAGTCGATAGAATAGGGATATATCGGTTTCTCATAGACACGGACACCTTGCGTCGACCGACAGGGTTAAAAACCAGAATTTTGAAACGCTTTGTATACTGGGGAGCAGATTTTGCTCGCGTCTAAAGAGCCGTGAGAGTCGATGGCACGGTGCTCTCGAGCACTTTTCCACCTACCATCTGTCGTTTGGGCTTCTCCAGCCGGAGTAACCTGATCTTGGTAGAAACCAGGGTTCGAAAACCTCCTACGTACGCTATGGTGCCTGCGATTCGCATCCCCTTACACGTGAACCTTAGCAAAATCGCGTCTGCGCGTTCCGTGGATATAATATTTGCTACGGTCGATCTATTTTCGTTGGAAAATTTCCGTGCTCTCTTCTCGCGACAATCAAGACATTATTCTCTGAGGGGAAGGAATTGATTATATTGCACCACATGACCTGGTTCATGTCGTACAATTTTTATTTGAAATGTGTTTCTCTCTTTATTCGAAATAAGTGCATAAAATCAGACTCTCAATACCAAGAATTATTAATAAATTGGGGATGTTAATGTAGAATTAGCAAGGCTCCCCTTCGAAGCTTCCCTTGTCCATTTGGAGAAATCGAGGGTCGCGCGATGTTTCACGCTTTTCGAAAAAGAGGGGGAGGTGCTCGTTCGACGTCATGTGCGGGAGAATTTAGTGTGCAGGTTGCAAATAAAAAGGGAACGCCGGTGATTTAGCATCTCCAGACCTGCTCAGAAACGCGGTTCGTTGAACGTCTGTTTTTAAAGCGACCCCAGTTAACCGTCCGCGTGGAAAGTTATGCTTTTCACATGCGGCCACCGCCTAAATAAGAAATTTACACGAGCCAGTCCAAACGAATTGTCCGAATCGCGAACCGAGCCGCGCAATAAACCAACTCGCACGATCGGCCATAAGGGAATTTATTTAGGAACCGGGCGGGAACCAGCACGGGGAAGACTAATTGGCAGGGGATTCAATTCCTGACGCGTTCATTTCCAAATCGAGATTTTGCTGGCCTTCGTCTGCGGCTTCCGAATTGCCCTGCTGCAAACTTTTTCTGTTAAAAAGATCCAATTCTCTCCTACGTTATGGTATACATTTTTGAGAGACTATTCATCAGCCGTCAAGGAAGCTATTCAAATCTCGTTTCTGTGTAAGGTGTAATATTTTTGTTGTTAGATAAAAAGAATTTGATTACAAGCAACTGCGAATCATATAAAATTAAGATGAAATGTATACCATAATAGGGGACAGAGGGAGTGTAATCAAAGACCTCGCAAAAATCGGGTTAAGTCTAGATTCTGAAAATTATTTAATGCTTTCACCCAACAGTCCGCGATATATGAGAATATCTAAAGCTTTTAAGAAGTGCAGTACGTAAAAAATGGACTTGCCCGGTTTCTGCCGCATGGTTTTGGATTCGTCTCGGCATAAATTCCAGCTTGGCCTGCTTTTTGATTTTTCGACTGACCGCCTCGCTTCCGTTGCAGCCGAAATGGATATGGAATCCCTGTACGACTACGGGGACGAGGAACAGGACTTCTACGAGGAGAGTCCCGGCACCAGGAAGGGCTACCCGATCGATCACAGATCCATCAAGGTCAGTGGTTAGACACCCTTTAATCGTTCCTCGGCGGAGCAGGCGGAAGGAAGACGCGCACGACCGTCCGAAGTTAAATTTAATCGTTCCCACAGGTGAAACGTAATTCACACTGGCTCTAATTTTGAAGCGGGTTCGGGCCATTTCGAAATAGCAGTTTTCTCGGCGAAAAGTGCCCGTCCCCGCGGAGTTCCTTCTGTCAGCTTTTCGATATCATATATTTATTTCGAATATGTCTCACACGCCATACAATTTTAGCGAGAACATCAATCGGCAGGCGACCGGCAATTTTTGGCCGGCGGAACGTTTGTTTTAGAACTCAGGTGTTCGGCTAAATGGTTTCATATGTATATTCTTAGATATCACGAGGTGCGAATCAACGAGAATCACCTAAAAACGTCCGCTGCTCGAGAGTGTACAGTCGGTGTTCGTAAACAAAGAACAACTATTTATAATTGGATATTCGCGGCTCGTTACTTTGTGACATTTGGATCACGATTCGCTTTTACACTGGCGTGTAATATTAAAGAATCATAAGGTTTGTCGACTTTTTCACCCGTTGCGGAGTGCAAAATGGTTCGTTAAAATGAGATCAGAATGAGTATTCTACGACGTTTTCTCACGAAGTTACAACACTTTGAACGCGGACAATTTTTGAACGAAAATCTAGAGATCCTTTCACTTGCACGCCAACGTATTCCGAATTGTCTGAAGACGGTCGAATCAGGGTCACCGCTCCGTACACCTTTTCGTTTTAGAAATCGTTAATTAACCCTGACCGGCGCGGCGCGGTGATCCGTTAGCGAGGGAAGCCGGTACGGTCCGGTCCGGTGTGGACCGTTCCGTTCTGTTCCGTTCGAAATAGGCCAATCCTTCTCTATTTTCGCGGCGATAGGTGACGTTGGCAGCCACCGTCGCCGCCGCCGCCGTTGGCAGTGCTCGGATTGTACGAGTGCCAGTAACAATTCGTTCTGCTGTGTGCTCTCCGACTTCGCCTCATGAATGAACGTAGAGCCAGCGGCTCATTCACCGTTCCCTCGGTTCCCCTCTGACCTCGCGTGGTCACCTAACTTGTCTAACGCTCCTAACGCCCTCTCTCCGTTCCTCTTTCTCTCGTTCTCACCCTTCTTTCTCGCACGCTTCTCCGTGCGCGTCCTTTTGTTCCTTTTGGTTTCACTCCCTCGCCTCGGTCCATCCGTTCCTCCTCTTTGTTCGCTTCTCTCGCTCTCCTCTCTCTCTCTCTCCTCTTCCTCTTCCTCCTCCTCCTCCCCTCGTCTTTGCTCTTGTTGCTTTACGCGGCCCCTCCCTCCTGCATTTCGTGACTCTTTCGCTCCGGAGAACAGCGAAACGCTCCTCTAATCGTAATAGATAATGGACAGAAACGACCAGCGACGATAACGTCTATCAACTCGGCCGACACGCAACTCTGCGATCGGACGAAGGATATCTTTTCTCTATTTTGAGTCTCCACGAATATGTATCAGAATGTTGTCTCAGCCTTCCTGGCCTGGGTTCGTCGCCATCTTGCTTTCTTCCCTCCGAGGGTTCCTCGCACTTTTAGCTGTCCACTTACAAATACGATGCGAGTACTACATGAAATGCAAGAACATTTGAATATTAACAAAAATAACTTTTGGATAGAGAGAAGATCAACACATCGCACAGATGTCATCTCGGAAGGGTTAGAAGATCTGCGAATGGGTCTGGATCCGTACAAGTGTAATGCAAGCGTGTAGAACCATCGGGTAGTGAATGCAATAAAAGGGAAGGTATAACGCGATATTGTTCGAAAGCGAAAGGGACATCGAAGAGAAACGGAAAGTCGAGGCTCGCGTTGAAGAGGAGCGGGATGCACACAGTAGCAGAGAGCTAGAGGAGAGGAGAGCAGCAGCAGCAGTAGCATCAGCAGGGAGGAAAAGAAGAGGGCACGCGTGTGCACGGCAGCCGTTGGTTCGGTCGAATCGGGGGAGGGGTGAAAGGAGAAATCTAAGTCGCCAGAAATAGCATGCCTTCTCGCGTGAAGCGGTCTCCGAGCTTCTGCATGCGTCGCTCGTTCTAGTCGGATGCACCGTTGCCTCACCTACGTCACACGCACTCTACTTCTTAACACACCGCTTCTCCTCTTCTTTCTCTCTCTCTCTCTTCTGCCCTTTACGACTCGCTTCGCTCCTTTTCATTAACCGGGAGGGTTGATAGGGGAATAACGTCGTTATATAATCTGGTACGCGATCGCCGATGGGTATGCGTTAATTGAACTAAAGAACCTCGAACATTGCCCGACAAAATCGAGTTTTTAGGTCCGCGTATACCAGCGAGTCTCTCTCATTCGACGTTCACGTTGGAGCTATGCGAAATTGCGGAAGAAACACGCCACAGATTGCGTTACGCGTTATTGAATGAAGCACGGTTCTTGGAGACGAAGCTCCGCCGAAAGTCGAGGACTTTGATCCATTTCCAGAGCAACCTGCTCCCTTTAGTATACCCCGATTTTTCTTTCTAAAACGTTATTACTAGACTGCGGGTCTTTATGCAAAATAAAAAAAATGTTTGCATTGATTGCAAGACACAGAAGGCAAATAAAAATATCGTTCTTCTTTTAATTATCTTATTGAGGTGAAACTAGTACACTGGTGGCCTTAAATCTTTTTAATACCTCCGCTGTTTTAAATTGTACGTACCCATTTTTGTCGTAAATGCATAAAATCCGCAGTCTAGTTATTATGTTCGTTTCGAAGCAATTTCCATACTCTGTTTTTTTTTTATGAACACTTATCCATTGCTTCTACTATCGCAGCCTATGTATAGAAGAAACTAATTTCATTAGAAACAGACGATGATTCACTTCGTTTGTAAGTCTAATAATACTTCTAGAAATGTAAATTTCATTCAACGTCAGTCTGTTGTGCAAATAATTGAATTACATAAGATGTACGTATGCAGATACGCAACGTTATTCACGTAGCGACATGCTCATACATTGGTCTATTATAAATAGACTGCGGATCTTTGTGCAAGATAAAAATATTCCAAGTCAATTTTACGAAACAGAAGTTAAACGAATCTCTTTTAATATTAATTTCAGCAAGACGAAATTATATCATCTCATTCAATTCATCTGATGTCTTCATAGTTTTGTACGTGACCGGTCCACTTGTGTTATAAATACTCAAAATCCACAGTTCTTTTTGTGATGATGGTATCAAACTATGATGCATGAATTCGTCGCGGAGGAAAATTTAAATGTTAGAACAACGGTCATCTGTTTGTAGAAAAGCTGTGCGCGTGGTAGGAAGGAGGGAGTAATAGAAGCAATTTCGAGGCTGATTGATGACAGAGAGGGGCCAGGTCCGAAGCAATTAGGGATTGAAATGGCGGCTTGGTTCACCATCGATTCAGGATTAAACGATTCGGGCGCGGTGCATCCGTTTCCTTTCCTAGGTTCCCGCGGCATACCGATCACGCTCGTTTTCCCGTGACCGTGGTGGTCGTTCGCCGATTCGATCGCCGTGACCACCATCGATTTATCGGACCGTCTTCGAGAGTGTTCGCGATCGATTTACAAATTAGTTGCCATCGTCGCGGACGAGTCTCCCTTCGTGTCTTGGCTCGTAAAATTCCACGTGCACGCGATGCAATCGTTCGGGTCCACTTCGCGCCGATGCACTGCTCCGGTGCAGACCAACGGCGGAGAAAGGTACATTTCACGCTCGAAATTGCGCTATTTGCCCGGATTCTTTCGCGTCCTGTGGTCGGGATATTCATTTGTGATCTTGTTGACACAGAGCGATCTATAAAACTTTATTTTTAACTTAAAGTTTATGGATTTATCGTTGTACATACCGCGCGCAGATTTTAATGAAACTTTGCCACATGGCTGGAGCATTAAAGAATGTTTTTACAAGGATTTCTATTTTGTTCTTCTGTATTTTTTCACGTCTGCGGGCCTCTATATTTAAATATCCACCCACGAGAATTGATTTTATCAAGATTTGCTTCAGTTGACGAAACGGCAAAAGAATAAATTCGACAATAAAAATTGAAAATGGCTTAAGTGTTGAGCTCATTGTCTCTGATTTGTTTCAGTGGATAAAACAGGAATAATTGGAGAAAGTACAATGGCACACACTTTATAGTTCAAGTGTTGATACCTCGGTATTATCATGCGATGATTGGAGCGCGATAGTTAACGCGAGTTCCGACCTCCGGCGACTAGTCACCGAATTTTACCGAATTTTACCGTAAGACCAGCCTCTTTGCTTTTCTCTCGGCCATCTGTCGATGAATATTAATAAGAGGAAAGCAGGGCAGCTGTTGTTCGCCGCGCGCAGGAACTGGCCACTTGGCCGGTCGTTCCTCCACCGGAAGTCCTCCGCAGAACTCGCCGAAAAACGATCCCTTCTTCGCCTGGGATATTCAGATTCCTTTGATTTCCTGCGGAGATGCATTCTCTTCCATTATTTCAAAAATCGGGTCCACCGCTTCCATCCTTTTCGTCGTTGGTATCCATAGTATTCTTTACCGAGATTTTTATCGATTTAACGTTGTTAAGAGATCGTAAATAAATCTTGTTTCGTACCATAGAAAATTTTGCAATGTTGCTCTCGTTTTTAGTGGGGAATTGCACTGTGATGAAGTAAACCAAATTACGAATTTATTCAAAAATAGAAAATATTTCTGGCTTCGTCTTTGTAACACTTTTTTGCTTGATCAAATTAGAACATGTTTCGAAGCAATTGAGAATTTTCTAAATCTCCGTTCTGAATGAGTTTAAAGGAAAATTCTGCTTGAATTGGTTTTAAGAGAAGTGGCATTAATCTTTCGGAGTGAGTCGAGCTAATGGAAGAAACATTAGAGAACTGTCTCTTAACTGGCGAAGAGTGATTTAATAATTTCCTTGTTTCCGCCTCGAGAACGTCACTGCCGAAAAATTCATTAAGTATCACATCATTTCTATGAACACGTTGCCGGGCAATGGTGGTCACCGGTGACTGGCGCTATGGAACTATTTAAAAAGGATTGTTATAAATCTCGAGTTTTTCAGAACCTCATATTATTGTCTGGCGATCGATCGATCCATTGATCCCGAAGGAACACGGTTCACGAGGCACCGCGTTGATAACCTTTGCGTTCTCACTGTGTGTCCAATAAATCCGCCGGGCATTTATTTATATCGTGGGCCGGCCGATCTAGCGGAAAAATGTTTAATCACGCGTGTCTTCTGTCATTCATTCGGGGATAAAAATGATCCTGCGTATAAATAGTCGGGGAGCGATGAATGGCGGCGATCGCGTATTCATAGCCGTGTCCATCGATCGGTTGTTGTGTCGCCGGGGAAGTTTGTCGGTTTCGTCCGTGGATCCTCGACAGAATGGATCCCCGGACAAAACAATGAACGAAGAGAGACAACCGGGAATCGTTGCAGAATTGATCAGCGATCGTGCAGATGGACACAGACATCCGCGAATATTAAAGGATTATATTCGTCTTCCATCGGAAACGGATAACGCGAACGCTGGTTTATTAACGCTCGGACGGCGGACCATCCTTATGTATAATTTATGATATCTGGGAATATGTCGCTGCTTGATTTATCAATCCTTTGAAATATATTTTTGGACGTAATTTTTATGGTCAGTCTTTCTGCTGTGCTAATGAGGAAATATCTTTTCACTGTTCGAATTTTTTCTTTTCAAATATTAACCCATTTGCATTATGAAGAAGACTATTTAAAAAGAACAATTCGGGCGTGGGTGTATTCTGATCCACAGTATCAAAAACGTCATTTAACTCCCTTTCAACTTCTTTTTGAAACTTCTTTAACCCATTCGCGTTGTAAGTTACAAAAAGAAATCTTTTTAAAAACCACGCTTATATTGAAATGCACTAAAAAGGAGAAAATCGTTTTTTTAGGCATTAGTGACTATAAATAAAAGTTTGGAGCGCCCACGAAGATTACGTCAATATAGTTTAGCGCTCCACGCTTTTATTTATACCCACCAATGTCTAACAAAATTATTTTCTCCTTTTTAGTGCATTTTAATATAAGCGTGGTTTTTAAAAAGTATTTTTTTTGTATCTTACAACGCGCAAATGGGTTAAAGAAGTTTCAAAAAGGAATTGAAAGGGAGTTAAATGACGTTTTTGATACTGTAGGTCAGAATAGACTCACGACCCGCCGCTGGTTCATTAATGTAAGACAACGTTCGGTTTCCCGATGGCGGTTGTCTCGTGATTTTCCCTCGACAACGTTCCAAGCTCGGGACGCACGCTGCGCCTGATAAACACGCCGATTAATCGGCTCGTCGAGCGTGTTCCGGCGATCGCGAGAATTGCAACGATCAGTATATGTATTTACCTCCTCCTCCTCTTCCTCCTCCTCCTCCTCCTCGTCGTCGTCGGGTTTATCTTATCGACGAGGCATTTCTTCGTACATTTGTGTGTGTGTGCGCGCACGTGCATCGGGCGACATTCGGTCTAAGAAAACATCGGCTTTACGTTCATTCATGGTTCTAAGCGTTAAAACCAATCCCGCATGCTCCGACGCGCGAACCGCTATCGGAAAATCGATCATCCGCGATCGATATCGCGCCGTCAACCTCTGAGACACGCGGGAGCTGTTCTTCGCTTTTTTTTTTCACCGGTTCGACAAGGAACAGACATCTATTGGAATTCTCGATCAATCGTTTCCTGCCGATCGACAACGTTACCGTCTCTTCAATTTGTAATTACCGTTCTGGAATCCACGATCGTTTCTCTATCTCGGTATAATATTTAATAAGTAGACAGCGAATCATCATGCAAAATCAAAATCGTCTGCATCAATTGCAATTATCCGTTTCATTCAGCTGTGTTGCAAAATGAAAATAATAATTTTGATAAACTTAAATTCTTTTAATCTACCTCTCGCGCTCACTCATTTTTACCATAATTACCTGACGATATTGCTTTATCGAATGTGTCAAAATGAAATCCTGTGGGGGTTAGATAGCTATAGTGAACGCCCGAGAGCTAAAGGGTTTCTGAATAGCATTGGGCGAGAGATTCGGTGGAATGGAAAGTCGCCGGCGAGATTGTGGACTACTGGGAACGAAATCGCGGCGAGATAAGGTGCTCCGGGGCAGAACGAGCATAATCGAGGGGACCTTAGAAAGGAACGGGGGTAAAAATAGCAACGAATTGTGCCGGTCATGAGAAAACGTGCTAATAGCTTCTTTTCGTTTCTTCCTTTCAAGGGCGTTTTCGAGAATGTTCTCTCTCGGACGCTTGTTGCTCCGGTCTCGTCTCTTCGTCTCGCTGTTCTCTCGTCTCTTTTGACGATTCTCTCTCTCCTCTCCTCTCCCCGCCGCCTCTCCTCGGCGGGCCTGTTACTCATTCATTCAGAGAAGCGGCTCTCGGGGCCGACTTGCAAGAGAGCCTAGTCCGTTCCGAACGAGCATAATGCCGGTTCTTATACGAACCGGGTCGTCGATGGCTCGACTCGACGAATAATAAATGGGAGCTCGACATTTCGCTCTCTCGCGTTTTTGGCATTAATCGTCCGTTGCAGATCGAGGTTCGAGCGATCTTCCGAGCTCCTTGCTTCGCGCGGAAGGCAAAATTATTCCTGGCTCCGGTGAATACTGAGAGTGTCTTATCTAGAACCTATCGAGAGAGAAACCGCTAACCGTGACATCTTGAAAAAGCAAATTCGATTCCTCCGGAGGTGTCTTCTTCGAGACCTGGCGCTAGCGCGCGCTCGAATCGAATTTAATCTCGATTTCAACTTCTTCTCTTTCTTCTCCGCTCGGGTTACTCCTCTGCGAGCCTACGCTTCTCGGGAACGCGTCTGTTAGGTGTCTCGGGCTCGATAATGCTCGCCGTTCAGGCATTTGAACTTCGTTTTTCACTGGACTACGCATTTTACACACTAACATTAACGCCAGAACGAAAATACTGATACATCGAGAATGACTTCGAGAATACTGATATTGGAGGACGTCTTAAAATGTTACTTCAGAATCAACTGACTACAATTATTACAAGTAGAATTTCTATCTTGAACTTTCAATTATAATCTAATCTTCGCACGTTGCAATTGACGCAAACAATTTCTATTCCAGGAAGTTCCGCGATCTATTAATAATTGTACCTTATCGACTATGCCGTTCTTAGTATCTGTTATGTCAAACACACAAAGGTGGGAGCCTGATTTTCAGTATGTCGGATTTTATGCATTTATGGCTAAAATGAATCAGTGAAACACCGATCGGAAGTATTTATTTTCAATTTATTCAAACAAAGTTTCCCGAACGTACCATTCATCTACTGCGAAAAGAAAACTGAATGTTTCCGATTCAGTTAGGCGACCAGCTTCGCGAAGCTCGTTCCTCTGCCATACCTGGATCACGCCCGAGCGGCGCCGTTTCTAGGATCGTACACAAGAATGCTCTGTGTCGCTCGGAGATAAAATTGAACAGCTATCGATCTTTTCCGCGACGGTGTGTTCGCGACAGCTAAAGATAGAGGCGTGTTCTCGTGGTCTCTCCGCGGATTTTCCGCGAAACGTTCCCGTGTCGCGTCGAGTCGAATTTAATGAAATCCGGTCTCTCGTGCAGACACTTCGATATCCATTCCGAAGTGCGAGCGCGTAAGGACAAAAGAGCACACCGGGCTATTTCGAGAGTTTGGCTCTCTGGCGAAGAGGAAGAAGGTGAGCGAGAAACGAAACCGGCGAGTAGCGTGGCTTTCCGAGAAATCATTACCGGGTTGCATCACAGGCAATTCGTACGACGATTAATTTATATAGGCGCGAGTTGCGTGTACACGATGCAACGCAATCGATCGTCGCCGAGCTGAATTCGCCGTCCCTGCGTGGGCGATCTTCTTTTCGATTCTTTCGCGTACGATCCTCGATCACCATCACCTACAAAACGTATTTTTTAAATTTTCAATATAGTCCCACATTATTAGTATTTTTGAAAAAATTTCGTTTCACATCCTGTAGTACAATATTAAAATAGTTATCGTCTTTTTTAGAGCGTCCTTAATCCTTTGTCCACTACTGTAAGCACAAGCCATATTAAATTTGTTGGCAAACATCATCGAGTACATGTAAAAATATACTCATTAGAACATCTATTTTTCATTCCATAAGTAAACACCGTAGCAATGACTAATTTTGAATTCGGACGACACCGAACTTTGCCTTTCGACATCGTTATATTTTATCGACCGATAATTATGAATTCTTGCATATTCATATTTCGAGTTTCTGCCAGGTTTTCGGGACCGCGGCCCCACTGTGTGTCGGACGGGAACGTGGGCGAAGAGCGGAAGAGCGCGTGTCGAGTATTTTTCATCGTTATGTTTGATCGTAGTTTTCGTGTATCGATTGTGTGTCCCTTGGGTAGCGAACTCTCTCGGACGTTCGATCACGTAGCCGAACGCTCTGCGCCTCGGAACGAAGAACCGCCTCTCTCGGCCGTGTTGTATCGTTCGAATGCCGATGATGAAAGAGGAAGAGATAGGTAAACAGATTAGATGCGCGAGGAGAAAGACGACGAAAGAACGCGTGACAAGCATCGCGACCCGGCCCGGTTATCTGCATACACGTGTTGCATGCAGTACGCTGGTGTAGCGCAACCACGGAGGGGAAAATAATTATCGTGGAACACAGAGGGCCCGTTGTTCGCCACGAGATTTAATCGGCCCTACGCCTTCTCCACTCGGTTCGCGAGAAATCGCTTCTTTTATTTTCACTTTTGGTCTCTCGCGATCTCTTCCGTCTACTTTACGGAGCCACGAGCTAATGGAAATAGTTTCACCAACGATCGAGGGGATAATTGCTGAATCAAATCGTACGGTTCATTCAGAATTGCTCCCACGTATCAGTCGATCGACCACTTCGGATCTGCGCAACGATCTTGCCGATCGATCCTCGACGAGGCTCTGGGAAGTTGCTCGAATCGCTGCGCTTCTAACACGAAATCGATCTTCACGGTTAACATGATAGGAATTCGTGCAAGTGAGTTAATAGTTCTAGTTTTAGCAGAAGATAAGGAAGTATGTAGTGTTTTTCCCGATCAATAGGGATTACCTTAACATTGTTTCTGTTTTCTTTATTTTAAAACAGTCTATTTTCTCCGCGAAGACATAAAGATCGTCGAAACAAAATTTCATCAGGATCATACAACAACAAGTTACAGGTTCATCAACATGGTCATTGAATTTTCTTAAATACGCACAAAAACCACGTTGCATGTATGTAGGTGCATACTGGAAAACGAGAACACTCGTAGTCGACCAAATATATTAGATCGTGTCATAAATAATTTTTCCGAGAAGTAACTAGCGGTGATGCATTTATCATCTTAATGACTCATCGCTCCCAAGCCACCGACAAACGGCAACACGGTGCGAATACTAGCGAATGTATAATCAATAGAGACTGCGGATCTTATACATCTATGATAAAAACGAGCAGATCGAATGCAGAACAGTGAAATCATTTCAATGTTCAGCAAATTGTACCATTTCCAAATTTTCTTTTACATTATAATCGGAAATTCTTCGATGACGTTGCTGGAAGTAACTTGTTGATTCACAATTCACATTGTTGTTGCTGTTGAAGGATCCACTCAAAATTCTTTAGCCACGGACCATGGGCTTTTAGAAAAGAATCAAATGTTTATGTAAATACATCCTGTATCGTGCAATGAATGCAAACAATTTTTATTTCGCATAACACGCGCGATCTAATCAAGATATCATCGATGAATAAAATTGACAGGCCAAAACGAAAGATCGAGCACTGGTGGTTTTATCCGTTTCCTCGGGACATCGACTGCCTCGATCCGCGGATCGTCGATGGAGGATTTCGCTGTCTTCCAGATTCCACGTCGGGGTCGTAAAGTGACGGATACGGAGTCGTCTATCTTCGATTCACGAGTGTCTCTGGGTTAGGTTGACGGAGAAGGAAGGGTGGACTGGTTAGGCAGCGGGGCGACCGTAGAATGGAATGAATTAGAGGGGAAACAGCGGGACGAGAAAGAGTAGGAGAGCCGAGTGCGTAAAAGGGACGGCACGAGAAGTTGTGTGGGAGAGAAAGAAAATGAGTCGGAAAGAACGAGGGAGAGAGCGAGAGAGAAGGAGAACGATAGTGCGAGTCGTCGAGGCGGTGAGAGGAGGAGAGGAGAGTAGAGCGTAGGTACGGCGAGGTTAGAACGTTTCATCGCGTCGCTGTCGTTGCATTGCGTACCGTTGCGTCACTCTCTTGTGCAGCGTTTCATTCAACTTGGAGTCCGTCGCGCGAAGGTCAAGCGGTCGTCGTTGCCTGTCGCTCTGCGCCGGCTCGGTGCATCCCGCGATCGCTTCTCCCCTTTCTTTTCACTTTTCGTTGCGCGATTGCGCCAAAAGTCGTCCGTAGAAATTATTGCTTCTTTTCACAGAGACATTTTGATTTCTCGAGCAATTCTCGAAGGGAGCCTGCGCCGTTCGCTCGACTTTGATTTCGCCTCGATCACGTTTGCGGTTTCTTTGCTCTCCGTCCACCGTCGTCCGCTTTCTTCAGCGTCTTTGTACCCCGTAGCCTGCCCCCTTCCTCCGAGATCCCACCGGTCATCCGTCACGGCTTTCCTCCGTCTCTATCTTGCCCGACGGACCTCTTTCTCTCGCTCTCGCGACCTCTCTCTCTCTCTTCCCCTCTCTGTTCTCCTTCTCCGTTTCTTATTCACCGATTTCGTTCCTCCTTGTCCCACCTCCGCCTTGTCGTCCACGGTCTCGCTCGACTCTTTCACGTTCACCAGGGTTCACCCCCTTTGTCGCTCCAGTGGCCATTCTCCTCGTTCCCCCCGCTGCTCTTTTTCCGCTGTTCTCCCCTTCCGGCACGTCAACTTCAACAGGTTCACCGTCCATTCATGCCTCCGCAGAGACCGCGTCCTCCTCGCGACTCTTTGATCTAGCTCTCGGTGAGATCGCGACCTCCTCCCTCGGCTTCGATCCACCGATCTTTATCGGCACCCGTTCACCGGCTGCCGGGATTCCAACCGGTGCTCCCCGATCCGCTCAATTGACGCGATCTTATTGCGACTGCTGCTCGGTTTCGCGAACAAGAAAATCTATTTTCGAATACCCGATGCGTTCACGGTCGGTCCACGAAGATTTACTTGTAATTGTCGGTCGCTGTAGGAACGCGTCTCTTCCCACGGTAGGATCGTGCCTCTAAACTTGACGAGACAGGCTTTCCTTGGACAATTTCCGGGTAAATCAGTATTTCGAATCTTATTTGTTCATTTATTTCCGAAAGGAAGTATTGTTCTATACAAGTTGTCTTTGCGCGTAAGTAAAGACTTTCTGGCTTGAAACCAAATCGAAAATTATTTAAATACTGATCAAGTTAATTCACTACTTTACGAATTGATCAAATCAAAAATTCACCAAGCTTCAGATAGACCAAGTTACAAATTGATCAAATCAAACATTGACCAAGTTATACATTGGTATTCAGTTGTATGGACACATTTGGAACCTAATACATAGCCGAGAAGCCTTGGACTCGAACGATCGCAGTGCGTTCACCTGAAAAGTTGAACTAGTTGGCCCCCGAGAATCTCGCAGTGGCATATGATCGAGGTTTTCGTCCCCCCGATGCAAAGGAGGAACGGACTGGATTAAAAGTTGGTGGTTTTGTTTCAGCGCGATGCTAGAGGCGTGGGCAGCTATCTGGGAGGCGGCGGCATTAACGACGGCGGCGGCATGTTGACGGTTATGGCGAAGCTGATGAAACAGGAGCTGGCCTCCGACGCGGAGGAAGAGGGTCTGGTGCCTGCCCTCTCCGGCAGGTTCACCTCGATGCGGAAGGTGCCCTCTCTCTCCGACTTGTCCGATCCCGAGAGCTCCCTGGGTGAGTTTTTATTCAACTTACGACTTCGGTTGTTCGGGAACGTGGCGAGGCGCGTCGCGAGCGAACGGTTCGCTGGAGATCACCGCTCGTAAATTTGCTAAGTGTCGATGCCGGTGTTCTTGCTCGTTAGACCCTCGATCCGCGCTATCGATCTCTTCTTGCAAAGGCGTCCCTTCGATTCACAGTATCCTTTTCCTTCGACTTTGATTTCAATCTTTCTTGCGACCTCTCTGTTGGAAGGGTCGTTCAGAAAATTCCATTATTTCGCCCGTGCCCGTAGTTACAGCTAAACGCCGTTTCGGATTGCAGAAATAGAACTTCGTCGGTGATTTCCAGCTGTTTTCCGCGCGCTGGCGAGGCGTCTAGGCCCGAGAATCGCATGTTTATCGAAACAGCTCGGCTCGTAGATGGCAGCGTTGCCATTGGCCGCGGCATCGAGTGTTGGCGTGAGAAAATTGCATGGTCCCGCGTGTGTTTACCCGGTCCGGCCGGGGTCTAGCAATCGCCGAGGCAAATGTTTCAATTAGCCGCGTTCGCGGCCATTGTAGTTTTAGCGCGCTACGAGATACCTATTGTGAGCGACGAGGGGGCTCGTTTCGAGGCCTGTGCCCCCTCCTGTCCCCACTTACACCCGCTCACGCTCTTGTTCGTTTTCGATTGCTTTAATTCATCGCGCGTTTTACCACCGAACCAGAGAAGGGGGACACACACCATGCCCCGACACAGCCCGCTGAATTTCCCGCAGCCCGTCTACCGTTTTTACCCTTGTCCCGGGCTGATTACGCGCCACGAACACGTAACAGATTTCCGGGCGACACCGTGTAATTCTGATCCCTCTGTTTATTAGTGTAAAACGCCTTGTAGAATGTTCCTCTCCCCCTTTCGAGTTGCAACGTCTGTGTCTCACGATTTGTGATTCCTAATAAGCACAAGTCAGATCGAGACAGAGACCTCGCGGAAATATTTTAGGTTGAAGGAATAACATGTTTACGCGAGAAACTTCAACTTCAGAAGCGAGTTCTTTATCGCGGGAAAGAAATGACGACTCGGAAAAAATTCTAGTGTCAGCTTTTTGCGAGCACAGTTGAAACACGATCGATCCACGGCGCGCGCGCGCGCGCGGCCGGCCGATGTAGCGTCCTGTTAACCGTTGGGATTGTGACACTAAAAAGTGCACTTACATCGAGTGACGCTTGCATAATATGAGCGCTGGCTGCATAAGCACTAACTCGTGTATAACTTGTCCGATTAGATCGGGCAGGCAGGCCGGCTCGCACGGGGCGTTGCGTGCTCTGCAGCCGCAATTTTAACACTATGCGCTCGAAGCTATTTGATCCTAGAATTCTAGAATTCGGACATTTCGTCTGGTCTAGAATAGTTTTGTTACTATTCCCACGTGAAAGGTGTATTTAAGGTGTAGGGCAATTAAAACAGTTCAAACATGTCATTATTTGAGTGGGAATTGTTTTCAATGATAGCATAGTTACTTGTGCTGGTGCCTCAGAGGGGACAGTCGAGTGAGAAGGGTTGGGTCTAGCAGGATAAGGATGGTCCACCGACCCTCACGAGACAATTTTTATTGATTTCGTGTGCGAAACAATGGTTTCTGGTTGATAGATAATCCTCCAAATTTTAAATCGCTAACTCCTCATTTAAGGGTAATATGAGGGTAAACATCCTAAACTTTATCTTTTTCAAAAGTCCTCGAACTTATTCCGTGCATTTCATATATTGTTTACACAATTGTGAGCAAATTATGAAGGATAGGAATAAAATTTATTTTCTTAGGGGTTGGGGTTGCAAATAACCCTTTGAGTGACACTCAAAGAATTAGTTAAATTATTGAAAAATAAACGAAATTACGCCATTATAATTCTATAATATAATAGTGCAGTGTTTCTTACGACCGTAATTAATGATCCTTATCAGGAAATTAAGTCTCTTCTCTTCTTTCCGTCATAATTCTACGATTTTGTTTTATATTATGCAGAGTCTCCCAAAAATGTTGTACTCATCACCATGTTGTTTCATTCGTATTAAGAGTAATGAATTATTTAATTTTTAAGTTCAATTGTTTATTTATCTCGTGATACGAAATATCTCAGAAGCTGGACAACTGTAGCGTAAAATCTTCCTAGAAGTTCCGAAGGGCCGGTCGATCGTAAATTACCGAACGGTAATCGATCCGGACCGCATAAAGACTCGCGAAAAATTGCTCCGGCCGATTTGCATACAATTCTCTCGAAACTCGAGACGCTGCTACGAACAGAACCGGAGAGAAAGAGAGAGGAAGAGAGAGGGAGAGAGACACGCCGAGAAGAAATTCCATGGGCGCTAGCTTTTGTGCGGTGACCTATAGAGACAAGGAACAAGAAGTACGATCGAATCGGAATCGTTCCGTAGGAAACCTATGCCGCCAGTGTCCACGTGCTGTTCGATCACGCTCGCAATTCCGCGACGTGGAAACGCGACTCGTCGCGAACCATCGTCCTCTCTAATTGGATCCGACGCGCGTACCAGACTCTGTTGCCGCTAATTAACGCCTTTCCACCGGTGACAATTAGTTGTGGGCCGCGACTTGGGCGGATCTTGGACGCACGGGATCGTCGATCCCTTAACCTGTTGACTGGCTGATTTACTCCGCAGAGTGTCACGTCTCAAACAGCCACTAGTAAATATAACTATAGCGCGTTAATATAAAAATTTCCAGACCGAGGATGGAGCCACTAATTTCCCAAATCGTTTAATTACTTCAGTGGAAAAATTAGTACCGGATTTCAGGTTGTACTTTAATACGAAATCGAGCAAAACTTGTTGCACTGACCTAATGCGTATTCGTTTTGAACAAGTCGTTCGTCTCGGCGAGGCGTTTTAATCGCTCCGGTGCGAACGACTCAATTATATCGAAAGATGCGGGTTGAGCAAGAGCGTGCAGTCGACCGATTTATGCGGCCGCAATGATCGATGAACGCGTACGCCATCCATCGACGTAAAATTACGTCCTTGCGAGAAAAGGTGTCCGTGGTGCCCGTATGTGGGCAAGGTGACGCCCGATGCGTTAAAAAGGATTCCGATGCGAGATGGGTTGCACAGACAGCCCACGTTTGCAGTATTTTATTATAGCACACCGCTATTGTCTCGACCCAACGCGACGAGACGAGACGGGACGCTACGCGACACGACGAAGGCGATGCCGTGCCGACCGAAGAAAGGAGCACTGCGATCACCTTGGCAATGAGCACTCGGACGGTCGTGCAGTTGCGTCAATGCACGCGTCGTCGGACCGGCAATTAATATGCACCGTGCACTCGGGCTTCCTCTTCGAAATTGTTCGCGAAAATATCGATTTACGATCCCTTCGCCTCCGTCACAGGAAAATCTTTCTCTCCGCAGTACAATTTCTGTCACTGCTGCTATAGCAATGGAGTTACAACATTATGAAGGTTTTAAAAATATTATTAAGAGTATATATGAATACACAGCCGAGGTCGGTCGAAACTCTTCGAATCTCGAAAGAGCAACGAGTGAAACCAATATTTTGACTCTCTCCGCGAGATAAGTATCGATTCGAATAAGAATTGTAGGATTGAGTATCTCGATCGACCGATAAATCGGCGCATAGCAGGGCTAGATCGGCCGGCATAGAAATCGGAGGCAGTAATTCTTGTTACTCGCGGTTCGGCTCGGCACGATCAAAATGTAGCGAGAATTTACGAATTGGATAATCAGCAGCATCCTCATTAAGGCCCCCCCACTGAACGCCCCCGCCTTCCATTCTCCTTCAGTGGCGTGTGTACGTGCGCGTGTACGCAGCGCAACGCACGATCCTCTCTGCGACTGCTGCGAGTGGTATATTCGTCGTTGCGACGTGTCCACCCACTCATCTGCTAGCTAACCTCCAGCACATCGAACTAGCTATCTCGCCATTCGAGACTTCGCTAATTCTTTCATCGATCTCGCTTTCCCGATCCGGTTGTCCCTGGGAACTCCGTTTCCTATCGCTTCTAACAATTTTATTCAATCGATCAAGTCGTGATTCGGAGTTATATTCAATTCTGTTGATTATTCTGTTATTCTGTTGATTTTGGAGTAGTATATTTCGTCCACTTTGAATGAGCGAAATCATTAGACTGCGGACGTGATGGATTTATAGTAAAATTGAGTTGATGAAATTCAAAATAGTTAGAAGACTTTACGGTACCATGCGTTGCAGCTGAAAATAAGGAGACGCGCGAGATTAGTTTGACATTGTTAAGAACGTGTTAATCGAACCTCTGGCATCGTTCAGCCGATCGAATCTGCCCGCTTCAGAACTCAATTTGCAAAGAAAATAAACAGGTCCGTTGGGCAACCTTAACAGTGGCTCATTGTTCGTCGAAGTTGGTGCCGCAAGAGTCGAGATCGCGGATTGGCAAATCACAGGGATCGAAGATGTTTCCTCGAATTTCTCGAAACCCAGCGATCCCCGGCACACACTAACTCGTTTAACGCAGTCCTGTTACCTCCTTAGAGGATCATGGAGAGGCTCGTTCTAATTTTTGCGATGCGTCGACGAAAACCGAGCTGCATAACCGACCTACATCGGTCGCGTGTTTCTATTCGGAAAACTAGAGAAGCGACTGCTCTGGAAGCCGTTCGCATTTTCTCGATGGTCGCGGGGAGGCCATTGAATAATGCAAGTTTCCTTCGAGCTTTGCCGTAACAACCGTCTGCGCGCCATTGTTATTCGATCACCTACACACCCCTGCCACCTGATAGGAGACGCCGATGACAGTCGGTGGCCGTAATGTTTTATGCAAATAGCCATTGTCCTCGGCGACATTGCCCGGCGCGAACGACCGATCGCGAGGAAAATTTGTTTCTTTCGCGTTTCCTCCCGTGAAAAAAAGAAACGCGCGCAACCCGCGTGCTTTGTACTCTAGCACTCGTCTGTCTCTCTAATGAGAAAATTGCGTACGAACTCGTCACCTCGCCACCGTTGCAATCGCGACTCCGGGCTTTCGAGTTAATTAACCGAGGCTGCTTCTTACACCGGATTAGTCCCGCGACTAATCCCGGAGCTGGCCGCAATTGCTCCAGCTAATTCTCCGTTTAGCTTCGGAGTTTTCAAGACTAACACGAAGCCGTTCCAACCTGCCAAATCTTCCCCTCACTTGCATCGAGATGCACTACGCGATACAGAACAGCGTACAGCTTCCTTTTCGTCGTTCAATCTATACATCGATTTCAAAGAACGATTCCGATCTGCCCCTTCGGCTAGCATTTCTGTGGAATCTACTTATTCGCATGAAATGAATCTCAGAAATTTAAAAAGCTTAACAAAAAAGGTATACACAGTCTTTTTGAACCGTTTTTGATCGCATTATGGGGGGGGGGGTCTATTCAAGCAGTAGATGGAATTATCAATGTTTATAAACGATCCATGTATTTAACAAAACATAATGTGTAACACAAACGATGTTCATACACACTCGTTTCTTTATTTCATTCAACCAAATTCACTTATTATGTTTCTTTTTTATTCTCACCACACATGTCCATACAGGATTTAGCGTGTCACGAAGATTTTGAAAGGTTGTTGGTTAGGGCAATCGGCTCGGAAGCTCTTGTTTGTGTCGGGAGCGGTGTTGTTGGTATCGTGAGCAGCCCGACGCCTGTTTCGAAAGCTGGGAGGATCCCGGGTAAGGTGGCGGCCTGTCGATCGCGCAGTCAATTTGTCATTCCGAGAAGCGATGTCGAGAGTCACGGGTCTACGTGTTTATATATATCCAATTTATTCCGCAGCCAGGTAGCTCGCACCGGATGAGCATGGCTGTCGGAGAGGCTTTACGTGCCCTGCGTGGCGAAGGGCTCGGGGATCGGACCATGGGCCTGGGCCCAGAGAGTCGTCGTTTCGCCATGCCTCGACCATGTGTTGTCGTCGTGCTATCCGAGCTCTGCTCGCGAGTAAATTGGGAGCTTCCCTTGCTCTCTTGGGCTCCGTCGTCGAGGAAACCGAGACGCCGAGCGTGACGCCGTCTGCTGTTGTCCAACGTGCAATCTCGGACTCTCTGCTCTCTCTTTCTTCCCCCCTCTTTCTCTTTCGTTTTTGCTTTCGTTCTCTCTTTCTCCTTCTCGTCGCTGCCGCTGTCCTTTGTTAGCCTGGCGAGTGGAAGGGGCGTGAAACTCACCAGTGCAGCGAAGGTGCACACGAAAATCGAAAAAAAATCATTATTTAACCCTCCAGGTTCGAAGTGTTCCTTCTACTTTATATGACAGAATTTGCTGCATCATCCGACCCTGTTATTCTGGGGTCCCAACCAAATTTCTGTACGCTTTTCACTACTGTACTGCACGATAATTGCAAGTACGAAATGTCTTCCATTCCTTTGGAATATTTCAGGCTCTCAGTCTTAAATTGAATGCCTAAACTTGTCTTAATATACAGAATGTTATAAACATGTACCTCTCAAGCATTAATTCAATTGTACCTACTCTCATAGACTGTATAACTGTGGCAATCTGTTCGGAACAGTCGAGAAATGCTGTAATTGTTCTTACATACCATGTAATCATTACTTTGAACACAGTGCAACTCAGTAAAATAAACAACCATTGATGTGAAGGTCAATGTCGAGTCAGGCTTGACATAGGGTCACGAAGGGTTAAGATCGATCGAATAATATGGTTAACCCTTTGCACTCGGCGACTTTTCTCGGATCACATGCCGGCCATTTAAACACACTTATCCATGAAAGTAAAGAGTAACGCATCGTTTCGTACAAAGTGGTGTAGCGTTAGAAACAGTCAAAGTGTTCAAAGTGAAATTGGGCCCGTGCGAGATTGTATGGATACATACTTTATGAAGAAAGAATAAAATTGTAGGCTTTATATTTTTTAGTGCATTCTGAACTGCTTGTAGTAAAACGCATCGCAATAATAATTCGTCTGTGTGTCGGAGCTTTTCTATCCGAACGGACAGTACAATCTCTTTTCTCACAACGTTTATATTTTTCTTTATTGCACATCAACTGCAACTTCAGAATAGCCAAAGACGTGGAATGTACAGACATATTTTCATGAGAACATATATCGTGCGCGATTATCATAAATACAATAAACGTCAGGGATTTTTCCGGAGAAACCGAGCCGTTTAGCTGGCGGTGCAATGGGACCACTCCACCTGTGGACAATCGCGTTACGGTATCCCGAAGGACGTGGGGCCCGTTTCGTGCAGGCTACGTTTGCGACACGTCCCTTTCACGCAATCCAGCAAAAAGAAAGCCCGCTGAGATCGATCAGGCTGTTCGCGTCCGAACGTATCCGGTCGCCTCGCGCGACTTCCTGTATCCTCGGGCAGAATTCTGCGAGTTCTGCTGGTCACGTGGCCCTTTCGACACCCATAACCCATGGGCCACCTAACCTCGAGCCCACGTGGCGCACACTCGCCCCTGCAATCTGTCCAAAAGGTCTATTGCTCGTTCGATGGGATTAGCAAGACTAGGTCCCGAGAATGGGCCCGAAAGATTGCCCAGAGCCGATGCCAGTTCCCTCGAAAAGAAAGGAGATCGTATAATTTAGGGTCTATAGATCTTGCAGGCTCAGACTATAACCCCATGTGTACAGGCTCCCAGAATTTTACATGAGTTTTACCGGAGTTCCGCAGCTGTTAATTTTAGGCAATATGGTGCTGCAGACTAGCTGCTTTGTTTTCTTTTCGGGTCTCCCCGATCCCATCTCGCTCGTTATGGTCGAGGTGCGAGGTAGCCAGGGTCGTATTATACCTTTTCACTTTGCATTTTACTGCGGGGGAGACACATTTTTACTGCGGATCTTCAGGCGAAGTCAAATATTTCCGTGTCGGTTGCTAGAAGCTCCGAATAGAGATTCTTCTTTCTTTACCTCTTTGCAACTCCGCTGTTTGATGGCGAAGGCGAACGGATAAAACGGATATAAAAGTAAATCGACGCAGATCCAAGGCAGCGAAGAGAACGGTAGCCAAGAGGAAGGCGTTGGCATTGTCGAAGGATGCCGACGGTCGGTCGATTAAAATTTTTTAAATGGCGCGCACGGGACGGTGTCGCGTGTCTCGCGAGGCGAGAGGACCGCCATTCCAACGAGGATCCGATAGAGAAATATGCGTCTGCGTTTCCGAGTGATTGACAGAAGATTCGCCGGTAGCCGAGCGGACAACAGTCCGGTCACGTATCTACACGGCAAGGCAGCGAGGCAGAGAAAGATACACCGAAGCTCCGAAGATGGCGAGACACTCGATCACAGATCTTTTTTGCATTTTATCCAACGCGGCGACAACCGGGTTGCAGACGATTCTGCATATCGACGAACGATTGCGGCCGTGGACGCCTCTCGACTAGAAGCAAATTTATTCGGCGGCGTTTCGTACCACGAAATCCGCGTTTTTCTCAACCCTGGGTCGCGCCGGAAGTCGCCGGGAAACGAGCACCGTGTTGCGACGAATCGTGATCTGTTTCTTGAAGGTCTCTCTTTATCGCGAGGAGAACGATATTCGGACATCAGGTTTGAGAACCGAGCTGGTTCTATTCTTGGTTGATGAACTAAACTGATAGAGTTCTTTTCATCAAATTGCTAGCGTACACTCGGCTACTACTTCTCCATCGACGCAGCTTCTTCGTCCGCAGGCACTTGTTGCAATAAGGAACCAATTTATGAATCATCTCTGTCGTTAACACGGCGACTGTCGCGTCGGCGATGCGTGGGGAGACATAATTTTTTATCTATCTCGAAAAAAATGTGATTTCCCAGCTTAACCATCTTCTTGCGTTGCATTTCAACTCTGTGGTTGCTCGGATTTCGTCGAATTTTTGTGGAAGAAGTTCCAGTTGCTCATTGTGTACATATGACAAGGTAGCATTTACTATGTATGACAAACAATTTGATCCGTGATGTGTTAAAGGGAGAAACGTGGATAAAAGTTGCACGTATAATTATTCGCGATAGAAAAGTGAAGTGTATACTGCAAGAATGAAGAGTGGGAGCAGAGTAGTATATTCGATAGGAGGATGCTTACGGAGGCAGTTTCTAGTTGTAGAAACGAAGATCGGCGCAAGGCGACCAACGACGGCTTTAGAAATCCGTGGCAGAGCCGGGTCGGGGGTGAAGATTGGAGGCAGTTAATTCTGTTTACGAGCCGCGATTCCTCGAATCGCTCGAGATCAAAGGCTTCGCTGAAAATCAGAGAGGACGTGTGGAGGCCGTTGTGCGGCGGGACACCGCGATGGGACACGGCAACGGGATGGGAAAACGGTGAAAAAAATGCGGTCGAAGCCCGACGAGTGCATGAGAATGCGTTATGGGACCGTGGGGACGAGCTCTGGACTCTGGCCGACGCGACGGGAGAGGGTGCAGTGCGCGCACGCTCGTCGAACGACCGTGGAAGGGAAACGTGAACCGATGGGCCGCGTCCACCGGTCCCACGCTTCGATATCGTTCAATGTTTTCGAGATCACTCGCCGTTCTTTCCATGGAAATTTCACGGAAAGTTCGAACTTGCCTGACGTGCAGACGAAGTTGTTTGCCTTACAAAATTACCGAACCGAATTATCGGTAACGCAATCAGATTGCCGTTCTTGCTCTCTGCAAATGTCACGGCGAACGAAGTTGGTCTTGCGAACGAACTGGCAACATTGTTATCTGATAACCGCGGACTGTTTACACTTCTAGCATGATCGATCCTCTGGTAACTGCGATTGCAGTGTACAATCCCATCGCGTTGCACGTTCCTCGGAAATAATTTAAACAAATACACCAAACTGCAGAACCATCCGAGAGACATCGGCACCCTCGAAAATTCCGTAAAATCAAATCTAGCATTAATTGCATGAAGTAAACATCAAAAAGTTATCCCTTTGCAGTTGGAGCTATATTTTAACTTGAAAATTAAACATTTCTTCCGACCTAGAATAATTCCATTATGTATGATTTTTCTCAGTTGATGGATATGAAATCGATATAATACCTCATACAATATTTAAATGTACAGTAATTGTTAAGACGTCAACATATTTAATAATGTAGACAATATCGTGAATAAAATGGAACGGAAATTTTTAGTGGTAACTCTGAATCACCGCTCGACTAGTAAGGATTAAAGAATAGCATTAATTAGAGAATTGAGTCCCGAAAATTCGGAATTCGCAGAAACATTGACGTTGCACCGACAGCTAGAGATTTTTCAGAGGCCATTCGCGGAGGATCGCACGAACAAGTGTTCCCGATCATTGTCTCGAGAAGAAAGCAAGGGTAACCGGTGTCTGGAAATACCTTCTCGCGTAATTATACTCGAGCGACGAGGTTTTTCGTGTTAGTTCCCACTCGAACGAAACGGGCGTTTATCATCGATGGGAATCGATCTCAGGCGTGGACCGTTCTCTCGGAGGCGAAGCGAGGCAAGGCGAGGTGAGACGGTGCACGCAGCATTGCGCGAAATGCGTAACCGCAGCTGTACGTGCGGTCGAGAAACCTCCCCTTTCTCCTCCACGCGTCACCTCGACGGTCCTCTCTCGGTCTCCGCTCTCGCTCTCCTCCACGGCTCTCTCATTGTCTCTCCTTCAGCCCGGTTTGCTTACTTACCGGCGACCAGACGCAGATACAGTTCTCACGTCCTCGATCCCCGGAGACGACGATTTACAGTTTCAAACAAACCCTCCGCCTTCTCTTTCTTCTCTGTCTCTCCTCTCTTCTTCTCATCGGCCCTCTGTTAACCCCCCTCCCCCTCTCGCCTGTTCTTCTTCTTCGCTCGGACAGATGCTGCGTCCGAGAGACGAAATTTGAAGATTTTCAAATTGCCCCGGCCCGTAGCCTGCACGCTTCGGAGAGCTCCGCGTTCTCAGGCTCCTCCGTTGAAGTCTCCGATCAGCTGGCAAACTCTCCAAACAAACAACAAGCCGTCCCTCTCGTGATTCGAATTTTTATTTGGCTGGAATCTTCGCAGTCTGCCCACTAAGAACATTCTTTAAGTTTACCTACATATTTATATATATTGCATATATATATGTTTAAGTAAATGTATCTTGTGGACCGTTATCTCATTGGTTTCTGTCTACGAAAAAGATTGCTCTACTGAGTAAGGGCCTTTCTATCTCGCCAAAAAAGAAACTTGGTAAAATCGGGAAGAATGAGAAAGTTAAAGTTGATTTTGCGGAGAATCCTCGAAAGCATACCTAGAGTAAGTATCGGATCACGACCTCCGCTTATTTTCAGGCTTGGCCCGTTACCTTGTTCGCTTAATAATTGACGACCTCTCCCGAAGCGGTTATTGTACTGTCGGCAAGTGACAGCTGCCACTAGACTAATTTATGCGGCGGCTGGTTCTTCGAACCGAGTAATCCGACGCATCGATAAATCTATTCTCGGGGAGCTGTGAATTCTTAAAGCGTCGATTCAGCTTGTCGCGGTGGTTTCGTCTCGTCGATTGCATCCTCGGCGACGAAGAGACGGATCGATCGATCGCTCCCCACACCATTCTGTTTCGTTCCGGTTCGCTCCGAAAAATCCCGGTTCGTTCTCGCGGTGCGTGTCTGTCTCGCAATTCGATTCGAGGAACGAGATCTCCGGGACCGTTCTCGGTAGATCGTTGTCGGGCCGATAAGCGTCCGAGCGAGATCGACGCCGATCGACAAAGCCGATCTTTCGCTGAAATCGCGAGAGAACGAGAACGCGAGAGCGCGGTGTCCCCCGTCGGAGTTACGTCGTGTTACGTCGCCTTAAATAGTCGTTGCCAGGGGCATCGGTCGGAGGCGTTCGATAGAAACGAACCTTTCTCTTCGATGCCTTATTCAGCGGGATTTAAAGATAGTTTAGCTCGTGAAAAATGCAACCGCGTGTCGCCCCGGCACGTCGCGCGTCACCGATCTACAGCGGCCGGACGACAGATCAAGACCGGAGAGTGTCTACCTCTGACGGTCTCCCTCCTCGACGTAGTTTCCGATCAGCTTTGACCGTTTTCTCGCAGGTGGCGCGACATTCATCGGGAGTACCCGCCACCGGTAAAGTAGGAATCCTCTTCATTCACGAGGATCCTTGAAAATCGCGAGCGGCGCGCGCGTTACCTTGAATGAACGGCCGCTCGATTCAGTTCCGATCTAGTACCGGTGAGTGTTTCCATTCATAGAGTCGTTCTTTCAGATAGGCTCTCCCATTCATTTCGTGGAATTGAACCGCAAGTCGCGAGCCGCGAGGAGGGATATCCGCAGAGAAAGTTCCGACAGGTTCGAGATGCGCAATCAAACGGCATTGATTCGTTCCAGAGCTTCCCACGTGAATTCCTCACTCTCAAAACACTGGAATGTACCCAATATGTACGCCTGTTCTGCTTCCTCTGTATAGAGTGCTTCGAGTAGGCGTGGCTTCGTTGCTCTGGATCTCTTCGGAGCTAGAATAGGGCTCCTAAATGCAATTCGCACTCCTGAGACTGGCCTAGATCCTCCATCCAAGATCGGAAGACCACAGTGGCTCCGTATTTTGAATATTTTTCTTTCCATTAGAGTAGTCGAGTTTCCACCGTTCAAAATACTCTAAAGGGGTGTGGTTTCGTTGCTCCGGACTTCTTCGCCGATAACAGAGCGCAACCTGTACACTTGGAGATAGAAGACCTGGATTCACACATGATGGCAGTCTTATCCACTTCGGATATTGAAACTTTAGCAATTCATAGATTATTGTAGCTTCTTACTAAAGGCAGACTACATCCCATAATCGCGCAGGATAGCTTGTCGATCGGTTCTCTAGATAACAAAAAGCTGTCGCCCGAAGAGGTAAACGAATAAAGCCAGAAATCGGACGGAGATTTTTCTGGATCGAATGAATGGGATAACGACAGGGAGGATTGTGGTATCGGATATCATAATTGAGTTGGAAAATAGCGCGGTCTCCGGAAATCGTGGTCAAAGAGCCCGCGGGGCAGCTGAAAGGCGACCGCCGCGACATAGGCCGTCCGATAAGGAGGAGATAGGAGGACGAAGGGAATAAAGGGAGAAGAGGAGAGAAACAGGTAGCAACAGGTTGTGACGTCACGAGGCGCCACGCGACTCAGCTTCATTCACCGCGGCACGGTTCGACTCGGCTCGGCCCTGCTCCGAGTGCCGGCGAGCAGGGATAAAGAGAGAGAGAGAGAGAGAGAGAGAGAGAGAGAGACAGAGTGCAAGAGAGAATGATAGAGAGAGAAAGAGAGGAAGCTGCAACAGGCTGCAGCCAGGCTGCATGCTGCAGGCTGCAGGAGGGTGGACCAGGAACTAATAACGCCGCCGCTCCGCAGTGCCTTCTCGTTCGTGTTTTCTCACGTGATTCGACAAGCCGGTTTATCTGCCGGACGGCCACGAAACGACCCGGCCCGGCAATTAGTAGCCCGTAACGGTTTAATTCGCCTCGAATCCGAGCCCGATCCCCGATCTCTGGATCGATACGCGGGACGAGCATTAACCACGATCGCCGCGCGTTATTACGGATGTCGTTAAAACGAGAGCCCTTCCGCGGCAGTCAGCACCGACTTCCCAACCTGCTCTCCTCTCCTCTCCTCTCCTCTTGAATCGAACAGTTTTTAATTCGAAGGCCGATTTCCGACGCGTTCTCGCTCCCGAATCCTTTCGAGGATTCCGACCGGAACGGTCGTATATCATTCCACGAAATTCATCCTGCCTTTTCTTGCTCCGTTATTCGCGCTCCCTCTCATCCATTCTCTCCTCTCCTCCTCCTCTCTTCTTTCCTCCTCGCATCGGCGAGCCTCCACGGTCATTGTAACCCTTTTTCGCGCATCCGACGATATACGAGGCACGCCCTCTGGTTCGACGCTGTATGGTTTCACGGTGATTCGGCTCGGGTAAATCACTCCGTGGCCCGATTCGATCCGCTCGGAAGAGCGTTTTCAATACACCGGGGTTCGTTAACTTAACTAGAATACCGGTCGCTTTTTAATCCACTCGTTACAAGACGGTTTTCCGCGGCGTTCGTTGTTTTCTCGCGAATCGTCGTCGGGTTCTTGTCCCGTCTTTCGACACACGCGGGACGAATGGCGAAACCAACCTGCCGCGTCGTCGGACAATCGAATTTTCATCGTAAACTCAATTAGTGTTGAGGAATGCGGCATTTTTATGCTTAATTATAGTCACCTGTAGAATGCGGGAAACGTTCCACACGTTCAACTATTACGGTGACCCTCGCGGATGTAAGTGTTAAGGCTCTCCAGCCACAGGACGCGTTTATTTCAGCATTGAAACGTTTGGTTTCACCCCGAACAGGAGAAACATTTATCGATGAACGGATCGGTCGTTTAATTTATAAGGAAGCAATCGAGGATTTCCTATCCGGATCCGTGGAATCGAGCGTGTGGCGCCGTGGGTCCAGTTTCTCGATCATTTCGAAATAAATCTCTCGGTTCCTCGGGAGAACTCGCGGGATAACTCGGCGAACGTTGCCGCGTTAAATTACCCTGTTTCCTTCCGCGCGCTCGCGACTCTGCGTTTATAATTTCCAACACAGGCAGTTAGATAAAACCTGCTCAGTTTCTTCCGCCAAGGGCATTTAATCTAGATTACACGAGCACGGCCGTTCAGCTACCGTCTACATCTTTACTAGTGTAATCGTTGAAACGATCCGATCCCGCGAAACGATCGAAATTTCGTGAACTCTTCTCGAACCAGATCGATCGACGCCGATCGATACGTTGCTCGTTTACCCGGCAGTTTATCGTTCCCAACTATTTCCGGTCCCGTATCGGTAACGCGATATTAACCGTCGATAAAAATGTTACAATATACTCGCGAGATCCATTGAAAGCCAAGACTTCCTCATTGAAAAGGAAATATTGCTCCATTCAATGGACCCGAGAGATCTCGAGCCAGCCGTTGCGGACCAGCAACAAGCTTCTGTTCGTGTTCGTCCATTAACCAACTTTCTATCCACCGGATAAACTGTTCCTGGCCAGAAAGACAGAGTAGTATAGGAGGACCGGTCCAGTTATCTCCAGGCTCCATGAATCAACCACTTGATTCGCGCTCGATATCCTAGCCCAGCTCTCTATAGTAATCGAAGTGGCCCAGAATTTCCCTGGGAGGTCACTTCCCGGGACAATTTTTGACAATTCCCCAGAAAATTAGCCAACGGTTCAGCCTTCATCTCATTGTGAATGGCTGTTCGCTCATTTCAATCTCGCAAACAATGACCACCTTTGTTCGCTCGCTACAATTCAAAGCCGCGAGTCTGAGCTCTCAATCTTCCGGGATAAGACAGCTAATTTTGCGGTTCGAGCAGCGAAACCCACAAAAACTGTACATGCTGCAGAAATTTCTATCGAGTCGTATGAAAGTTCGGTTCGCTCTTGTGAGGTTCTGATAAAAGACCAAATCGTTCGTTCATTTTTTTTCTATCGAACATGTCTGTTCAACAGCTTCCACGATGAACGTTGCCATTTTCTCGAATGCTTGATAAGAACGTTACTCACAGGCAGCTTAGTAATCGATTCATTCTGGCTTTTGCAACATATTGTCTACGCAAATGATAATTTGCATAGAGATCCGCGATCTATCTGGATCTAACACAAGGCTTGCAACATTCAAGAAAGCTTTAGAGAATTAGATCGATAAAAGCAGTGCGATTCCGGTGGTTTGAACGATGCGAACTCGCCGCGGGACTATGTTATTTTTCATCGGCGTTGGTAGTGGTGTTCCGACGACGAGCGTGCAATCAAGACGAATTATTATTACGTATCCTTTCGAGGTCCAGGATGACCCCGAGTTCCTTACCCCCGAGGACGGGAGCCGCTTAGTTCGCCGTAGAAAGAGAAGCACTGCCGGCTCGTCGAGGAAACGGAGGGAAACGGAGGGAAACGGAGGGGAACGGTGAAGGGAACGGACAAGGGAGCCCGGAGGGGAAAGGTGGGGAGGGATAGTGGGGAAAGGAGAGTACTCTCCCCACCACGTGGCTCGCAGCCACGCGAGTTCATTCATGAGATCGTGGGAACGCGGCTCACGGTGGGTCCGTTTTACCCCATCCTCCGGCTCCTTCGGCTCCCTCTTGCCCCTCTGTGCACCTCCCTGCTTTCTCTTCGCCGTCCTCGGCCGTCTTTCTCTCTCTTTTGCTCTCCCTGATTCTCTCTCTCTCTCTCGCCAGTGTCCATCTCGCGCTTGGTTCTCCTCGTCTATGCCGGGTCTTTGATACGTTCGCCTTGTAGCCTGGTTTTTGTATTTGCCTCTCCGGTCCGCTCGATCTCTTGCCGGCCGCGATGTTTCGTCGCCCCGGAGACTTGATTTCGTTTATCGCGAACGTCCGGATCCTCCCCTTGATTTCTCGCCCTCTTCCCTCTTGATCTTCTGATCTGACAGAGCAGTTCTCTATTTATCTGTCATTGATCGAGACGCGCCCTGGGTTCGATAAGACGTGCCGATTAATTTACAGTTCCCCCGGACTACACCTGGGAACGGTACCTCGAGCGGTCTGCGATCGTCGTCTCTTCCTGCGTTTTTCCGTCGGCTCGCCTCATCATCTCCCATTAGAGCTTGTTCCCTCTTCCGTTTGCACTTTTGGTTCTTCCTTGTTACTCTGTTTCTCGCCGGATAAACAGCTAGCCGTCGCCTTCGGTCTCCTCCGCTTCCTTCTACCCTTCTCCGAGGATCCCCTGAGGCAACCTGTGACCAGACATTGCGAAGCTATTATCCTGCGCGAGGAGGTTACCGGCTTTTCGACGTGAAGGATACCTTGCTGTCTGTCGCTTGCTACATTTGCGCTGGGTGCAAATATCACGATTCCCTTACGTCAACTGATGCCTCCTGCTGCTTCGCATCCTTGCAATACCGATACCGAAGGACTTGCAGAGGCAACAGGATTCAGGCAGTCGTCAATTGAGGCTGTTTCATAAGGATGCCTCGCAACATCTGATGTTGCCTAACACCAAGCTCGTCCACTGCTCGAGATCATCCAACGATTCTCGTCCCCGATTTTCCATAGGATCGATCGCCTAGCGATGACTTCCTCCCGCGTTGCGAAATTTCGGAAAAGGTTAACGCGTTCACGCAGTGACGCACGACGAGGAAGGAAATGGTGAAAGAAAGGCTCGATCGGAGCCTGACTGACTGCTTGCCTGCCTCGCCAGCCTCGCTTGCTTACCTGGGACGCTCGTTTCGTAATCCGGTTGCGAACGAGCCTCGACGCTTCCTGCGGCTACCCCCCTTGATTACGGGACCGGCGCCACAAATCGGCCCGATTCCACGCGAACGACCTTGTAATTTTCTGCTTTGTGCTGCTGTCACCTCCGGACCGCCGAATTTCCGAGCTTCGGCCGCCAGACTTTTCGTTAAACACCCGTTTCCTTCTACTCAGACCGTTTTTGTTTGCACGAGGATCCGCAGTTTAATAATGGATTTAACTACGATATCGTACGGGGTGTAAACACATCCCAGACTAATAAAAATGTACATGAAAAGTTCTTTTAAGTGTGCTATCTGTGACATATTTCTCACACATGATTAAAAATATGTATTATCTTTATTCATCGAGAATTTTTATATATTCAATTAAATTTTCTGATCTTCTCATACCTACCGTCACGAAAATCAAGATAATTTCACAAATGCTTATGCAGACGACGTTTTTTCTTTACGTTTTGCACTGAAAACATGCATGGGGTGTTAACATTGGAATATATGTACGCAGAGTGAAGATTAAAGAGACTCATAGGGTGCTACAGACATCCCAGTCAACCAGAGATTATGGTTAAACTATTCAGATTCTAAGAAACAAATCCTAATAAAAGCTGATTATTATAAACACATTACGATAACAAAGAAATTTTCCGAAAAACGGACATGTTACAATAGAAATGAATCTCCGAAGATGGCCGAAGGTCACCCACATACGTCCGACGTGGCAGCGAACGGTTACCACCGAGTAAAACGAGTAGCTAGCCGGGTGCTGATGCTCGGCAACATTCTAACTATCCTCACCAGAAGATAAATCGCGTCGTAGGTTTTTTCCTCGGAGGATGGTTTCTGGTTAACCACCCGGTTAATAGGGGTTTAGAGGCTCGAAAATAAACGACGCTCAAACTAGATCCAGAAACTAGTTTCCAGCACACAGCTTGCAACAGGATAACGCCTTCGAGTTGCTCGTATGTTACAATGTTGCTGTGGAAATGGATCTGCTTGTATCGACGCTGTTAACCGCGGCTATCGAGGTAGATACCGTTCGTTAGGTTGCTCGGCACTCCGAAAGCTATGCTTCGCCCAACGAGTCAAGTCAGTCAAGCTAAATATTGAAATGTATTTCATACGTGGCAAACAGAATGAATCTATTATTACACAGAAAATGAACCGTTCTTTGCTTGTTCACGTGATCGTCCCTCAATTTTCTGGCCCGAGCGATCCTCACTTGACGAGTTCCTTTCAGACTGTAAAGACGTGTTTCGCTCGTGCCTTTCTCGCTTCTGAATAAACTTCGTTGGTACATCAAATCAAATGGTAAATCAAGTTTTTAAACACTTTGTAGTAACCCGTAAGTTATTCTGCAAGCAGCATTTCGACTTTCGTCCTTCTTCGGGATTTATTCTTTAAACTGTCACAGATACTTCAGTGGATATTGATGCTTATCGAAAATGTATATTGCTTTCTAAATCTCCATCACCTTCGAAAACGAGTATATTAATAAGATTTATTAAAAGTTGTGTGATAGAATTATCGTTTATTTTAAAATTGAACATGATCTTTCCGGCAGTTCCGGTAATGAAACAAAAATATGTTTCAAACAAAAGTTGATCAAAAAGTTTATTCTCTAAACAATCAAGGTCATCTTTAATTTCTAAAGATCAATATATATTTCTGACTTCGCGTACTATGTCGAAATTCGCTGATGTCAAAACAAATCCGACGACCTACATTGTTATACCCTTAAATTTCCAAATAATGTTAAAATCTGAATGAACTGCTAGATCGGCCGCCCAGACCACTGCGGCGACAGTTTCGATCGAGTCGGGTCTCTCGCACGCTCCGGGCGTCCGAGATCCGTTGCTCGCGAACGGGAATAAATTGGAGAAATGACGGCCGGTTAGCGTGCCGTCGTTGTTACGCTGTAACAACCGAGTTCGACGTTAACTGCCCGTTTATAGGGCCCGACGTCCACGCAGAAAGAGCAGATCCATATCTCGCGCTGCTGCCGGCCAGGTGTTGCGTTACCACTCGGCGTAACTCGCCAGGTTGCGAGGTTGGGCATTGTGTGTCGAAGAAAAATGATTTAGCTCCCGGGCCGAGCCATTAACGATGCAAATAGAAAGATCCCGATCGGAGATTCGGCTCTCTCTCGATCGCCTCGAGAAGAAAGACAGAGGCGAAACGACGGAGAGAGGAACCTATCGAAAGATAATCACCGGATCGCTTCGTTTCGATCCGGGATAGCGCTCCTGGACCGTGAAAGTGAATTATCGATGACACCGGTGCTCTGATCGGTATTATAGGTCAGTGACAGCCGAAGAACGGAATTCGGTGTCGAGGCGGTCACTCTTTACTTTACGAACCGCGGAAATATGCAAATTATTGATAAATCCCTGTACCGTTCCACGCAAGATCTTCTAACATCACGGGTATTCCAAGAGCTTGCAAATCTCGACAATACTACTACGCATCGAATTTACCGAGTTACGGCTAAAATGAGGATAAAATGATTTATTATTCAGCTTGTTGAAATGATTCAAGTAGGAATGAGACTCGTCTAGGCACGCGGACCGTCCCCCTTGCGAACCGAAAAACAGCAAAACAAGCCTTCGTGTGCCGCTGCGCAGCTGAGAGCTGCGATAAAAGTCGATTATTTAATCGAGAAAGCGCTGGTCCCGGGGATAGCCAGGTGTCGAGTCGCGCGATGGAGATCAGTGACAAATGGGAACTTTCGTGGACTACTGTACACGACGACCTCTACACGGTCGGCAGCCGGCGGAGACATAATTGCGGCTCGTCATCGGGCCCTGCCGAGGAGAGTCCTCTTTCTCTCTTTCTCTCCGTCTTCCTTCTTGGGCAGAAGTCGAGTTATTCTCTTCCTTTCCTCTTTCTCGATGATTGGGACTCGATTCGCGACACGAGGCGACCGAAACACCGCTCCGATGGAGGATTAATTGAAAGCGATTTGCAATTAAGCGGAGCGTGCCCCGATACCCGTGGCTCTCTATCAACGAGCGACGCTAACGATGGCCGGTAGAAGATGGCCGAAGGAAATCGAGCGGCGTAAAAAAGGGTGGGAGGATCCTCGGTAAAGGTAAAAGGGAGCACAGAATCGGCGTCGCTTGTAAAAACTTTCGAGAAGAGTGGCTGTCGGCCTGGTCTCGTTCATTCACGCGCGCGAAGACGACCGACAAAGCGGTCTGCTCGTTCCTGCGGACTTTTTCTCAATTAACAAATCGAACGCATTAAAGCGACCAGAGGGAGTGGCGCGAAAGATCCTTCAGCGGAAAGAACAGCTCTGGGCAGGATCGGCTCCGAGGAGAGGAGAAACAGGCTAGAACGAACGAGGACGAGAGTAAGATCGGGACGAGACGAAGGGAGGGACGCAGACCCTCTACGCGGTGCGTATCATACGCGCCATTACTCCTAGAAGATACGGCTCGCCGCGCGTTTTACGAGCGAACGTTTATTCACCATTTCGAGCCTCTTAACGTCCGCCGAGCATCGGGCCTCAATATGTCGGGATGCTAGTCTATCCTCTTCCAAAGCCGCGCTTACCGATGCTTCAACATCGACGGGATCCTTCAAGAACTTCGGACAGGGGACTTGTTTTGATCAGTTGGTGAGATAATTTGGCGGATCCATCAGATGATGACTGTCAGGCAAAATTGAAAGGTTATTACGTTATATTAATCGTACAAATATCTTGACCTGTGAACGAAGTTGCTTCTGAACAATTTATTGAGAAACTCTCGACTCCTGCAACAAGACTATTACAAAATCGTCGGCAACTAAAGTGTTGGCATGCGTACAAACTGTCGATGTTCAATTGATTTATGATGTTCGGTCAGCGCAATACCAGCACCTAACATTTCAGCAAGAAAAGCACCGGTCCCGTAAAAGGTGAAGACAGAAAAACTACCAAAAAGGATCGAATCATCGACGAATTACGGCAGCAAAGAGGGAATCGGTCGTCGTTCCCGCAGGGTTAATAGAATCTTGAAAAAAAAATTGGTTAAAGGGTGGTTGCGTAGGATATCGAAGAAGCGGTGAATTTTTATGGGGCTCCCCGTGGTTCCCCGGTGGTTCGGTGCGGCATTCGACGGGGTTGGAGGAACGAGGAGAGCTCGCCAGCCCCTCCTGGAAAAGTATAAAGAGGCCTCGGAACGACCGGGCGTGGACGATTAGGGGTGCCATTAAATATACGCGGTTGCAACAGGTACTCGACCTGCTCTCTCCGGCAGCGCGGCCGGCCCCGATGTTATTGCTCTCGCGGGAAGTCGGTAGCTGGGGTAATTGATTATCTTGCGCCCCTTTATACGTTACGAGCCTGCTGGCCTATCCTCTTAAATCCATCCGTGGCGATCTAAGCCCGCGCGCGGCTCGTTGCGTTTCTCTATACCCGCAAATTATACGGCGGAATCGGGTGCTCCTTTTCCCCTCTTTTTTCTCTCCGCTGTGCCGTGGCCTCGCTTAGCGTGCTCTCCAAAGCGCTTGTAAAGAATATCGAGGGGAAGAAGAAGACCCAGAGGAAGAGGATCTCCTCTGCTCGGAGAAGCCCGAACATGTATAGTTGCCCTCTTCCATACGGTGTAGTCAGACAGGGGAAATTGAGGGGAGAACAGTGTTACCCACTCTCTGTCATTACCGGATTAGTCACGTGACATTGTGACACGTGCACGACGGAGACGAAATGCATCACGTGACCGGTCCTTTGGCAGAAGCGGGGGGGATACTCGAGGTAGAGTGGTAGAAAAGTCTTGATCTGTGGCTTCACTGTTTCCATGTCGAGGCCGGAATATGCCTTCCGAGTTGTTGGGTCGTTCGAGGCCATTTGCATCAGACAGAACGCGTCCCGTTTATTGTACGAGTCGGTGCACAGAGAAAGATAAAAAGAAAGAAAGAGAGAGAGAGCTCGGTTGATAGAGTATCGACGGAGGAGAGAGTGCCGACGAACGGTGCGTCAGGGAGCGCGTCGCTCGAGGATCGGGCTCCAAGGACACAGCGACGAGCATCGTCCGGCAAAATGGTAATTTCAGGGTAGTCGGGGAACGTTCTCTCGAGACCACGTAAGGACGGGCACGCGAGGAAAGGCGAGTTCCACGCATGTACGCGCGCGCGAGCAGCGGATCCGCGTTCACGGAGAAGAAGGAAGGAGAGCAAGGAGCAACGGACAAGGAGGAGAGGAAAAGGAACGGGGCGAAGAAGAAGAAGAAGAAGAAGAAGAAGAGGAGGAAGGCGAAGGAGAAGGGAGTATGTATCCTGTGCGCGCGATGGTGCGAGAGCAAGCGGAGCAACGCGCGGAGAGGCAGCGCGGCTAGTTTTTCTCTCTATCGCGGAGGATGAATGAACCCCGCAATTTGTTGGGAGCGAGGACCGAGCAATGCTGCTATCCGGGCCCCATTATCTCTATAATCTCTCGCGAGACCAGAAGCTGCGCTCCAATAGAAGCCTCGACCGGCAACAACTTAACCATAATATACCGGCACCGTATCCCATAAGGCAGATACACACCGTATAAAACCTCACCGACTCTCGCGAGCCGGCTCGGAAGTGCGCCGTCCGCTTCTCTCTCTTGCTCTCACTCACTCATTCTTTCTTTCTTTCTTTCTTTCTCTTCTTCTCGATCCATCGCGTCTCTTTGCCTCGCATCCTCTCGCGCGGATCGTCCAGAAGGAGCGACCGGTGAGTCGGGACCGGATCGACTCGATCGCTCGTAGAAATTAATCTCGACCGGCAATGATTTCGTTTCGCAGCCACCTGTGCGGCGCTTGACCTCTCGCCACTCTGCTCCGCTTCTCTCAACTGGACTGAGATATCGTCTCCAGCTCCGGCAAAATTCTTGCAAGAGTAAACTATCGAGATATTCGCGGTACCAGAATTTTTCCAGCAATTATTCGCCCGTGTAGTGTTCAGTACGGATTGCACGAGGATCAAGGCTGCAGGGCGAAGCTCTTTTTCCACTGGATTTAGTAGATAGGGTTGTTGAAACGCGCGTGGCTTTGCGGCCGGTCTCGTCGGCAGGTTCTCAGCCGTTTAAATACCTCGTCGGTGATTCGGATCGGCCTCGGCGCAATCGGCCGGTTCGATCGCGGTCTCGTTCTCGTTCTACGGAACATATCGCACGGTCGAACGCTAATAACCGGTCGTTCTTGCGGGAAAATTCTCTCGGCGAAATAGGCTCCATTCACGGTTCGAGCTTGTTTCGTTGGTCTCTCGCGTGTTGTGTTTCTCCGCGTTCGGGATCGAGGCGAGCAGAATGATTCACGTATCGCCGGACCCGATAATTTCCATATTACTTAGGGTGACTAACTCGCGATTAGAGTCGCGCCACGAATTTTTCCCTGGCCCCCCGACGAACCAGTTCCGTTCCCGTTCCTGTCTCTGCGCGTATATCTGGTACCGGAGCCGATTGGCGCTCGATATTTCGCTGGAATTCACGCGGCGTTTCCCAATATCGATCTCCCGTACCCTTTCTCGCGGCTGTAATTACATATTAATTTTCAGCTGCTCCTGAATCGAACCGGCTCCTTTATTTCATGCGCTCGCCCGATCGCCTAGCGATGGCCACGAATCGCTCACAACTCGAGCAACATCTGCCCAACTCGCGGACCCGTCACTTCACTGCGATCAATCTTCGATCACTGTCTAAAGTCTACAGAGACGTATGGCGAACCTCGCTAGGCCACAGTTCCAACAGTCATCTCAGAGCTCCAACCGCATCGCACCAAAATAACCTTCATTTCCGTCCAGCGTCTACTTCTACGTTTTCCCTGCGTTTGTCACCATTCGTCGTTAATCACGAGAGTTAGGCACACGTTATATATAATATGTATAAATGAATTATATAATTTTGTTGATCAATTTGATTTTATCGAGTCCTGCGACCCGCTGGAGGATCCAGGGACTGTCGAATTGAATTTTTCGCATCGAAGAGAATGGAAAGGCCGTCGCTACCGGCGCCGATCCTCGTGCTAGCCCCTCGACACAGAAAATTACACGCTCTGGATAATTTCGCCCGGTCAGATATATAGGGGTGATCACGATAATTGCTCGGTTAGTCTTTTTGCCAGAATTTTTCGTGCGATCTTCGCGGTAGAACGAGAACGCGAAACGTGGGGAGGGTAAAGAAGGAAGACCCTGATGTTTCTTCCGCGAGCATGCTCTTCGGAATTGTTATTTGACCGGCCGGACTCTCAAAAACGTGTTTGGCACGATTTCTGGCGCTTTTTCGATTCCTCGAAACGGATTCCGCCGTTTCGTCGTGCTCGTCGTCGCGTTAAATTTATCGAGCGGGAAGCTGAATGTGCTTCCCGGGTGAGAGAGAGAGAGAGAAAGAGGACGAGCGGAGAAAAATCGACGGACTCGTTTCGTTCGAGCGGCAATCACGCTTAATCTTGCGGATCTTTTTCATCGAGGAGTCGCCATTAGCCAGGCTTTTCCGTTCGCGGGTCTCGATTTTTTTTTCCCGGGCGTGCAATCCTTCATCCGGAGGGAGAAAACGGGGCGCGCAGATTACGCACTCTCCGTCGAGGATAATTTCGTGCGTGAGAAATGCTCGCCATTCGACCGCTATCGACGAGCGTGTAACGATTTGTTCCTTGAACCGATTTTCTCCGCCGAGAAAATGTTTGATTACGGCCGTGCGGCGAAATTGACACAGGTACTCCGTGCGTGCCTCGCAAGGAGTCTCCTGACAAGAATTCGTAAAGAATGCGGCAGCAAGACGACCGATTGGATTCATTCCATTTGCACTTTCGGTTCTAGCCGAATTATTGCCTAAAGTGTGCGACGTCAAAGCCTAACCATTGGTTGCGAGCGAGGATCCACTTTGCCCCTTTGTCGTCTCACGAGAGTTCTTGTGTCGTTAAAACTAATTTTGTCGGGGCCTACGAAATGACAGGAATTGCGAAATCGATAAGAGTTTTTCTTTCTTCGTTGAACTACTCGGCTGGGCTCTCGAAGTCGCCTCGTCGAGCTCGTTTCCCATCGCGTCCCTGCTCTTTTCCCGGCTGTCGGAACAAATTGGTATGCAGTGTGTCGAGTTTCCAATATCATAAACGCGTAGGCCTCGAACAGGGTGGAACATGCATCGCAGCGTGGAAGGAAGAGGAATCGATGGGGGACGGGAACGGCGCGCGGCGAGGAGTCGTTGACGTGTTCGCGTCGATCGCGGATCGATAGCAGGCCACCATTCGATTTGCATAAATTAATGCTGCTTGTCAGCGAATCACTGTGTTCCGGGTCTCGTTCGATGATAGAATACCATCTCCTCCCGCCTTGGTCGTCCTCGTGCTACGAAAACATCTTCGAAACAAATCGACAGGAAATCTGCTTGTAAACGAACCGAGGATCGCAATTAACAGAAACAAGATGACTAATGAATAATTGCTAAGAATACAGGAAGTTGTCGTTGGTATACCGAAAGTTGTCTCACTGCTCGATTGGTAATTCAAGTGAAGCACCAAACCTCGAGTTCCGATTAGTGTATCTCAATAGTTAATACCTACAAAGATCACTCTTCATTTCCTTGGTGCCGTCGTGGTGGTCGAATGTCATGGCCACCTTCAGGATTCTTCGAGGTCGATGTTCCAAGGTCGCTCTCGAGTACAAAGGGCAACAAGTAAACAAACGCTTTTGAGAACGTCAAGGGTTATCGAGAGTACAAAGGGCAGCAAATATCCAAGGGTGCTTTGGGAGTAGAAAGGATCGCGAGGGTCATGACAATGTAAAGAGTCAGGGTCATGCGAATTTTGTAAGGGTTCCTCTAAGGGATTACAATTTCAGAGGATCCAAGGAATGCAGAAGGGTGATAATTCTTAAGGGCGTTGAAGGTCACGACACACGGTAATCTTGGTGAATTCCTAAGGGTTATGAGCCCTAAAAAAGCCCAATTAAACATTGTTTAGCTATTAGTTGTATTCTTTAACGAGCGTTCTAAGATAACGCGTGTTGCGTCTTCAACCGTTTCCTTTGCGGTCGATCGTTATCGGCAGAGATAAGAGCGCGGTCTCGGATCGACGGAAATCGTGGTGATTTCTGGATCTCGTTCGCGAGACCGCATCCGTTCGAGGAGGCGCGATGAATCTCGCCTCCTCGAACAGGACGACGATGAATTTGCTGGGTTGTTTCCGTTGGGTTGACGCGCGCGAGACACTCACGTCCGCGAGATTATGCGATTCATCTCGCCGGGAACCTCTTCTGAGTTTCTCGGAAAAGTTCGTTAAACTCTCCCTCTCTCTCTCTCACACACCCCTTAAGAACCAATCGGTTGATCCTTGCATCCACACGACCCTCGCCGCTAGTCATCTTCCTATTTTTTCCGGAATCCTCGGGAATCGAGGTTTTTGCGATAATTCCGTTTCCTGCCTAATGGACGTTCTTCGTGAGCAGCGCCGGCGCGTCGGTTTTTGCGCGCGCGAGAGAGGGTTAATGTGTCTCCTCTCGATGAGACCGAGACACGGCCAGAGTCGTTTCTTGTCGACAGCCGCGATGTTTCTTAATCCTTCCGCGCGCGCGGAATGGCTCGCAATTATTCTTTTTAGCCGGGCCGGTTTTGGCCCCGTTCGTAAACCAGCTTTCTACTTCGTTATCGGCAAAGCGGCTAACAAGTCATCAAGTTTCGAGGCGCTCTTCATTAGTCGCCGTTCGGAAAAACACGAACACGGTCGTGACTATCGTTTTAATTGTCTCGTCCGATCTACCGATTCTTCGTACAGCGACTTCCTGCTTTATTATCGCGAGTTACGCCGCAGAAACGATAAACCAGGGCGGCTACTGCTCCATCGCGTCGATCGGCAAGCCTCGAGAGCCTGTCCGAGTCTCTCGCGGAAATCCTCGATCTCCGTTCTGCTCGATCCCCGAAAGACGAGCGATCGGAGGCTAGAGGCGAGAAGAAGAGGACCGCGCGGAAACTCGAGCGTGAACAGATCAAAGGGGTCCGGGGCGATAAATTTCACGGAGAACGAGGACGAGAAGAGGACAAGAAGGTCCGGGAGTCGCGAGGGGATCGCGCGATCCTCACGGATCTTCTCTTATGTAAGAGGAGAGGCTGTTTCGAGGAGATCGGCCGGGCAGCTGATGCGTAGGAGTGGCCGAGTAAACCAGTTGACAGCGGCTCGAGGACCCATCCGTCCACTTCTCTTCGCGTTTCCCCTCTGCCACCAGGTTTTGCTCGGACGAGCCACACGACCGGCACGCACCAGTTAGCCTCAGGTCGTTCTCGAAGCCGCTCTGGACCAGTCGTTTCCTTTTTTACCCCCACTCTCCATCCCTCTATCTTTCTCTTTCTCTTTCTCCTCGGACTCGCGACTCGTCCTTTTCTTCTCCCTTCCGCTCCTGCTCCGGCTATCGTCCTCCGCCAGCTGGCTCCGTACTCGTCCCTTTTCCTCGCGAGGATTCTTCGACGACCCTCCTTGGCCTCTTCTAGGCGATCTCCTTCGCGTTTCCTCCTCGCCTCACTCCTCGGTTCTACCAAAAAGAAACCGAGTTCACACATGCTTGATTAGCGAGCTAGTCTGCACCTAGCCTCCTTCCCCTGCCAGGTCTCAAATAGCTCGCAGAAGACTCTTTCTCCAAGCAAAACACCTGTTGTCATTCTATTTGCATATTATATACACGTTTGAATATAAAGGAAAATAGTGCCTTCTTTTAGAAGCAGCGTTAACCCCTTGCACTATAAGTCAGACTGCCGATGAAAATTTCGAACAGGTTCTACTACTAAATATGTATGTTATTCATAGACCGCGGAGCTTTCTGGAAAATCAAAATTGTAAATTCATACAATAAACATAAACGGCAAAGAAGTTCTCTAATCGCTGTACCCGTACAATTACGGTGCAAGTGGGGAGATGTCGTTTACGTCTCGTTTTGATCGAAGAGGATCACTTTCAGAAATCATTCGAGACACAGAGAGTAGACGAGCAGCTATTCAAATGTTTACAACACCTCCGGATCGATGAAAGTTCGGGGAGAAAGTTCAGGGAAACGAGACTACGAGTGATCCTCTTCCGACGAGTCGGTAAACGAACAAGCACAACCGTGCTTTCGCCTGCGAGGATGCCGAGAAGAGCGCGGAGAATCGCGTTGCACGCGAGCCGCGCGCGCGCGCTCGCGTAATCCTTGTTATCGTTCGCGGCTCTCGGTTCGAAAAGGATAGAAACGAGGGACCTTAAGAGGATCTTTACGCTATCATCTGCGAACAAATGATAGTAGCGATAACTCATGGACAGTGAGGACAGAGGGATGCCCAGCTTGTACACATATATCCCGGTGCAAAAGGTAAAGAACCGGGAGAACGTTGAACGGTTCGCCATTAATTCGAATGGGAATAGGGGCGAGATGCTGCAGCGTCGTGTCGGCAATTTGCGCGGACCGTGCTCCCGGTAGTCGGAAATAAATCGCGTCGGGGGGTGGTGCTCGTGTATTTAAGCGAAGAATCACGAGCAACGGGAAGAGCGGAGCAGGAAAAAAAAGGGACAAACGAGAGACGCGAGCAGGATCAGCAGAGAAGGAGAGCAAAGGAGGAGGGAAGAGGAGGAAGACGAAGAAGATGATGGGCCCGGTTGTGTCATTGTGGCGCCGCGAGAGATCGGTCCCGATCCCCGAGAGAACGCTCGGTAGAACGGGAGGAACGGCGTTGATTAGCGCGCAACGCGAACAACGTTAAACAAATAAAACAACGAAATAAATAATTGATTCCGCCGGGAGGCGTCGCAACGAGCACAGAGGAAGCCGAACAGGTTTCTGCCCGAAGAAGCGTTGTAAGGTCGTCGCCGGTGCACGGACGGAGACGGAGAGAACGCGAGCGAGATCACCTCACTCACCTCCTCTTCCTCTACTTCTTCTTCTCGAGGTCTGAAACGCGGATCGCGAGCCGCGCGCCACGGACCAGCCGGGAACGGGTTTTTCGCGGCGATTTGTTGCGATAACGGCAGGATGCAAATGATTGTGCTTAAGGTGTTGCGCCGAGCGAACTCTCCGAGGGCCACCGATACCAGCATCTCGCGATTCGTTATCGGCCGCAACAGAGAGACGCTTTCAATTTATTCGTCGGGCCGCTTGTAACGCTTTGTCGCCTGTCCCCGCGGCTGCCAACCGGTCGTTCCTCTTTCTTCAAGCTTCCTCCCTCTCTCTCTCTCTCTCCCTCTTTCTCCAAGCTCTCCAATTATCGTCGTCCGAGTAATAGAAACGACCGATGATCGATCTCGAACACGGTGACTCGCGCGAACCAACTCCGGCTCGTTTCTGTCCTCGGGGCCGAGCGCTTATGGCACTCTTTACGCCCCGCGATCAAGTACCTCACACTGGTCTTTCGATCTTCTACTCGTTTGTTTGTGCGGGAGTATGTAAATCCTTCCACCATAGCTTGTTTATTTTATAAATGATTTGACGAACATGTTCATACTGTACAAAAATGTAGAATTTCATTTTGGACGGACTATTGGTCAGGGTCTCGCGAAGATACGAGGCGTTTGAGACGCGGTCACAGGAGAACAGGTATTCCGCGGTGTCCAGGTGCGTCGAAACGCGGAAACGCGGCGGACTTTGCGCCCCTGTTCGCATGCGTGGCTCACGGAAATAATGGTATAGTGGCGCGCGAGCTGATTCTGATCCCGATCCCGATGTCGAGAAGCGGCCTCGGCATCCGGGCGTTAAGGTAGGACAAGGAACGAGATCGCGGCGTAGGGGACGGGAAGAAGAACGCGGCGCGGAACAACGACGGGGGCGAGACGGAGAGAAAGGAAGAGAGAGAGAGAGAAAGGCCTGGAAGGGCAAAAAGCGGCGAGAGTAGAAACGAGGCGAGTTGGGCGAGAGCGGGCTTCGGGGCGCGCGGGGGATGCAGAAAAGGGAGAAAAAGGAGGAAGAAAAAGGGTGGAACGACGGGGAAGGGGAATGTAAGAGAGAGAGAAGGACGGGAGACGGTGAAAGGAGAGAGAGCGAGTATCGAGGGGAGCCGCCTGGAGGGGAGAGCCACGCGATCGAGATTTATTTATAAGTCGACGAGCTTAGGCTCACTCGCGTCCTCCTCTCCTCGCCTCTCTACCGCGAAACCTCTTCCTACTGGTTCCCTGTTGCTCTCTGCTCTCTCTGCTTGCTATCTGCTTGCTCCTCGGCGCCTCTGCATCTGCCGGGCCACCTTCACCGAGAGCTAGTTCCTCTCGTTGCCGCTTTACCGCTTCGCCGTCCTCGCTAATTCTAATACTCCGCCTCGGCTATCTCGCTTCTTCCTCGACTTTTTCACCGATTTCCTACAACGATCGTTCCGAAACCCTCGATGTTCACGCTGTTGGCGAGGTAATCGTTCAGGTTGCTCGAGAGTAAGAAAGATCGCCACCGATTCGCGATACTTTGTCGCCGGCAATTTGTCCGCGGAAAAAGACACGCGCGACCGCTGCTATCTGTTAACCCGTAAATGGACGCGAGAAGTAAATGGACGTCGGTTTTGCTTCGCGGAAGGTAAAAGTTTGTCTACCTGTTTCTTAGTTTCTTCGCCAGAATTACATGTTATTGCGCGGTAATACTAATGCAGAATGCGGGTATATGGTTCTTCATTCGTCGATTGCACAGTGCGCATGAGAGACACACTTTAATCAGAACAGATCCTGCAACTAGCACATATTTTACACTGTGCCGGAAACTTGTAATCCTTGTAAAAAGTCCCTGGAGACAAAATTATTTTCTTGTAGTACAGAGAATGTGCATTGGACTCGTTGGACATGCAATATTATATCAGAGATAATTGTTTACGGAGAAGATCGACGTCACAGACTACCGACGAACGTGCAATAACTGCCGATCTTTCTGCAAAATAAAGAATATCCACATCGATTGCACGAAACGGGGACCAACTTTAATAAGCTGAAACTAATTCATCGACATCTTTAAATTCTTTTGATCTTTACACTTTTCTAAATATCTATTCTCTCTCATTTCGGTAATAAATGCATTCAAATCTGTGATCTCGTAATAAAATAATTCCGCATCAAGAACACTCGGGTTTATACTACGCTTTTCTACTGATTTTCACTCAATACGCACAATTAGATTGCTATACAATTGCCCTTGTCCGTCCCCAATTGGAATATGCTTCAGTTATATGGTCTCCGAATAGCTTAAATTATGAAATCATGCTAGAGAGAGTGCAGCATACATTTTTCAGGTTTTGTTCTCATAAGATTAATAATCCTATGTCAATCTTTGATCACGATTACTCCACAGTATTAACCATAGTCAACCTGGAAACATTGTCTGCTCGCAGAAGAGTATCCGACCAGAGTTTTATTTTTAATTTAATTAATAACCATATAGATTGTACCTCTCTCCTTATGCAAATCAATTTTTACGCACCTGAACGTGCTTCTCGAGATCTCGAGCAGGTTTTCAAACACGTAAATGCAAATCCACATATGGATTAACAAATCCTATAAATCGAATTATTGCGAATTCCAACACTCTATATAATAGTATTGACTATTTTAATGGGTCGTTACAAACTTTCAAAAAAAAACTACGCAGGATTAACTCGTAATATCAGTACCTTTATACCAATAGTTTTTTTTTCTTTTATGCATGTCCTTTCTTAGTAATTTATGTTAAGTCTTTATTCTATTGTAAATGGACCTCGGTCCGTGCATAATAAATAATAATAATAATAATAATAAAATAGCGATTTGACACAGCTGACGGAAGTTGAATTATTATCAGCACAGATTCGACCAAGGTTGCGGCAGCCTCGCTGGACCACTTAAGGGTGAAGTTCCGAGGTTGGATTCCTCTCGGTCACTCGGAATAATCTTCTTCCCGTTCCGTCATCGTATATTCCGCCTCCTCGGCTCTTTATTAATACTTCGCGGGACTTCATAGAGCGGGCTCGAAACCGTATGAATGACAATTATAAATAGAAGCGTGCCAGATGCCATCCCCCCGACCCGCCAAATGTCCCGGTCCATCGGTGGTCGCGGTCGATTATTTTGTTCGCGCGCTGCCAGACGTCAATTTGGCAGCGGCTGGTTGCCAAACGGGGTGGGTCTCAGCCACGGTGCCCGCTGCCAGAGATTTGGAAATTTTATCGAGAGGTTGCGCAACTCGCCCACAAACGCGACTCGAACCACAAAGCGCTCGTGATTTATATTAAGACGCGAGAGAACCGAGCGCTTCATCTTCACAATTTGCGATTGCGATCGATTGGTTAATTCGTTGCAACTCTGTACACACAACAATTCCATGGACATATTCCTGGTGACGTCTTAAACCGCGGAGCCCCTACCTTCGCTTTTCCAACTTGTGTTATTTCGAGGATCCTTGTGCAAGCTCTAGCGCTCCTTTCCTGGGCTAGCAACATGAATTACAATATAAATGCAATCTGAAAGATCTCGAACACTGTTGCTCGGAAAACGAGAATTTGTTTCATAACCGGTCCTCGTCTCCCTTATTACACCGGGTCGGACTCGCGGTGAGAATTTCAAAGTGCAACGAACGCGATTGCAAATCGAGGGATTAACAACGGAATAATTTAACGTTAGCCGCGTCAGGTGGTTCCACCTGCGTAATAATCATGCGCGGATCGGGTACTTGATGCTCATTTCTGGTGCAGGTAATTTCTTCAGAGTCTTCGTGCTTTTCCGACGAGAAACGTCTGTCGTAAGACACTCTGGATTGCGTGTAATATTTCTGATAGCGTGCGATTCGAGTCGTGTAGCAGCGGGACTAGTTACGGCATTAGGACACCGCAAATTGTGGATACGTTGGGAGAGGTAGCTCGTTCGATCGACGGTCGAACGATCCGATTCCCGAGAGATCGTACGATCGGGACAAGTAGTAGAAATCGGCCGGTAAGTAGAATCAATTAGAAGGTTGGTAGAGGGAGAGGCCTGGCGCAGTATCGCGCGGGGGATCGCTCCTCTTATTCACGGAACCGGGCGTATATATCGCGATTAAATATCGCGTTGTCGAGTGTTTACTGAATCGTTGCCGGCTTGGTCTCCGCTCCGCTCTGCTAGAAGCGCCATTCATTGGACGATTGCCGCACGGAACGGCGAGTATCTACGTCGTTCTAGTCCCTCGCTCTCGCATACCACCGCGGATACCGGGATATGTATCGAAAAGTCGCTCTCGGACTCTATTGCGTCAGAGGCTGGGAGGGAGAGAGGCTGCGCTCTCCACTGCAGCCGCCGCCGCCGCCGCCGCCACCGCCTGCAGTCGCCCGCAGCCGCTGCACCAACTGCACCAACCACCGCTCGCAGACTTCCCAAGAATGTGGTCGATTTTTAGCACCTGACGCACGGAGTGCAGAGCAGAGCAGAGCAGAGCAGAGCAGAGCAGCTTGTTTCCGATCGAGCGACCGCTGTGCCGCGATCGTCAACGTGTCCTAGAACACCGCGGCTTTATGCGTCGATTCACCTGTCCGCGATACCTTACGTCCCCCTTATGTCCTATAACCCCTCCTCGCGCTGCTACTACCAGAAACACACGAGAGATACAGAAACGTCGCTGTCCGGAAAAGGGAAAGCCCAATTTCCTCTGGAACGGTGCTGTTGTCTCCCGGAAACGCGCAGATTGTTGTTCTGCAGCCAGCAATTTGTAATTATGCAATTTGGATAGCCTCTGGCTGTAATAATATACGATAATAATCGGCAAATATTCCTATACGAATTGCGAATGTTTTGCTGTCTCTCAAGAATCGATTGAAAGCTCGTCGTCTTCGATATACACGTTGACGAGTCTCAAAGAGAACGAAATCTTTTTAAATGCAACGACAGGTGTATCTTCATTCTAAAGTCTGCGGTTCTAATACTCTGCAAACATTCCTATACGAATTGCGAACGTTTGATGACGTTTCTCTCTTTCAATGCGACGACAGGTGTATCTTCTCGTCGGATTCCGTGCAATTACCACACTATAACTACAGTCTATTCCGGTGTCTTCGAATCTGGTTCGAAGCTCGGTCATGATAGATCGTTTCGGTGGCGACGACCAGCAAACAGTTGGAGAACGAGAAACGAAGGTGTAAGCTTGTGTCCCCGGCAACCTGTTGCTAAACAGTCGGTGGTCCGGGTCCCACGGAGTCGTTGGTTTCCCGGTCGAAACCGGAAATCGGCACGGGTGGAAATTTATCGTAGGAGCAGCGGAGCAGAGCGTTCTAGGCCATTCACCAGGCCCCCGGCCCCCCTGTGGGGCCTTGTGGGACCCTGACGGGGCCTCGCGCGCCCTACGTGTCGGTGTTATTCCCCGTGCAACACGTGTAACACGAAAACTCTTATCCCGGTCGCATTATAAAATACAACCGCGCGGACGACACTGCCACCTTGTTTATTCCCTTGCGCTCACTCTCGGGGACTGGTCCACCGCCGGCTGTTAACGCGTTCCTTGTTTCCTGCAGGCTTCGTGCTTGCTTCGCCGTGCTCGGAACGGCTCTCTCGCCACGCCGATATCTCTTCTTTTTCTTCGTGCAATTTCTTACCGGTTAACGTTACAATCGCAGCTGGGCGGAGTGTAATCCGATTACACGGTACCGAACTCGATTGAAATGCGGTGTGTCGATTCGATCGCGAGTTACATCTCCGTTAACACGTTCGCTGTCGTGCCGCGGCTTCTCCGCTCTACGGAGACAACGTTGCTATTGAACAGGCTGCTATAACCGGCCCGCCGATTTCTCGCGTTTATTACTAGACCGCGGGTTTTATGCGGAAATGGAATAGGTTGCGATTTAATGTAGGGGACATTGGAAAAATTTAAGAACGGCAATGTAGTAGTTTCGGCACGGTGAAATCATTTAACAACATCACTGTATTAGTTCCAGCCGAGTAGAATCGTGTAAGAATACCAACGTATTAAAATCGCTTTACCGAAAAAAGGAATTTCTGACTCGTGTGCGAAATGAAAATTGTTTGCATTGGTTGCAAGACACAGGAGTCAAATAGAAATTTCCTTCTTCTTTTAATCGTCTTATTAAGCTGAAATTAATACACAGATGTCCTTAAATCTTCCTAATTCGTTCACTGCTGTAAATTGTACGTGCCAATTTTTGTCATAAATGCATAAAATCCGAAGTCTATTTATATAACTGATACGAATAATTTTTATTTCGCATAAAGAGATCTACAGTATCATTATTACTACACTGCGGATTTCAAAATAACCATTTTCTGCACGATCGCAAGAATCTACACGTACACAGAAATTGCGTCCTTCTCTGAATAATTTGAATAGGCTGTAAATAATGCACCAGTAACATTAAATTCGTCCTTTTGTTATATTGTGTTTCAGCAACTAATTCGCGCGATAAGCGCATAAATTCCGCAGTTCAATTATTACCGATCCACGAGCCTGATCTATGCAGGCTATTGCAGTTAGTGGGCCATTTCGTTCAACTCCGGTTGCAATCCGGACCGGTTCTGCTCCGATCATCTCGCAACGAGTCATCGAGAGAGAGCGTTACGATTAACCGATCACGTAGGCTTTGTCGTCAATAAAAACTGGCAGAGAAGCGGAGGCCATCGACGGAGATTTGGTTTACGAGTTTCGGGACGAGATCCCACGAGGGCCACGCGAGGGTTCGCGTGTCTGCGCTCCCTTAAGGACGCTCGATTTCGAGAAAAGCTAATTAAAACCGGAGGATCGGCGGCGGCCGCGGTTTCGGTGCCTCATCAACGATTCGCTACCCCGATCGTTCTTGCCCCGGTGCTGGGTAATTACGGCTTGGCCGGTAGAAGGTGTTTCGAAAATGTCCACGGTTCCTTCTCGGAAAGCCAACTTCGAAGTTCGGCTGGTTCAAGGAATCGGTTCGATTCGGTCCTGAATGAAACGACGGTCGTGGCCGTTCGTGGCCCGGGACGATTCGAGAAGTTTTGACCAAAAAATCATTCAGGACTGGAATTATCGCGGAGAACGTTGTTGGAACATCGTACAATAAAGTACATATTCGCCGCGAAAAAATGGCCAAAACCATTTTAGCATTATTTTAAGACTTGCATGCATAGTGCATGCATAGTCATTGGATTCATCTTGACGTCAGCTACAACAATATGTAATCAAAAATACGCAGTGGCATTTAAAAAATTAAGTTGACCATGATATTTGATTAAAAAAAATGTTTTATAAGTTTTTGTATTGGGATTTATGGAGATAAATAATACGTAGATATAATGTGTAAGATATAGATGAATGAATATCGATTACCTTTTATCCAAAATAGTTGCATACAATTCTTGTTGCATTGTGGACAGAAACCTTTACAGTTTCCAATGGCGCAACAAAGAACATCGGGACTCACTTGCAAGCCTGAAAATTTCTTTCTTAAAAATTCCACAAATGCGGAATATCGCAGGAAGTAACAGGTCATCTTCGAACTAGAATAATTTTAAACAGAAAAACAATAAGGAAGTGGAAATTGTTGAAAATTATAATGTATACTTGTCTGAAAAGTGTCTGTAAAGAAAAAATAGCCGAGCGATATTTCAAAAACGGGCGAAGAGAAAAATGAGTACTGCAAAATAGTCTCTCCTTCTTTGCTTTCAATTCATATCAACGCTACATGAGTATACATAAATAAAATAAATAAATTCAATTGCAACATCTGCACCGAACGGACAAACAGACATACAGACAGACAAGAAAGCGAGCTAATAAAAGCGAGGTAAAAACTGATACGTACCCTGTTGTTCATATATTCGACTAGCCCAGACAACCAAACTTTTTCGTCTTATACAAGATTCGAAAAATCGTATTTTGGCCAACTGTTCGAGACAAATACTCCACTGTGCATCGGTAGACAAAAAAAGGGAGAGAAAAGGAGAAAAAGGGTTGCGGGGCCGATGAGTTATGCGGCTGGCTCGCAATTACGTTTTTCCGAGGAATATAACAGCAACCTTGATCTTGTTCTCGAGATACGCTCGCCGGGTAATCTAATACGGAGGATCTTAATGCGTATAATCTGGGTGGTGCGCGGTCGATACAGTTACGCGCAATTTAGTGGTGCAATAATCCAGGTGGACTGCGGCCTCGGCTAGAATCTCGAGGCGAGGCGAGGCGAGACGAAGCAGGGCCAGCAGAGCCACGAGAACTCGTCGATGGGTTTCTGTTCGCCGTGGACCCCGAGATTAGGATTCGGCCGATTAGGCACAGTGGTGAAGAACGAACCAGTCTCGCGGACAAGAACACGCGAATAATCCCGACATCGCTGCTACCATCCGTTAAATTTGTTCGCGAGGTGTTCACGAGCCACCTCCACAGGTCCTAAAAGAGATTAGTCGTGTTATTGAAATTCTCAAGTGACTTTGTCAAAAATGATCAGAAGCAGGGCAAGGTCGACGGAATTTACTGGTTCCGTTGATCCAAGGATTTTTGCTTTTAATTTGCACTTTTCGCGCTGAAGTAAACAGTGAAACCCCGATTACCTAGTGATAGAACAATACATATGAAATTGCGTTAATCATATAAATACGAGTCGCTCGGATCTCGAATCTCGTCTCGCCGTAATAAAGACAATAAAGGATCGAAAGTGTGGTGGTTATTCGGGGTGAGGAAGAGTCGCGAGTCCAATCAGAAACGGAGCAGAAATTCCTGGCGGAGCCCGGAGCGGCAAAGTCGTCGGATTCTCGGTGAAAACGCGGGATGAGGCAAGATGAGTGTGCGAGGCGAGGCGAGGCCCCGCAGGATCGCGGCTAGGCTCGTCGGAGAGGTTGTATACAGGCAGAAGCACTCGTGAAACAGGTTCGAGGTTGCCGAGGAACTGGCCGAGCAACGAGCAACGTGCAGGAAAAACAAGAGGCACAATCGGATTGTAGCCGATTGCCCGGGGGCACATGTAACGGTACCGGCACACGATGTTTGCCATCAAGACACCGAGTCTCTCGACTTTTCCGTTCCGTTCGCTTCGGATCGAGCGCGCAAGGATGCCCCCCCTTGGAAAAGTATCATTCAATGAGCTATAAATCGAGCACTGATTTCTGGACACCCACTACTCTTCCGCTCCGTGTTCATCTGCATTCAATGCCTCGCCGCCATCGGTCTACCAGCCACCTCGAGGAATTCTTTCCGATGGGACATTCCTTCCACTGGCGAATCGAGCGAGGAATTGACTGCTCCGCCGGATAGATCAAATTAGGATTGAACTGGAATCAAATTGGGTTTAGTATAGTCTGTGATTGCTCCAAAATATTTAGCAGAAACTTCCTCTCACAGAAGTCTACTCACACGTGTATTGACCACTCAGTATCAAAGACAGCAAAGGGACTGGCTTGTTCAGGGACGACTCGAACCATTTTGGACTGGCTCCTATATTTTTCTACCGCCTCCGTGTCAACTCCCAAAAGATGGTCACTTTTCTTCATTCATAGTTTACTTCAACGTGGTCGCATGAACTGCGAAGTCAGTGGCGACCGCATCAACAGAATGAAGTCAAGGCAACGAAAAACACGGTCTCGAAGTACACGCGAGGGTTTCGGTTTATAAGAAGGCCGGAGAAATCGCGTTAGCCTCTAGCAAAAAGGCTCGCCGACCAGGCCCTGTCAATTTCGCGACGCGAGACGGCAAATAAAAGCGGCGGGAGCGGAGAACGCGGGGTAGGATTTATTGAATTTACGGAAGCTGGTCGACCAGCCGGCCCGTCGTCTCTCGGTAGCAGCTCTCTATCCGCCGCTCACATAAATTCAATCAATTAGCCGGCTTTTAACGTGGGCAACCTCGAATCATCCTTGTTAACTCTCTCGGCCAGGCCTGCTGAATCTTATTCCGACGGGATTTGTGTCCCTACCGCGGCGCGCGCTCGTCGCTGTCCGATTCCACGGAATTTATAGAAAATTCCGGCGGTCGTAACGGCCCGACGCGGCAGTTTACTCGAGGTCTGTGCATCCCAGAGAATCGCAATTTCGTTTGCGAATATTTCCGATCAACGCATCACCTAGCAATAGTTAATACTCCACTGTTCTTGTCGATCCATTGCTTTAAGTTACTGAACGCTTGCTATGTCAGTCGTGTATGAACAATTTATTACTAAACCTAAAACTAATTTTTACTACACCTACTATTAATCGGTATTGACGTTTTCGTGCATTTCACAAGGTTACGAACGCTATGGTCATGTAAAGATCCGCAGTCCCCACCGAGGAACGATCGGAACGAATTGTTACAATCGTCGTGGACACTATCGAGTAGGAAAACATGGTTTTCCTTTAATCTCGCTAAACCACGGCTACGGTCTCGCCAGTTGAAACTGGCTTTGGTCGAGTCGTCCGTCACCGAGCGTAATCGCTCGGCAAGAGGAATCGGAGAGCTCGAATAGGAGGAGCCGGAGGAAATAATAGTCGAAAAGCGATCGTCCAGGTGATTGGTAGCGACGAATTCGCGGTCCGAGTAGCCTGAGCCCGTTGGTACGAGGTCATGGCTGCCGGCTTGCCCTGGTGGTAGCGATGGTAGCAGTGGTAGCGGTAGTAAAGATCGGTGGCATGGTGGAGGATCGGGTTTTCCCTCTCTCGAGCTCTGCTCTGCTCCACGTCTCTCTCGTTCTCTCGCGGGCTCTCCTCTCTCTCTTTGTCCGTTGCCGCGGTGAATTGATGCGTGGGTGCAGGTTGGACGCAGATAACGCGGGAGGAGTTTCGTTTGTCCAATCCTCGATGATCCTGTTCCTCTCTTTCTCTCTGGTCTCCTCTCTGGTCTCCGCGCTTCTCTCCTTCGCCGTTTGCCCTTCTCCAATCTCTCTTTCTCTCTCTCTCTCTCTTTCCGTCTATTTCTCTCAGTGCGCCTCTCGTCTCCGGACTCTCCGCGCTCTCTCCCCGCCTCTCCGCTCGCGTTTTTCGTCCCGGCGAGGCTCGTTCGCCGCGCAAAAAGAATTCTGCTTGCGCTCTCTTCTCTTCTCATTTTCTTGACTTCGCGAAGGGGATCGGGAGAAGAGGCGACCTTGGGCCGCGACTAGATCGCTGGATGCTCGGCCAGAACCGCTGCACTCGCGCTGGATTATCTCGAAAAACGCGACGGCATTTTTGCCGCGGCAGGTTACCACGATCACCGAGATACCGGCTCGATACCGCGCGCCCTTATCTCCACAGATCTCCGTGTTGTCAGTTACAAAGGGATCGTTGTGGACATGGCCTCCAGATTGTCGCTCGCTCCCCACCGAAATTGCACCTGTCGCAGATGTAAACAGTCCTCGGGATCGCCTCGGATTTGAGATTAGAGAGAACAGACCCCGAGCTTTTTCCGTGGTCACGCGACCGTGGTTTCCGCTTCCACCGCGATTTGTCCTGTCGTCGAATCGGACAGCTTCGGCGTGGTCGATGCAGAGCGAGATCTTGAATTCGATTTCCGTCGAGCACAGTCGATTAGCCAGCTTCGTATCCCGAAGCTACACATGGGTTTCAGCGCGGTTAAACGATTTACGAGATATTTATCGTGAAAGTTCTCCAGACGCGTTTTATACCGTATCGCGTTTCATTCGCGTGCTATTCGGCTGTTGAGTAACGATGACGGACACCTAGTAAATTCACGCGGAGATTAGTAAACGACTAGATGGAACCCCGAGCTGCTGCTGTTGCTGCTGGCGGCGCGACGGCTGTGGCAACGGCTTGAAGCGGCTCCGAGCAGCGAGCACCGCGATAACGCACGCCACACTTGTCGCGTCCAACGGAGCATGTAAAAGGAAAATTTATGAAAAACAATTAGCACGGGATAACCTCGGCCGTGTTGGTCGAGCGGCGACTCAAGGGGCACCGCTCTATCGCGGCTGTCGGTATCGTTCTTCGCGCGATACGCTTTCCAGTCGAGGAAGTCGCTACGCTTTTACACGAGGAACGAGGGGAATATCGGATCGGCCAATCCCGAATTCCTCGACACCACTCGTAAATTCCCCGCAACGTTCTATTTCTGGAAATTTGTTTGTCGAATATGGGAAATTGTCCTTTAGCGTACTGTTCTCAAGCCGGGAGCCATTTAGCAACGCCCCCTCGGTGCGCGTGGAGGAGCTAAACTATTTTAACTAAAAGGTTGTCATGGTCTTCAGCGTTCTGGCTCCTTGGAAATTGAAAAAAATTAGGCTATGCCGGGTCAGAATGTTGCACAGAGAGGAGAAGATACTTCCTGCCCCAAAATCAACCAACTGCCCCCTCAGGCACCGTCTCGGCTCTGTAAATCCCACGAGCAACGAGCCCACGCCCACCCGGTGCACAAAGATAGCAAAAGCGACGGTTTCTGTGTCTCCCACGGAGATTTTTACAGGGTTTGGATCGTGTGGAATTTCGTCTTGCTTGCCGGCGCTCGTGTTGTAGGCGGTCTAATTATGCGAATATTAACAGAGGGTGAAGGAGAAGAAGATTCGGCGATACTCGGTAGCGCGCGGCGGTTTCGTAGAATGTCACGGGCTAGAGCGGCCGAAAATGTATTCAGGAGGCGAGGGTAGACGAGGAGAGTACGAGAGGAGGCCGACGTTATGGCCGAGGAGTTTCGTATCGTATCTGGCGGCGGAGGAGTCGGTGGCACGAGGGAACCAATGACGTCACCGTGTCACGCCTCGGCGGCCACCTGTTCCGCCATTAACGTTAGCCTGTGGCTGTTATCTGCGAGGAACGCTGCTGCGAGGAATTCATGGCGCGGCTCTCCGGCGCAGAAAGAGAACGCACTTTCCAGGGAACACGGGAAAGCAATTGTCTTTCGCCTGGCGCATTAACATGGCCGCCATTCGAACGGCATTTCGGCAGACGTTGCCTCTCGGGGGCCCCCGACCTGCCCCCCTTTGTCCCCCTCTAGGTGTCACGCTTCGCTGAAGGGGCAACGTCGCTTTGTTCCGAATACGCGATGCCAACGCAACAGCAAAAAACGCGAACGTATCTCTGCCCGACGATAACGCAGTTTTCACGAGGGAGAAATTGCGATCGAGCCTCTCGGTTGAACGACAAAATTACGCGATTTAGTACGAGAATATAGTGGAGCAGCGAGGTGAGCGTAGCGTAGAGCAGAGCGGTGCGGTGAATTTTGTTTCTACGTGCACTATAATTACATTGGTCTGATTTTGCAGCAATGTTCACCTCGTTGCCATCCTCGATCTTCGCCGCTCTACTATATCTGCACCCTAAGTGTGGATTTATAGTGGAGCTGCGAGCATCGATGATAGCGGCGCGGTGAAAACAAACCAACATGCGTGACAACATTTCGACACATACCAATGAAAAAGTACATATGTATTTTCATTGTTTTTTTCACCGCACAGCTCACCTCGCTGCTCCACTATAAATCCACCCTTAGACTGGCGACATTTGACTCGCGGATGAATGTTTGATGGGGGAATCCTCGACGCGGAATCGACGTTCACGCGCGCAGCTTGAATATATGTATATTCGTAACATTGTGTTGCGAATGTGAAGTGCGGGGTAGGTTCGCCGAGGGCACGCAACCACCCCTTCCTCCTCCCCGACCTCCTAAACTGCCCCGCAGAACTATAATAACCATTTACGATGCGAAACAATAATATAAGGGAGCACCGGCCCTTCGGATAGAGCGCGCGGGGCCGGCGCAGCACCTGCGACACATTCTCACGTGTTCGTCCGTCGAACACCTGTAACGCCGGCCCGTACCGGCCAGTAGCCAACCCCAACGTTTCCAATTTCCCACACGACTCGGCCTGCTTTTTAATAATGGAGAGCGGTTCGCGCAGAAGGGTGTCAATTGCGCCAACGGTCGGCTGGAAATTAATTTCGGACCCCGTTTACCTTGCCCTCGAGCACCGCGTCCTACAATCCTCGGGTAAACGACCCGGCCAATCGAATCGGACCCGATCGAACACCTTCGCCCTGACCATTCCAGGTCCTCTTCTCGATCGTCGTCAGTGACCTCGGTCTCATCCGATTCGTAGAAAGAACTTTTCCTCAGGGTGGCTTCATTTACGAGATGTCAAGATCTCGAGACAATCTCGAGGCCAATGAGGAGAGAAACTCAGCGCAACGCGCGCGAAACGATAATTGCACTTATTGTGATGTCGCAGGCGAGCGTAGTTCTTACAAGGCTTTTCACGAGGAATTCTAACGGCGCAAAGTGGACGAAAATGTCAATCTAGCGGGTCAAAACTATGTCGGAGCAATTTTAACTTGAAAATTAAACATTTCTTCCGACCTAGAATAATTCCATTGTGTATGATTTTTTTCATTTAATATGTGGATATGAAATTAATATAATACCTCATACTATACTTAAATGTTGGTATTTGATTAGATACCAGCATATTTAATCATGTAAACAATGTTGTGAATAATGATACAGCAATTTTTAGTGGTGACTCCGAGTGACGTCTCGACTGCCAAGGGTTAAGATTCGAAGTCATAGTAAAGTAGGTCATTGGATTCGTTTTGACGTTAACTACAATAAGACGTAAAAAAATACATATGTAGTTGCATATAAAAACCATAATGTTTTATTGGAACAAAAATGTTTCTAATTTTTTCTATTTATAGACGACTGAATATCAATTTAATTTTTGTTCGAAACGGTTTTTTTTTGTCAGATTATTGGAAATGTCCGATTAAAGAGAATATGTAAAGACTACAACAATGGACCTCAGAAAAACAATGGATCTCATAATTTGTCACAAATTACTCCAGCTTTCAATTGAGATAAAATTTATCAGTGTATATAGTGGTAGAATGTGTTATAAGTCTAGTTAAAGTTCGGAATAGAGATTAAATTACATGTTAACTATTATGGAGGCTTGAAAGATTAATGAAACATAATGTTCAATAGTGCAAGACAACAATAAATATTTTTTAAATAGCATTGTTAGATACGGTACAACGCAAGTAAAGAGAATTTTTGATAGCCATAATACTGGACCACAAGAATAATCGAAATGAACTACATTTTTAGATACTATTAATATATCATTAGTAGACAGCGGATCTTTATGCAAAATAAAAATGTTCTACCTAAATTGCAACGAACTGGAGTCAAATAGAAATTTATTTTCTATCTTAATGCGTTCAATAGGTTGAAAATAATATAACAGTACATATTTTTAAAAATTCTTCTAAAGTTTTTACGATTTTCAATTACACCTACTCATTTTTGTCATAAATGCATAAAATCCGCTGTCTAATCATTATATATTATTGTATATTCATCGATCATTATCAGTAGACTGCGAATCTTTATGCAAAATAAAAATGGTTTGCATTGATTGCAAGACACAAGAGCGAAATAAACATTTCTTTCTTCGTTTAATTATCTAATCAAACTGAATCCAATACGCCTTTAAATTTTTAAAATATGTCCACTGCTTTAAATGGTGCTTACCCATTTTTGTCATAAATGCATAAAATCCGCAGTCTAATAATCAAAATTGAATTTTGTCCAGCCAGATCGTGCCAGCTAAACCTACCACTGCCGGCCAAATGTCCGGTCTTACATTTTTAATTATATAATTAATGAAATTATGACGTTGCTCACATGGAAATTGATTCGATAAATTTCTTTATCCAAGCACATATTGCAACAAAAATTGCACGAAATCCAAATAAATAGAGTCTTGTCATTTTATCGCTTTCAGTGCTCAGTAGTTTTAGTTAACACGTTCCCCGCCGTGTAAGAGGTGAGTCGGATGTGACTAGTAGAAGTGTCCATTACTTTTGCATCGAATCGATACTGTTTACGGTATTCACATTCTAGAGATAATTCGAATAAGGATCCAGCCGTTTATATAGTCTGAGAAAGTAACAGATGGTTACGCCTAGAGTAGATTCGCGCAAAAACGTCTCGGTTGATTTTTTCTCCATGAATACGCGAGTCCTCGGGAATGACGAATCTCCATCATTTGTGAATGTCTCGATTAACACGTAAAATCAAAACTCATACTATTTAACCGTTCAGAGACGGCGTCCGTACCACATATTGACACTTTAAAATATTTCTAAATTGATGAATGTTAATAGATCGTTACTAAAAATTGATTTCCATTTTCATATAATTTCTGTCTCTGCGAATTGACTTTGCACATTTTTATTTCGCATAAAAATCCGTGTACATAACCAGTGGGGCACTCAAAATGCTAAACACGCATGTCGCGTGAGAAACTAGCGGCACAGCTTTAATAACTTTCGGCTAGATTGCCGAATGAGAAAGACAGTTACTAGCCTGATTAAAGAAACGTTTTCGGTGCGATGGGACGGACGCAAATACCCAGTAAGCAATCTGTTCTTGATTTAGTATGAATTTGGCCCCAAATATCGACCCATCTGTTTCCTCATTAGGCTCGGTATTTGACGACAGGATTTGATCTGCAGATTCAGAACAAATAAGAGGACCAAATCCTGTACCAAACATGTCTTGGCACCAAAACTGCCATCTTTTGCTCGCAAAATATGGTGGCTGCGAATCGGCATAGTCGAAAGTTTCGAAGGCGAAATATCGTGGAAGGGCCTTGGAGCGGATTTAGAGGCAGAGGAGGTATTGGAAAGAACGAGGCTCGGCCTGTCCGGGTGGTTTACAGAGGGCATAAACGTCGAGGCTCGTCGCGGCAGGGTTAAAAATATAAAAGAGGAGAACGGCGGAGCACGGTAGCCGCCGGTAGCACCGGTTCTCTCTGGATGCCCGCGAAACCGAAGAATAGCCGGCGTGCACCGACAATAAAGTGGAATTCGCAACGCAATATTCGTTTCTTATTTCACAGGGATTAATTATCCGAACGGTTTGCCGGCGTCTTCGGAACGCACGTGGGAGGGAGAGAGAAAGGGAGTGTGAGAGGATTTGCACGCGAAACAGGAGAGAGAACTGTGGCCAACGTAACTGGCCTAATGGATTAATTAATGGCTTGCGTGTCGGGACGACCGCGCGGACCGTTTTATTGCCGGTAGCGTTTCTGCTCGATCGAAAAGGCGCGTTCCGCCGCGCGCGGCTCCAAACTCGCCGAAGGCCGGCGAAAAACCGTCTGATCGCCGACCTTTTGCAGTTAACGATTTTCGCAATCGACTCGATCCGCCTCGTCGCGTCTCCACGAAACACCTCGCCGAGGAATCGCGTTTTATGGGGCCGCGTAACGATCCCTTGCGCAAAATCCCGCGATCCTTTCCCCGATTTAGGAACCGATGTCGTCTCTACCACCCTTGCCTACTATAATTCGATAAGCATCGAAAAACGAGGGCTCGATGCTAACGATAACCGCGACGCTATCGCTCTCTGTTCGACTCACAGCTATTCGTGATTGAACTAATTCCAATCGTTGTTTCCGGTTCGAAATAAAACTGGACCGTCGGACCAGCACAGCCTTATCAAAAATACTTTCCGTCTCGCATCTTTCGTTGCGGAAATTCATCTAGACTGCGGATATTCATGCAAAGTAGAAATTGGTAGCATCGGTTCTAAGAAACAGGAGCCAAATAAAATGATCATTCCTTCTTTTCGCGACAAAGGCATAAAATCCGCGTCAGGATCGAATGGAAATTGAGAAACCCGTCGATACGCGGCCAAGGTGGAACAGTGGTGTAGAAAAGGCGGCGAAGCTAGCTCATCCTCCCAGTTGACAGGTTAAACTGTCTCGCTCGACCGCGAGAAACTAGATTGGCGAACGGCTCTCGCAGGTGAGCGATGAGAATCCTTTGTAGCAGTTCGAGGAGCGACAGAGGGCTGGTCTGGGTCGGTCGTCCAGACAAAACCGGCGTGGGAGCGAGCGCACGCAGGCTCCCACGAGCCTGCATTGTGCGTGATACGCATCTATACGTCATTTACCTACCTACCTACCGGTCTGGCTTCGTTCTTTCGCGCCCGACGTCGCCCTCGCAACAATTTTCCGTGCTTTAACCCCTTTCTCGAGTCTCCTCGCTTCGCACACCCTGCCGAGCCTGTCGATCTCGACGATCCCGCGATCTACGGAGCCTCTCCAGGTGCCCCGGTACACAAAAAAATCTTTCGTGGATCGTCGCGTTTCTCAAAGAGCCTGGAAAACGAACCAACAGCATCTGTTTACAGAATAATCAACAGGTTTTCAATTTTCACATTTACGTAAATTCACATACTCGGCGCAGCGATTGATTTAACACTAAACCTACCACTGCCGATAAAATAACCGTTTTCATATTTTTTAGTTTGCAACTATGAAAATGATATAGTAGTTACTTCCATGGGAAATGTTTCAATAAATTTCTTTAATCCGGCACATACACTATGATAAAAATTATACACGATCCAAGTAAATACAGTTTTATCATATTTGTCAGGTAAAACGTTTTAATCGATTTTAGTGCTTGGTAGGTTTGGTGTGTTGAATTGCGTGGCTTATAGGAATAAGATATTTGGACTAGTCTGCGGTAGATCGGTAGAAACAGTCAGTGATTCATTTTAACTCGCCGTCAGTCGGCGACCACTACACCGATTTACAACACCGTCAAACATTTAACAGTATCTAGAACCACGAAATGGATGAATCTACACCCGAGGAACGTACGAGGCTGATCGGCCAATAATCGTCGTAATCGGCCAATTAAAACTGTGCCCGTTTCTGACCAGCAATAAAGCGTTCCGAGCGTTTTAAAGCGGCTGCTTCTAGATAAGAGTATCGGAAGAATGATAATTAGAGGCAGAATTCACGACGCTTCGGCTACGCGATTAAGATATCGATTGAACGAGAAAGGGAAAGAGAGGAAGAGAGAAAGGGAGAGAGAGAGAGAGAGAGTCGGGGCACCGTGAAGCGATGAACCAAGATTCGCGGACGGCTCTACACGAAATAAACGAGAAACTCGTTCCTGACGATAGGCGGGTTCGCAGGAGCCGATTTTCGGTGTGTGTTCGGTGGGTACGGCAAGAGCAGAGAACGGAACGGAACGAAACGGGCGGTAGCTCGCTCGCAGAAAGGATAGGCCGAGGGGCAATTAATTAAACCGAAGCAAATAAGCCTTTAGAAGGTTCGTCGCCGTCAGGCATCGAAGACAGTCGGTCCCGGCATCGACGGAGGCGCTAATCGTCGCCCGAAGCTATCATTAGTCCCCAGTTTCGCCCTGTCTCCCGTATTCGCTGCCTCGTTTATTGGCGTTGATGGCGCGCGAGATAGTCTGTTCCTTCTTCGAGGCGCAGCCACCGGTCCTCTCTCGATCCCCTCGATCGCACCCGCAGCCGCGCGCGCGCACGCACGCCCGCGCTCGTCGATCCGTTTCAATCCCTTTTGATCGGTCGCACGACCGCGACGCGACGTTTTGCCTCGCTCGACGACGATTCAACCTTTTCCCCGTGTTCGGCGAGCAGGTATCTCGTTTAACGTCAATGAAACGTAAGGTCGATCCTTTCATATTCACGCTCCATTAATGATCTCGTTTCTCGGGCTCGATCGTGACACGGTTTCGCGAGACCGGCGATCGGCCGTCGATTTTTCGTGCGTCACGCCGCAGAGCCGTCGAGCCGCCGACGCCAGGATCTCACGGTTTCCAGTCCGCGGAGAACCTGTATCGAGGGAAAAACGCAAGCTATCTCTCTTTCTCTCTATCTCCGTGCTCTCTTTATCGCGCGTCAGCCGGTGTTAATGCATTTTCAGTTATCCTGAATCTTATCTGCAAGCGTTCCGGTTTTTTTATCCGCTGGAATCGGTGTGGCGGTTGCGCAAGAGCGTAAGCGCGCTCGCGCGTTTTCATTGAGCTGAGCGAACCAGCCCCGTTTCCCTTTTCACACCGCCGCGCCGAGCCACGCCGCGCCGAGCCACAGGCGAGTCGATCCAATTCACCGTTCGGTACAGCGAGTAACAGCAACACCGCGAACGGCCATTAGCTTTTTAATTCGCGGCCGCGCGTACGCTTGTTTCCTCTCCGCCGCACCGCGCCGCTCCGTTCCGCGCCGCGCCTCGCCGCAGAAAAACCACGCCAGACCCCACTGACGATCGCGCTCCGACCGAGCAGAGAGGAGACAGTCCCGCTCTCCTCGCTCTCCTCAAGTCCAGAGGAAAGTCGCGGGATGATCGATGGCGCCGGAAGCGACGCTCGATCGCGGGAGAAACGATTAAGGTCGACTTTCCGGCCGCTTTTTGTCGCGTGCTCGTTACCCGACGATTTCAATGAGTCGTTGCGTCGAAAGGGAAAGATTTCCTTCAACTCGCGAGATCGTGTAAGGATCCGGTCTCCTTAGCCCGAGCTCGATCATCCGATCTTCGTTGCTCTCGATCCGCCCAGCACCGGACGTGCAAATCCATTCGACGTCTTTCCATCGAGACGGCCGCGGAATCGTTTGATACCTAATCGTCCTCCCACTGTCGCAAGAATAGTACTCGGTCTAACATTTGTATGACATTGTATAACAGATGCAACCTCGGAAACCATTTGTAAATGGCACCGACAAGCCATTCTATTAAACACAGCATTTAACGTGTTAAACATCGCTCGAACGCGTGCGCTACCAACGTACATGTATGTATTTATTTTGTGCTTACCTTCGCTATTAAAATGTTTTATCATATACGATGCACCAGCTTTACGAAATACTAAAACAATTTACCAGTGGACAATGATGGGGTCGACAACGAGAAAATAGAATTTTATTTTAATTGTATTAGGTTGTCCCCCAAAAGTTTCTTCCGGAATGTGTTCCTTTAATGTCGCTAAATAAATACAAACAATACGATAATGTTTATGTTAATATTTTAGTACTTCTTAATATGAATTTCCATTATGTGCATGCATCGAAAACCAACCTTTGGGACAACCTAATATTTATTTAGCAATATTAAAGGATCACATTCCGGAAGAAACTTTTGGGACAACCTAATATATACTTAGTAGATTCTGTTCGAAATTTTCGTCATGACTCGACGTTCACAGTCGAATCGTGTATACCAAGTTCTTCTAACGGCTTCGCGGTTTCGTGTTTATCTAAAGTTGAGGACAATGTAACAGCATTCTTCAATTGTTCCCAAGTTTCTACCGTTTTATGCAAACGTTGGCAAACGAACACAATCCACCGGACTGGTAACAATTAGCAGGCAGTCGAGTCAGCCTCGAGCGACGTTCCCTACCTTGATTTCTGCGGAGCTCTATCAGAAAAATGGAAACATCGTCGTCGTCATCGTACAAGGAACGTTAATCAGCGTATTTGCATGCGTTCGAGTCTTACGGCGAACGGGAAAATAGGGAGTAGAGGAGATCAAAGTCGGGGATCAGTCAAATACGCGAGCGCGACAAAGAGGGACAAAGATCGATCGTTAATTAAAGCGCGCGAGGAGCGTCTCCGGCGAGCGTAGCCGAGAGTACAGCGAGAATACATCGTGACGAGGGAAGAGGAGTAGGAGGACGAAGAGGTGGAAGAGGAGGAGGAGAAGGTAAAAGGTGGAGGTGGAAGACAATGCCGGATAGCAAACACAGCTCGTGCATTTCGGCGAGGTTGCGGAGCTTCATCCTCTTTTGCCCGTGTTCCCTGGCCGTTTCGAGTTCACGCATCGCCGGCCACCGGCGATTTTTCACCAGCCCTCAGCCGCGATCCAAGATAAAAAGGCCCATTTGCGTCGAGCATACACGCTGTACCTATCGCAAATTGCTACTCTGTTGCGTGACGAGACTGCTCGTTGCGTTTTTCGACCGATCTCGTTGCTTGAACCGTCGAAACTTTTGGTTGGGTACAAGGGTCGGCAGATGACGCGCATTGGCCGATTCATTTGTTAAAATTCGATCCGATTTGCTTGATAAATTACGTTCGCCAACAAGCAAGCTTTTCAAAGCTTGAAACCTACCAGAGTCGATTAATTTTTGAGATCGTCAAGTACCGATTGCGACCTCCGACTGGAACTGTTCCGCGTCCAGGAGAGAGAGTACAAGCAATACCGAAGGTGTTTCCGCGTGCTATTAATCAGCTCTTCTTAATACATATGCCAGGTGCCTCGTTATTTGTCCAACCCCTGTACATAATAGATTCGAAAGGGGGAGAGAGAGAGAGAGATTCCTGTGTGGAAAAAGAGTACAAAACCCGACTCGACGGTGTAACCGCAACGAAACACAGTTGCCAAGGTGCAATTAAGTTGGACGATCGCGGTGGGAGATTCGTTCCGGGTGCAAGCAGTATCTGCAAATATCAAAGCGAACCGATTAAATGGGTGAAGGGTTCGAGCAGCCCTTTGGCCCGTAATAAGCGTTCGTATCGGCACGGGAGATCGCCGATAATCGAGAGACTCCGAATCTACCGTTTAATCGGTCCCCTGTCCAATCCTCGGGCAGAAGAGTCGCCGAGGTCGTTTCTCGACTCGATTCTACTCGACTCGACTCGTCGCTACGGCCGGGAGCACCGAAGCGTGCTTCCACCTCTCGCTGCTGCCCTCTTCGCACAGGTCGTCGCTGACCTCTGTGCCTCCGAGCCTCGAAAACGGTCCGTCGTCGTTCCACTTGCTCGCGGAGCACTATTGCCCCTCGCCCCGACGCGACCTGACCCGTCGGCGATGACGAAACTCCCGTCTCTCGCCGAAATTAGACCTTGCATCCTCTCTTTTGTCCAGCGAGACCCCTCCATTATTCCCCGAACCTCTCGCCTTCTCATCGCACCTGAAATATTCCGAAACCGAGCGGAAACGCCTCGAAAGCGGCGGATTTAGATCGGAGACACACGTCAGCCTAGACACACTGACGCTGAAAATCAGTTCCATAGATATTTCTAGAGATGGCTTTTATGTAACACAGGATATTTTATTACTTTATCAGATGTGTACATTAAAGTAATATGAAACATCTGTTAACACGAGAAGCGCATGTTTCGAGTAAACGTATCTGTTAACTTCAAGAACCTAATTGCGGAAACACATAACAAGATAAGAACAGCAAAATATATTGGAATGTACTATAGAACTCTACAATCTCTCGAAGTAACATCATTTTCTAACAAAATCGTTCTCTTTCTGTTCCAGGTAAGTGTTACTTGGACATATATGTACTTCGACTACGGACTATGGTGTTCCCCGCCGGCTCGAGGAGTATAGGTGTTCGGGGCCAGTCCGAGAAACGTAATTTTTCCGTTGGGCCAGAAAGGAGACAGAGACGCGGTTTCTAAACACGAGCACAATGGTAACGCGCGAGTCTCGGTACGTACTCGCGAGCGAGCGAACGGCCGGGTTTGGTTGGGTACGTTTGAGGTGTGCTCATGTAGATAAGCTCCGATAATGACCGGACGTGTGCTCACCCAGCCAGAACTCTGCGAACTCCCTCCGTGCCTCCTCGTTCCCTGCCTCCCTCTCCTCCTCCTCTTCGTCCTCCTCCACCTCCACCTCCTCGTGGTTGTTCACCGCCTCCTGCCTCCACCTTGTTGTATTCTGTGACCACGTTTCTTCTTCCCTCGGGGAGAGAAGCAGGAGAGAGAGACAGAGAGAGAGAGAGAGAGAGAGAGAGAGAGAGAGAGAGAGAGAGTCCTTCGGACTGTGTGTACTTGCTGGCCGAGAAGAGACACGCGTTGCCGTGCACGATACCTCAACAAACCTTGGAGCCTTCGAGCGACCCTCAACCCGTCAAGGAAAGAAGAACGCACCCTTCCGGAACATTTCGAACCCTCCGCGAGACTCGATCGATCTCCGAAGAAGATCCGAGATCGGTGATCTGTCGGATCGCGCGAGGCAATGCTACCCGATATGCATCACTTGCCGCCAGACTGCGGAAGCTTATGCAAATCCGACGACTTTATAGCCATCTTCGGAGAAACCGAAATTAGACAACACTCTATTTCCATCCTTGGTATCTCTCGTTGTGTAACGATTCCTCGAATTCGTGCGATTCCCAGACGCTAAACGCTCCGCGGAGATCCCGCGTCGAAGATTATCGGCTAACGAGAATTTAATTAATACACCACCGGACGAAAGTTTCGACCAGATGGAACACGAGATACCGATGACAGCCCCTTTAACTTCACTAAACTCGACGTCGCATAGTGATCGATTCCTCGATTCTAGGTGGACAGAATTCAAATTTTTGTGTTCTCTTGTAGTAATAACGCTTTATTTCTCAGAAATCATGACAAGTGTATAAAAACTACATGAATTTAAACGAATTATATATCATTTATTTAAAATGGGGACAAATATAACAATTAATTGTAACGTTTGTGAAAATAACATAAATGAAATATTTTATAGTTTTTGTTTAAATACGTGAATAAACAATACACAAAAAGGGAAAGAATTAATCTTAACTCATATTTAAAAATTAGATAAAGTTCTACAAAAGTATAATACAAAATTACAAAATTATAATAAGGAATGTGCATGACAAAGGTGGATATTCTAAATTATTATAAATTATAATTGTCATATGTAATTCTCGCAGTCTGTAGTGCATATTCTGTAAACTTTCCATCCTCAATTTCAATACCACATGAAATAGTGGCATACTCCGTGTCTTTTCTAAAAAGTGATATAAATGACTAACGGGCCAAAACGGGTGAAAAATACAATGAAAAATGCAATGGAAATATTACGTTATATATCGAATAAATTAATGTTCGCGAACAAAATAGAACGGCAGCGAAGATATCTGAAGTTGATCAAATTTACCATTTTGTCCACCTAGAATCGAGGAATCGATCACTGTGCGTCGCGTAGATCGATAGTTCTCTGATTCTTTCGAGGCTTTGTAACCACGAGAGTCATGTGTCGCCATTGTAACCTCTTGTTTCACACGTCCGAGTAGATTCAGTCACGCTTTAAATTGTAAATTAATTGGCAACGTTGACGGTACATTTGAACCTAGTCGAATATCCATTGTTGCCACAATCGTATCGTGAACTAACCTACTGCACAAGTTGCTAACATCGCACTGCACCGATAGTTGGAGCGAGACGGATGGTTAGCTAGTATCTCACCGAGAGATCAAGGCGACTAGATTTGACATTATTACATGACTTACAGAAACGAAGTTACCGAGATTCCAACTGATTGTTACGGCAGTATGTGCATAAAGGAATCGATGCGCCTGAATAAATTTGCACGGAGGCTCTTTCGTGTCATTGACGATTATAAAATCCCAGTAATTTAAAGTGGGTCATTTCCCCATCACTTTCCAATTCCAGTGTTAATTTGTACCTAGAGCCTGACATTTAGAAACTCTGGGCAACAGAAATTCTTTCACACCCGCAGAAGGGTTACCAAAAAAAATGTGTGACAATTAGGGATGGCGTACGTTCGTTCGTGATTCGTGATTTTCGTAATCGCTTCTGATCGGCGGAGAGCATAACTGTTCCTCGCGCGAGTTACAGAGATATAACCCGTATGTTTTATATGAACGACATCAAAACAAAGTTGCGAGTTACACCGCACAAAGAAAAGGAATAATGAGGAACAGTAAGGAATAATAAATAAAGTCATTGGGGATTAGAACGACAGTGAGCACGCAAATTAGCTCTAAATTAAGAAATCACGATCGCTGCGTGAATGAAGTTAAAATCACGACCGTGGTCGCGATTCTGAAAATCGTGAGAAAGTTGTGCCAACTATAGCTCGGCCACGCGGAGGAAGTTCGAAAGTCCATGGTCATTGAACGAAGGAAATTTGAATAGACGCAAAACTGGAGAGGCGGCTGATCGTCGGCATTCCTCGCGATTTCATTTGCATCGGAGGTTTTCGGCTCGTGGTTCCGTTCCGTTAGATGGTGTCTCATCAGCTCAGCTCTGCTCAGCTTTGCTCGGCTCGGCTCGACTCCGCTCGGCTCGGCAGCCGGTATCGGCGCAGAGCGATCTATCGAGTAGTCGCAGTTAGCGAGTACGCCATTGAATAATTCTTCCGGCGTGGAGGCTCCGCGGCCACCGGAAACGATCTGTTACCGCGCGACACGAAATGCACGCTCTCCTGCTCAGGTGTGAGATCGACATCGTAATGTCGAGCTTCGTGGATCGCGAAAACCAGGGTCCCCGTGATCCCGATCCTGATCCCGATTCTGGGGCGAATTTAACGCGGAGCCGATCGTCCACCAACTAGAACGGTCACGTACCGATTCCTACGTGATACCCTCGAGCTTCGAGCTTTTACAAAGCGTCCGTCTACTTCCGCTCCAAGTTTGGCCACCATAACAGGCTCAAACACTTGTATAGTCTGACCATTTCCTTGCCTCGTAATGCCATAACCTAATTCAGTAATTGTTTCTATATTTTTTGAAAAAATTTGCGTGGCACGAACCATCTGCAGTAATTAAAACTACACCTACCGAGCACCGGAAGCGATTAAAATGTTTTAGCTGATAAAAATGACAAGGCTCCGTTTATTTAGATTCCGTGCAATTTTTATTGCAATGTCCATGTCAGCAATCTCGTAATTCTATAATGAAAAATATAAAACCGGCCGTTTGACCGACAGTGGTAAGTTTAGTGTTAATACACTGTGGATGTCTGTGCAAAATAAAAATTGTCCGCGTCCACTGCAAGAAACAGAAGGCAAATAGAAGTTTCGTTTTTCTATTCATAAATTTAATAAGCCGAGCTTGGTACATTGAAGTTCTTACATTCTGTTAATTTGTCTACTGCTCTACATTGTGCCTACTCATTTTCGTGACACATGCACAAAATCTGCAGTCTTGTAATTAAATACCGTTCAGTTCCTGTAACGTAAAACCGTCATTTATACTATTTATAGAGCTGAAAAATGTACCTACGATACCTATGATATCGATGTTCAATCGAAGTGTAATTTTCTAATCGATACAATGACGAAACAAATTACAGGGGAACGGACTAATTGAATATCGGCGAACACTACGAGCCACCGTGGGTATATTCGTTATCTGCATCAGGTGTACGCTCTCGAGCTACGAATAAGAGATAATGAACTGGTTCTGCGTTTGTCATTGAATAATTATGAAAGGCGTAAACGATAGACGAACTTTTTACGCTCGACTATTGCGCGGAATTCAACCTGGAATGATCCTATTAATAGACAGCTTTTCAGAGAAATGTTGAAATGTTCTGTTCGAAGAGAAATTACGAAATATTGCCCTGATAATATTATCATTTATTTATTTACAGTTTATTTTAACGTGGTCGCGTTAACAGCGAGGTCATTAATGACCAAATGGTTTAAACTTGTAAAAAGGCATATAGTTAATGATCTAATTACAACAGAGGCATTTTCCTTCTCTTAGTGACTATCTCAATAGTTCTGTCTCGGGTGCATACATCGAAAGTAGAAACTACAGTTCTTTCACCGGATTCGGAGAAAATCTTTGAGAAATTCAGAAGACGCAACTTCTTTTCGAAAATTCGCGAGATCCTTGAAGGGAAGAGGAAAGAGGAAAAAGGAAGGAGCCGCGTTTCGTTCGCGCCGGTCGTCCCATAATGGCCGACAAAAATATGACAAACACGTAGAAGTGATAGCGCCGGAAACGGGCAGTTGTCTAACAATAATGTACTGGAGTACGAAGCGAGTTAGTGAATGAACGGGACGAACCGGCCAGGCGAGGCACGATCGCCTATCCGTCTACACGGCCGGCACGCTGCATACGAATGCTTCGTTCTCGCTAACTGTGCCTCGTCTTCGTGGAACATCGCGTTTCGGGACGGGGAACACCTCCACGGCAATCGATCATCCTCTCTCTCGCGTTTATTTCATCCTTTCGTCGAATTTCAATCGCAGCACGGAATCAACGCGATCCGGAATTGCTCTCGGAATCCCGACAAATCGCACTTTCAGACTCGAATACTTATCGCGAAGTTTAAAAGTATATACAGCTGCGGACGAACCTTTCCGAACGACTTTCGAAACTTTTTAAAAATCGGACCAAACGACCTGACTTTTTTCGAGAAGTTAGAAGAAATGGCTTACGAAATAACGCGCAGAAAAGATTTTGAAAAAATTGCAATTGCTAAGATTACATGCAAAAGCTATTCACATTGGGTACACATTAATCCTATTTCCAGCATTTCTTTCAACAACTTGTCAATGTTCCTCTAAAAATATTACAAAATGAGAATTTGTGTTTATATGTTAAATAGAAAAGGTCTTAAATAATTGACACATTTTGGTTGGCTACATAAGGGTTAAGGGTTGAAGCGACGAGCTATACATTTCGCATGAAATCGAAGAGTTCGACAGGATTTTGGGCGAGATTGTCGCGATGATCGAGAGTGGATGGCGATCGACGGTTCCGTTGGAGACAGCTCGGTCGTTCTCAGAAATCTCGTTAGCGACTGGGGAAGGCGGGGATGGAAGCGTGTCAAAGCTCCCACCGGGTCTGTCAAGTTCCCGATGGCGGATCTAAAGTTAGAAGCGTATGTTCGCTGTACGGGGCGTAGGGGAGAATCGGGCTGGAGATTTAAGCAATGTTTCTGGCCACGACAGTAGAGGCACGCATGTGTCACTTGTTGCATTCTGATTTCGATACACGCACCAAAATAACTCTCCTCTCCGTGCTGGCTCACCCTCGTGTGACGTCCCTTATCCCCTTTGGCGTGCGTGCTACCGTCGACGTTCCATCTCTCTGTCTCTCCTCGACGTATAGCGCACGTTCTCTCTCTCCTCGGCGTTCATTCACTGCTTCCGTCTCTGTCCGCGACCATCCTTCTCACTCTTCTTTCTCTCTCTCTCTCACTCTTCTGTACCTGTTCCTTTTGTAGTCATTCATTAGTGTTCCTTCTCCCTCGGTCCCTGGGCCCTTTGTGTCTCCTTCACTGTCTCTCTTGCTCTCGCGCATACCCTATCTCTCTTTCTCCGGCTCCGTATTACTCATTCTTGGACATACTCCCACCGTGTTGGCCACACGATCGTGTTCTCTCCACGGGCTTTTGTCGAACGACGCGTGTACACGGCCGATATGTATGTGTGTGCGTGTGTGAGAGAGAGTTTGTCGGTGTACAGTGTCTTCGTCGCGCTGCGGAACACAACGTCTTCCCGAAGTGTCGGTTACATATTTCGGAGGCGTGCAGGACTTTTTCTTCCTCCTCCGTCTCCTTCGTCTTTTTCCTCTTTGTGCTTGCTTCTTTTTTATGACGGACCGCCGCGACCGTGTCCAGGGATTGTTAATTGATCGTGTCGTACACGGCCCGTATTCGTGTAGCCGGCGGACACGCGCGCGCGACTCCTCCACGATTTATCGACCGGACCCCTGGCCCGAGAACATCGATCGTCTATTATTTCCAATCCGCTCGGAGAATCGAAAACGATCCACTCGTCCCGCGAATTTACGACGATCTCCCAAGATGAAAAATCGAAGAATGTAGATCGCTGCGGGAGCTATTTTCGACAGAGACGATGCACAATCTTTCCAGAAAAGCAGGAGATCGAGAGAGAGAGAGAAAGAGAGAGAGAGAGATAGAGCAGAAACGTTGAACGAGCAGAGCGAAGAGGCCGAGCAGCAATTAATATCAATTAATACGCCGCCCTTTGATCCGCAGCTCGTTTAGCAGCCTCTGCCCGTAAAATCCTTTCGTTTTCTCGTTTGCTCGTTTTCTCTCCCTCGAGCACCGCTCCGAGGCCAGTCCTCCTCTCTCTCTATCTCTCTGTCTGTCTCTCGGTTGCTCTCCCTTCGGTTGCTGTTTCTTTCTGGCTGGTTTTCTTCGGGCCGGTCGGCGAGGCTCGTGACGAGCATTCGGCCGTTTCCGGTTCCCCGGCCTCCACGAGGGGCTTCCCCTTTCGAACTTCCGGTCGTGTCTTACTACGCTTACTACGTGCCCCCTCCCTTCCCCCTTCTGCGGTTCCCTTCTCCCTCTCTTTCTCTCTCCCTCTACACTCTTGCGCTGGCCCCCTCTCTCCCTCGCCTCTTTCTTTTTCTTGGCTCGTTCTCCCGAGACTTTGGTCCCGAAATTAAAACGAGACGGCGCCGTTTGCCTCGTCGACCCGTCGTCGATTCCTCGTACTAATTTACAAGATTCGAAGATCGAGGTTCTCGGCGACGAGATTTTCAGCTGGATCGTGGGAATTGTTGGCCCTTTCTATAAAAGAGCGTCATTAAAATCGCTGATCAATGGACAGCGAATTGTATGTATGCTTTCCCGAGGAAAAATGAGCGAATCGAATGCAGAACAGTAAAAATATCTGAAGAATTTAACACTAAACCTACCAAGCATTAAAGGTATCTGGTAAATATTGCCTTATAAAAATGGCAACACTAAATTTTTACTGAGGTCTGCCATTTTCATTATAATGGATGCTTGCACAAGGAAATTTATTCCATTATTTTCCGTAAACGGATTTTTACCATTTCGATAATTGGAAAATATTTAAAACCGGTTATTTGAGCGTGGTGGGTGTAGTGTTAAAAATGCTGTTGCTTTCAAGTCGGAAAGGAAATGTCTACGTAGCTTCGGTGGCTTGCAATTAATACAGGCAAGTTTCATTTTGCATTCGCAGTCTACTAATGAGACATACAAGAGGCATTGTACATGATGCTTATGCATACCTGTATTCTCGTCCCTTTGTTAGAAGGGAGATTGGCATCGCTCGTCATAATCATATAGAACGACGAACGGTATTTAGAAAATATGTTGACTGATAGTATGCGTTCTGAACCCCTCATTTAAATAAAGGGAGAATGGCATCGTTTACCCGTGATAATAGTGTAGAACGACGAACGGTGTTTAGAAAATGTGTTGACTGATTGACGCGTTCTCATCCCCTCGTTACAAAAAAGGGAGAACGGCATCGTTTGTCCATCAAAATTCAACAGAACGTTCAGCAATATTCAGAAAATATATCCATCGAACGTACGCATGCTCATCCCCTCGTCGAAAGGAGGAACAATAGCACGGTACGTCTATCAAAATGACACAGTAGGTCGGTCGATGTTTAAACAATATTATTAACCTTCTACCGCGCATAATATCGCGTCAAAATTAAACGAGGATGAATATCGTACAACCTTTCTCTCAATAATTAAAAAGTTTATTCAATGCGACCTACCTCATTTATGAAATATTCCAAAATGTAAAGCCGGTCATTTGAATGTGTTTAGTGTTAAAAAATGGCCGGTGCACTTCGGCGGAAAATTTCTGAAATCGGGTCGCTTTTCCTTTCGCGTGTTGCTGCAGGTTGCGCAACGTTTAATCGCACGAAAGTCGCGTCGGATTCGATTAGGAAATGATGGTCGGCGACGCGACGTTCCGCGTCGGTGAAAGAAACGAATAAAGACGCGGCGCGATTGTCCGTCCGGTGGATCTCGCTTTCGATGATCGACAAGGGAGATAAGGGAGGAGAAGAAGAAGAAGAAGAAGAAGGGATTCATCCTGGGTAGACAGGATCCTGGAACATAGGGACAAAGCGTCGACTCATTTGTCGCGCACCGATAAAGTCGATCAATCATGCGGGTTCGTCGAATCCAATCGGCGCTAATTAATCGACAGAATGGTTTAATTGCTCGTGGCATTTAGCGGGGCCCTGCTGGTCGCCCTTTTACGCTTTCGAATCCCGCAATATCATCCTACGCAATTCCCTCCATCTCTCTCTTCTCTCTCTGTTCGTTTTCTCCTTGCGAAATCGATCGATTTCGGAACCGGAAGTCGGAACTCGAAGAAGCGTCCGTGGGAGCGTTCCGTGACACCTTTCTCGTATTCGTCGCGATAGCCGCGAAGCCAACGAGCTTTATCGGTTATCGGGCGCACGCATAGAACACCTGTCTCAAGGTAGCCGAGGCGCGTGGGAGTTAAGCGGAGAACTCGTTTCGAGGATAATCCGCTTCTGTGCATTATTCATCGCGCGACTCTATGTACACTGACTCCCTGTACCGCGGCACTTCGAACACCTCTCGTTTTACCGGCTTGCGCCGCCCTGCACCGCGACGGTATTTCAGCGGGAACATCGGCGAGTAGGTTCCAGGAAACGAGCGTAATCGCGGAATCATATATTCTCCGTCTAATTCGTTCGAATACCTTCTTTACGACTTTCCTACGATCCTACTCCCTCCGCGGTTTACGGTTAACGATCGGGAACGGGTCACTTTAATTTTCATTACCGCGGTTTGCTCGAGCATCGTTCTCTTTACTCCGAGCGGACATTATTAATAGACTGTGCTCGCAGAATAGTTACAAACACTGGTACTCGTGCATCAACGAAAATTAGCAGAACTTAATTACGAAACTCGGAGTAACAGGAACGTAACAGGAACTCGGCGAGGTTTATAATTATTCAGTCGTTTTTATGGAAGTCGATACGAGGAAGTCTCGTTTTTTGTCTCGTGAAATGAGTTTGCCACAGTACTGTTACAAACTTATGAGTTCATCCGAAGAGTGTTCGTCAAGCTACTAGAATCACACGATAATGTCCGCTTGAGATTGTGAACGACTGAGAAGTTTTGATCACTGTAACCGTACAAAGCAAAGGAAACACACGACACAATACAGGCAAATTTTGGAAACGCCCCTCGAATTAATTATTTTTGTTTTGACGGGGTTTAACCCGAGGCAGAATTTCAAAACAATGTCAAGACAATTTCGAACAATGCTGAGCCAATTTCAAGCGAATTCGGAAGCGTCGTCGCCGAGGACGGCGCGACAGGCTAATCACGGATGGTCAGTCGATCGGAAAGGGCATTGGAAAAGTGGCTTGCCAAATGCTCGCGGCGAGCACACGAGGATAGAGGCCACGGAGTGAACGAGCGTTCAGGGAGACCGGAAACTGTCGCCTCTTCTCTCCTTTCCTCTCCCTCGACGTCCTCCCTTTTCTCCTCCTCCTCCACCACATCTCTCTCTCGCTCTCTGTCCTCCCTCTCGTTCCCGACTCCTCTTCTCTCGGTTCTCCCTCTCACACTCGTTCTCTTTCGTTTGCACGGGCGGACGGACGGTGGACTTTCACGCAACGATCCGCGTACCGATGTGCCGCAATAATCGGCTGAGTTGCGAGAGAAAACTGTCGTTGTCGTTAGGACAATCGTTTGACTGCGCCCGAGCCCCGGCCCGATCGTCCCTCGCACAATCCCGCCGAAAGTCTCGGCGAGAAAGCGAGCGTCCTTCGGTGATTTCACGCGTTACACCTCCCGCGAATGTTACGCGACCGTTTCGCGAATGTTTCGCGCTTCTTCAAGAGTCCCTGCGATCTGCCGCCTTCGCTGAAACGATCTCTGTTACGAAATGAAATCTTCGTAAAGTGGAGCGACTGAAGAAGACGTTCTTCAAATTCTCAGCTGTGGGATCGAGGCATGAAGCTCGAGAATTTAATACACAGATGAGATAAGATTTACAAAATTCTGATCCTGTATAAAGGGCGTTCTTCGGTGATTTCACGCGTCACACTTTTCGCGAATATTTCGCGCTTCTTCAAGAGTCCCTGCGATATATCGCCTTCGTTGAAACAATCTCTGTTCCGAAATGAAATCTTTACCACGAGCGGCTGTATCTGCTTGAAATTCTCAGCTGTGGGATCGTGGCACGAAGCTCGAGCATTTAATATACAGATGAGATAAGATTTACAAAATTTTGATCCTATACAAAGATACTAAATTCGCCTGTTTGCTATCACATAGCGACGCATCGTAGAAAAAACCTTGCCGCGTTCGCGAGAGCGCTCTCAGCCACGGGAGATTTAGCCCCGAGCATCTCGATCGTCGATCAGAGCACGCAGAAGAGTCCGCCAGCGGGAAGATCGATATTCCGCTAAGAATCGAGGTGGTATCTCGATCGAAGTGGAGCACGGTGGATCCCATCGATTCGCGCGCAGTCTCCATTGTCGGACGCGAGAAGCGGCGGTACAGGAAAGAGTTACGGCCTGTTTTCCTAGGTGATAGAAGGTGGAGCGCGCACCACACCACCTTCTCCCATTGCAGAGTGAACGAGTCTCGCTTCTCGCTTGCTAGCTCGTTTGCTCGCTCACTCGCTGCGACGTCACTTCCTTTACGGACCTCCTTCCATTTTTCTTTCTTTCGCAGCGCGCACAGAGGGAGAGAGGGAGAGAGTGAGAGAGAGAGAATGACGGGAGGAGGATCGAGGGATCGAGCAGCTCACCTGCCCCGCTACGGTCACTCGACTTCCGGTAACCCCGAGCGCGAGAGCGCATGGCCCACGGCCACGTAACCGTGACTTCTTCTCGTTAATGCTTCCGCTCCGGTTTTCTGCACGATTTCGTGGGGACCGTGATTTCTGCCCGGCCAAACTCTCCGGCTCACGAACCAGCCGAGCTCTCGGTCGCGGCTCCTTCTTCTTTTAATTAATCGAAAAGGCCCGGGACTCGACCGTAACCGACTCAGGCCCGAAATTACACCGCTCGGTCCGTTTGCTCTTCTAGAAACCAGTCGCTCGACTCGCTAACCAATTTTCTTTTCTTCTCTCGCTTTCGAGCCAACCTGCTCCCAATTCCTTCCTCCGAAACTCTACGATCGTCTTACTCATTTCAATTTCAGGCGAACTTTACAGTTTTACACCTGAACATTGTTTTTTAATTCTTTCACTAGACAGCGGATTTTTTCACATTTCTAATAAAACCGAGTAGGTTCAATCTAACACTAAGCCTACCGACCGTCAAAAGTGACTGATTTGTATAGTATTATAAAAATAAATATAATTGTGCGATTTTTCTCACAATATACAGGGTGTCTCAGCTGAAGGAGGCCACCTAAATATCTCCTTTATTTTTAATGGCACAATAAAAATATTTATGGCATAATTTATAAATGGTATCGAAGGAGGAATATCAGAGAAGAACAATATTTTTTGCCAGGTTATTTTTTCATAGTTTTTTCAAGGTCATCGTTATTTTTTTATCGGCAAAACTTATTTTTGTTTATTCCATCTTATAGCGGCTGAAAAAATACATTTAAATATGCTTAAGTCATTAACAAGATGGAAGAAAAAAGGTAAGTTTTCCCGATAAAAAAATAACGATGACCTTGAAAAAACTGTGAAAAAATATAACCGGACAAAAGAAATTATTCTTCTGTGATATTCCTCCTTCGATACCATTTAAATTATGCCATAGATATTTTTTGTGCCATTAAAAATAAAGGAAATATTTAGCTGGCCTCCCTTCAGCCGAGAGATAATTTTTATATAAATTATAAAAACACCTTTATAATTTCAATAATTGCAAAATAGAAAATCTATAATGGGTTATTTGACCGACGGTGATAGGTGTAGTGTTAAAACAGGAGACGGATCAACAGAATTTAAGAGCTCCAATGTATATAAGTCCCAGCTGTGATTAATATGATTAAAGGAGCAATGAAATTTCCTCTTGGCTGCTGTTCATTGTAATCGGTACAATTTTTATTTTGCATTAAGATCCGTAGTCCAGCTGTCACGTATACCGGAATTATTCAGAAAACCGGTGAATCGTCATTGATAAATTATCTTGACACTTTGTCAGAGGATGAATGCATCTCATAAAGTACCACAACTCTGAAGGCCGCTACCAGTACAAATAAAAAGCCTACCATTTAAACGTTTAATCTTCTTGCCAGATACAAGTAATAAGTGAAAAGGTATCGATCAATTGCCGCTGCATTTTTGCTGCCGAGGCTCAAGCCGACGCGTTCGTCGATTTATTCACCGATATCTCGATCTTCCGCGTTGAACAACCGAACAATACAGCACAAGGTACGACTGTACCAAACTTGTTCGGCTGTAACAGATGCGTTACAACAATATTGCTGACTGGAACACGGAAGTTGACCAGGGGAAATCGCGGCTGGACACACGTACGAGATTCCTGGGGTCTGTGAAAAATGACGGAGGATTAATTCCAAGTTGCGTGGACGGTATTGAATTCTGGGATGATTTCTGTTCTCGGTTGAGCAGCTCCGGCAGGCAGGTCTTCGGGAAAAGGCCGATCTCGCGGCGCGGCGCGGCTGTTCGAAAAAAGAGCAAAACCAAAAACGCGAGATAAATGAGCGAAAAAGATAGGTATAAAGGCTCTCTCTACGGGAGGAAGCGGCGTGTTACGGATAGGCGGCTATCCTACGGTTCACCTAAGGAGCAGTTTCCACCGGCGAGGAAAGGAGTCAGCATGCCTCTCCCTCCTTTCCTCGGTATATATCCTCCGTATCCTCCCGTCCTCGGTCTCTCTTTCGTGCCTTATAAGTTTATGCGTTCTCACGCTATCCATCCCGCCTCCGTTAACTACACGCTCTGCTCTCGGTCGCGCGCCTCTTTCAAACACTCGTCTCCCTTTTTTCACGGGCTCGTAACCCGATAGCTGTTCTCGCTAGGAGGCGTCTTCCGTTGTTCCTTCTCGTTTCCTTCTCTTATCGTCCTTTTGCCTTCCCTCATCTTCCCCTAGAATTATTACCCAGTTTTCCCTCGCAACCCTTGTTTCCGACTTACGAGACGCCACAGTGGCGGGGTCGTCGATTTTAATTAAATCTTTTTCTGGTGCGTCTACAGCTGACCCATGTCCGAGCGTTTTTGAAAATTCTCATTATTTATCGCGATAATCAACATTTAATTTTATGATATCCAGAAAATATCTGACCCCACCACCGTGACCCCTCCTTGTTAGCTCAAAAGGGGATACATATTATATTTGTTCAGTTTCTCACAATTGGAAAATTTTTATATTTTATTGCGAAGCCTTCACTAATCGCCTCATGTTAAGAGACTGAAGATTTCAACCTATACTACTTCCCCTTGCAACCCTTGTTTTCGACTTAGTTCGATTAGTAGACGGGAGATACATTTTTGTTCGGAATCTCACAATTGGAAAAAACTTTTATTTTGCATAAGTATTCGCGGTCTATTGGTAGTCATGATCGAAACCTCCACAAATCGTCTTCAGATTAAGAAGCTGAAGATCTGAACCTGGCAGGATCTCCTATCGCTCTGCGGCTCGCACTGGGTAACTTTATGTGTCTGAGAAGTGTCGCGAGACACCTGGATAGTAGGCCGCCCGAAAATCGGGAGCAACTGCGCGATGGATTGTGGGCCGAGCGGATCGGAGCGTATCTTGTCCGACAGCAGCTTCCTAGTTATAATAAACGGCGTAAAAAGCGGGGCAAAAACCTGCCCAGCCTTCGGCGAAGCGTACAGCACCGAGCAGCAGCAGCAGCAACAGCAGCAGCTTCTGCTCTGTATCAGCGCTTCCATCCGAGCACAGACTGTTTCCCTCTCGCGGTCTCCCTTCTCTCTCCCTCTCCCTTCCTCTTTCTCTTTTCTCTTGGTTTCTCTCCCCTTTCTCTCGATCAGCATAGGTGTTGGCCGGACAAGCCTGGTGGCAAGCACAGCTTCCTTCCTCCTCGCGGCCATCCTCTCTCTCGCTCTCTTTACCCGGGTACCTCTCGCGAATCTCTACGTTCCCCCCGCTTGTCCTTCTTTACCATCCGGTGTCGTTTCTTCCCTGTTCGTACACCTCCCGACTTATTATTCTCGGTAATCCCGGTGTTTCTCCGTAGAGAAGCCGGCCCGGCTAGTCGTTGATCTTTCTTGTTGCTCCTCTTCCGCCCTCTCTCTCTCTCTCTCGTTTTCGCTCGTTCGCTCGCCCGTTCTCGTTCCTCCTCGTTCCTCGCCCTTCCGCCTTTATTAATATCCACGGCTCTTGATCGACGGTTACGATTTTCTCGCGCGCTGCCTTCCGGGTTCTCGGTCATCCGCGGGCGAATAATATATCCGCGCCACCGCTCCGGACCAGGTACACGCGGCGTTCTCGAACAACCCGCCGGAACTCGCACCGGCAGGCTATTTCCGCGGGGAACTTTAACGGGGCATACCCGCCACGGCTCGAAAACTCGAATTCCCCGCATTTCCTCATAGCTCTGAATCGCGAGCACTCACTCTTGGGACCTGTCGTGACTAAATTCGCAACTACCGGAGCTCTAGAGATCCAAAAATCGCAGGTAATTTTTCCTTCATGCGCCTCTGTTTTGCTCATTTTTCGTCGTGTGTCGCAGAGTCGCGAGGTTTCGGTCTTGCGGAAATTCTGTAAGTTACTTGAAACTCCCTAGAATGCACATGTAGAACGCCAAGTAGTCCGAGCTTACGGTTCCCGCCGAATAAATTCGCGAAAATCTTCCTCAAGGGGTACGCCACCCTGAGGCGGCCGAAATGACATCAAAGTTTACGAATTTCTTCTCCAAAAGTATGAATGTGACAATTTTTTAATGATGATATATGGCTAGGGCATACATTGAAGGTTATTCTGTAAAAATTTCACCAAAAAATATTTAAAAATGGCTAGGTTATTCGTTTTCTTGCATAGTTCCTCCGTCAAAACACGTGTAGACGGTGTCACGGATTATGATGACCAGGGTTATCTGAAATTAAGAAACTTGTGATTTTCTTGTTCCTAGATAAATTATCTATCGTGTAGCACAGGGTTTTTTAAAGAAGAAAACATTTTTGTACAAAGTCGAGGAAAATGAGAATGAAAATCCAATTTTTACCAAAAAAATCAATATTTATGCGACTGTTATAAAGAATTGGGATATCGTATCAAAAAAATCCTATGCTACACGATAGATAATTTATCTAGGAACAAGAAAATCATGAGTTTTTAAATTTCAGACAACCCTGGGCATCGCAATCCGTGACAACGTCTACACGTTTTTTAATATTTTTTTGTGAAATATTTACAGAATGACCTTCAATGTATGCCTTAACCATATATCATCATAAAAAAATTGTCACATTCATACTTTTGGAGGAAAAAATTCGTAAACATTGATGTTATTTCGGTCGCATCAGGGTGGCGTAACCCCTCAAGCGTCACCGTTACATTTTTGATCGTGTATAACAGCGTCGTAAATTGTTGTGCCCTGCAAAAGGTCTGTACGCTGCTTGAAACTTCCTCGAATGCACACGTAGAACGCCAAGTGGCTCGCGGTTCCCGTTGACTAAGTTCGCGAGTAAATTCGAGAGCGGAAAGTAGGCGTTCGTTTTTAATCGGATTTCACAGTATCGCGTACGATTAGCGCCCTGGAAGAAATTCCGCGTGGGTAGTAAGTATCTCGGTCGAATTCGTTCCCACGGCAGATAGTGTAAACATAGAACCAGTTCGATCGCGGAATAAAAGAAATCGGATCAACTTGTCGCTGCCCGTTTAATAATACAGCATCGGCAGTCTCTCCGTCTCTCGCAGAACTCGAGCAGCTCTCGACTGGCTCGAATCCATGCTTCCGACAACGATTTACGAACTGCGAGCCACTGAATTCGCGTCTCTTCGAGGAAGATCATTCGTAGATGGACCGATCCGAGAGCGAAGAAGCTCGTTGCCCGTATACTTGCCTCCGAGCCGCGAATTTATCGTCTTCGGAGCGAATCGCACCTGTTGCCCGTGATTAGGAAGCGGGATCCAGCTCGCGCGGACGAACTTACCATTAAATTTATCGATGCGAACGTCGCGTAACCGGTTGCTTGAATACGCCGGGAGGAGAGGCTCTAGAACCGTGATTCCGATTCTAACACAACTTTGTAGAACGCAGTAAAACCTAATTGCGACGATAATCGACAGCGTCGCTTTTTAATCCGAGAATTTTCTGATGGGAGGCGACCGTTCCGGATCGTTAATTGGCTACTCCGCGAGGTAACGGCCACGCCCCCTTCGCGGAAACTTTCCGCGGGCATCGACCCGACGAAATCCTTCTTGATCTATTCAAATACGGCGGATTCTATCAACTTTGCGCGGATCTTTCAACTCCGAAGCTTCTCGAGCGAACGCTGTAGCTTGGAGTGGGCGTGGCTTCGGAGCTCCCGACTTTAACGGAGCCGGGAGAGTTCCCCACGTGGAAATCCGTGCCCATGTGTACTGCAAATCAAATAAGGTCAGAGAAAATGACAGAAAGACGTTTACCCCGTTGTTCTTAGGAGGCGTGGCATTGTTGCTCTTGGAGCTAGAATAATGGCCCACAAGGGGCAATATTTACCTCTCAATCTCCATCGTTTCTACATGTTACATCAAAAAAAGGTAGTGATAGAAAATATGTTTTATCACGCTGTCTCTGCGTAGAGCGCTGTGAGTGGGCGTGGCCTCGGTGCACCACAGAGCAGTTCGCGATCAGGCGCTCGAAGACGTTCCATAAATTCTTGAGATGTCTGGCAGCCTATCGGTGACGATCTCGCGAGAAATTTGAATGCAACGGGTAGATCGGTAGCCAGAGGATCGATATCGCGATCGAATCGCGTGTCCCTCGGAGAGAGGCGGAAGGTAGCCTAGAAGTATCGAGCCAGCAGGCAAGCGTTATCGAGGTGAGTTTATGAATGGTCCTCCGGTCTGCCGGAAATGCGTCCCGTAAGAAATTTTTAGCCTTGCCTGGGAGCAAGAAGTTTCACATTAATCACACTCGGCCGTCAGCATCCTCTCGGCCCCGGCGCGTTTCAACGCCGCCGGGCGAGAGAGTGGGAGGAGAACCGAGAGAGAGAGAGATAGACAGAGGGAGGAGAAAGAGAGAGACGAACGAGAGTAGGGACAGCCAGGAATTACCGACGTTGTTAAATAGTGTTTGCGTTCGAGCGTTGCACGTAATTACGTCTCGCTGCCTCTCCGCCGAATGCTACGTGTTCTCGTCGATTATTCCCGCTGAAACGGGGCTGCGTGATATTACGCGGCCACTTCCGTGCGCTTCGCTCGGAAACCTGAATGAAACTTCTTCCAACGATCTCTATCGGGCTGCTCTCTTGGGAAAACGGTCCGCAACGAGACGCGAAATAACACTCGTTGCGTAACCCGCCGGCCACGCTGCTGGAAAACTTGTTCGTCGCTCGAGCGTGACCCGCCGTTAATAAAACCCTTCGTATTCTACGCGAATCTACGCTCCGCCGCAAAAAAAACTGCCGTGCCGGTTTCTTTAACACTTCTCTCTTCGATTTTCTGCGATTTTCTCAATTCACGCGTCGAGCCCCACGTCTCCCAGAAAAAAAACTTTCACGTCAAATTACACGAGCGGGGATGTGTTTTGTCGGTGTATGACACTCGGTTCCAACGTAAGATAAGCCTTGACATTATAGTACAGGGCATTAATACTTCAGGGAAATGATTGTTTCGTCCCGAGCCCGCTATTTAGACTCGGTAGAGAAGCTATACAAAAAGAAATTTTGCCCGAGACGTTCTAGATCCTTCCCGATCGATCGTCTTGAAACTTCCGCTCGAAGTACCGCAAGAGCCCTATGAAGAGGGATCTAACCAAGTCTCTCTCGATCTAGGGAGACCGTGTCGATCTACACCAGCTTACTATCAGCAAAAATCAAACAGGATATCAAAACCGACAGCAGTCTCACACCGTAGATTGCACAGAGAGACTGCATTTCAAAGGTAAACCTGCGCGGAGAATCGATGTCGCGATTTGGATGCTGGGGTGCAGTATTTTTGTTGGCGGGCGTCGCGACGTCAGCGACGACTAGAGGAGAATGTCTGAGGGAGGGGGACCTGTAAGAGAGACAGAGAGAGAGAGGGTGAGAGAGGAGGTTAGCCGGTTGAGACGCGCGGCATGAATGAACCGAGAGCGGACCGAATGAAGGAGCGAGCGGGCTATGGTGCGCGAGTGTGGCGCGTGCGTGCGAGAGACCTCGTACTCACACAACCGTGTTCCGCGAGCGGGTGGAAGCGGACGGAGACGAAACACGGCGAGAACGGAGAAGCCTGGCTCTCTTGCTCCTGCTTTTCTGCTCTTTGCTCCTTCTCTGTGGCCGAGCGAATAAGATGAATGGCCGGGTAAGCGGTTGGACGACGACAGACGACGTATGCGTGCGATATCGCGGAGCCAACGAGCGAAGGAGAGCCACGACGAGGACAGACTTATAGGGGCGAGCGGTGGAACGGGAACGGAGCGGTGCGGAGCGGCCGAGCGATCGATAGAGACGCGAGAACCTCGCGGAACGAGGAAAGACGATTGACGAGGAGAGAGATCAGGGCAAGAGAGAGAGAGAGAGAGAGAGAGACCGGCCGATTATGGTAGGAGAGAGAGACGAGTCGCGCGCCAGCGTGCTGACGCCAGTGTGAGTTTGCCGCGTCGACGGGAGAGTATTCATTCATAAAACTAAGCGAGGAGCGAGGCTAGGCAAGCAAGCGTACACCGCGATTGGTGGGGATTCCGAGAGACGACCGTGGCTCTCGCCGCTCTCTTCTCTCTTCTCTTCTCTATGTTACCTCCCCGCTCCGGGTTCACCCTTTCGATTCAACCGATCGCCTCTTTGTCTTCGACCGGTGTCCGGTGGTGCTGCTCTGTCTTCCGATTCGTCGGTTTCGCCGACTTTTTGGAATCGGGATCGTTCGAGCTCCTTCGGTGCGATCCAGTGCGATCTCACCGCGCAGCGATCGGTGCCGCTTCGTCTCGAGTTTCCGGGGAACGATCGTGTCTTCGAAAGGGAGCATCTTTGTTCGCGGGGAGTTGTTCGAGCCGATTCCGGTCGAACAGGGGAATCGCGGGGAATCTGGTTGATTCAGCTCGACGAAGGACGAGAAATAAGTGCGCGTCTACCTCCGCCGGGCGTGCGTGCCCCACCTTGTCGGCTCGAGTAAACTCTGGTTGCTCCCCTCTCGTGCCGCACAGCGCGGCGCGGCGTCGCGCGTCTTCCTCTCTTGTTCTTTTCCTCCACCACGCGATCAGCCGATCCTCCTCCTCCTCCTCCTCCTCCTCGTTCGTCGGGAAAGAGAGACAGAGAACAAGAGGCTCGCGTTCGCGAACTCTTCCTCTACTACCTCCTCTCTCTCTTTCTCTCACTCGGCTACCTCTTCTTGCTTCCCGCGAGTTCCTGCCCTTCGTCTCCTCTCTCCTTGCGTACGCACTTACCTGCGGAACGCGGTCGTACGTGCTCGACGGTGGCGCTTCGCCCGAAGAAGCCGACTCTCTCTCGCTCTCGATCGTTCGATCCCTCGATCCGATCCGAACCGCTCCGAAAAATCCACCGGCGCGGCCGCAAACGGTGTATATCTCGCCGCGCGAGCTTTCGCGGCCCGAGCTGAACCGAGAGCGAGTCTCTTCATCTCGATCGTCGCGCGTGTGCTCCGTTTTTCTCATCCGACGTTTTTCGTTATAACTCGGTTGTGTGTATACGTGCGTGCAGAGCAACGTGTGTGCCAGTGCCACCCGAGATCCCTCGAACCCGAGAAACGACGAAAGCGGGCAAAAGCGAGCAGAAGCGGCGCCCTCGCTGCGGACAAACTGGAGCGTATCCCGGAGCGACGCGTCCTCGTATTTTCGGAGCTCGGCCGCGTTATTACACCCGCGTGAAACTTCTCCTCTCTCTCTCTCTCTGCTCCCCTCCCCCCGCCACTCCTCTACCACCACCTCTTCATCCTCATCCTCGACGGTGGTCCCCTCGCCTCTCTCTCCTGAAGGCGCGCTCTCTCCTCTCGCTCTCCTCTGGTTCCTCTCGCCGGGCCCCCCCCTTGTCCTCCCTCGCCGTATGAGCCGTTTGCGCGCCGGTTGCGCAAGCAGGTATTCGGAAATAGCCCGCGGGTCGCGGTTATGAATTGATAGCAAACACATGGTGGACACGGCGCGCGCGGGGACCGGCTTCCTCTCGCGGCAACACGCGCCTCTCGGCCTCGTGCTCTCCCTCGCGCGTCCAGCTCGGACTCCCGGACCAGTTTCTTCGCGGATCGTTTCACCTGCTCCTCTCCGGAACCGTTCCTCGACCGTCGAAGCGTCGATACGCAAGAGATCGTCTCGCGGAGCGCGATCGACAGTGTCGCGGATTTATACTCTGGACCACCGGAAGCCAGTGTCGTAGACCGTCGATAGATCTCTCTCCATCGTCTCCCGTAACGATCCACAGTGCTTCGAATCAACGTCGGTGTGTGTCGTCGGTGATCGATTCAGCTCGATGGCAGAGCAGAGGCCTCTCCGGTATCCTTGACAAGCAACCTCGAGCATGGGATAGAAGATCGTACGTGTCCTCTCACTTCTGCCTGCTGCCGGAAACTCACGTGGATCCTCTCGCAATGTCCTGACGACCGGTGAGCACCGTCCATCGCGGATCCACGCGACCGCGACCACAGTGACGCGCGACCTGTGTGCGCGGGATCGAGCGAATGACAGCGAGCCTGGGGATCCGTCGTGCATGTACAGCGAGCACGCGAGGACAGCACTCATGTACGTTGACTACGGCGGCGACGCTTATGCCGGAATGGGAATCAAGGCCATGAAGTCCTTTGCCAGGCCCAGAGGTACGGAACCCACCTCGCACCAGCCCCACCGAGTCCCCTTTCTTTCTTTCCCGGCCGAAGAGCCTCACCCGAGCGTGTTACCGCGACGACGACGCGCGCGTTACCTTTTGTCCGATGCTAGGAGGAACGGTAGTACATACACTTAGGAACTCCCTTCTTTGTCGAATTCGTCGACGTCTAGCTTGAGACATACTTTCCCGACCCGAGGAACTTGAGCTATTCCGCTCGGCCGGCCGGCCCGGCTCGGATTCATCGAATACGAACATTGCCGACGTGTTCCGGATACCTCGGATGCTCCGGAGACACGGCGATCTAGCGCGTTCCCTGTCGCGTCAGTTGTACGCGTATGATAGAGTCTTCTGTCCAACGGCAATAATTAATAGGTGCTTTGAACGAAATGCGACAGAATTTTCAGGTACTCTTCTACGTTCGTATCATTTGGTCTAATGGAGTTTTCCAGGTTTAAGGGGTCTACTTTAGTTTTCCAACCCTTGTTCTTCCAATTTGTCAAGACCTCACTTTAGGCCCTAACTGGACATCTTTCAGCTACGTAATCGTTCCCAATTCGAACAGGACCACAGACAGTGCTACGTTTGTCTCTTTTTTCGTGTTGAGCAATATACCGGACAACAACGATTCTGTCGTCGCGTGACATTTAATTAGGATACAGTTTTGGTACACGGTCTTCGAGCTGTTAGAGTGATCGCGAGTGAGGATTTCCTCGATGAATCTCACTAATCCCCGTGGCACGCTTCACGCCAAGGACTAGCCCTGACTTTCGGTATCTGCGGATTAGCTCGAAGACCAGTTTACGTGACTCGGACGGCGACAGATCGCGGCAGATGTGGTCGACGCCGCAGGAGTGCAACGGCAACCTGCGTCCCGGCTGCACGCGCGCTTCCTGCAGTTGCAGGGACTCTTCGACGATGGTGGGGTCGACCTCTGACCCTGACACGCTCCCGGTTCTTCGGCGTCAGACTCCACTCCCTCTGTTCGCTCGATTCTAGAAAACACGGTTCCTTAAATAACGGAAGCGCCTCTGCCTGAACGTCTCCAGATTTTCAGCTTAGTTGATTAAATCTACTTCGTGAGTTTGCGACACTTGCAAGCCGAGGTGCAGGAGAACATATTCGCTGGCGAAAATGAACAGCTTTTTCTTGTGTATCTTTACGGCAAGATGTTTCCGAGTCGACGGGAAAAGTTGTCACGGTTTTTCTTATTTGTATCGAGTGATTTATGAAGGTAGGAATTAGCGTACGGATATGTAGTCTGCTCATTAAGATCGCAGTAATGATTGCTTGTCGACTGGAGAGAACCCTGCGCCCGTGAAAATCGTGTTACCGCGTGGATTTCTAACTTGGACGCAGCTGCTACATGATGTTTCCTCTTTTATCTACTATGCATCGACAACAGTATTGATTCTCGATTTATTTGAACGTTCATCAATGCTATTAGTCGATCACCAATTGCGTTTTGGGTCTGCTTTAGCTATTATATCTTTGAAAAGACAATTATCTGTCTGATTGGAAAAGAGCCACAAGCTGTTGAATTCTATAGTTTTATTAAACAATTATACACATGGTTACCACCATTTTAAACGATTTCAGCGTCTAACAAACTGCTGTACTTTTTCTTCGCATAAACTGCCTGAATTTTCTACGAATTGTGCAACATTAGATCTCCGGCCTAGGCAATGCTCCGAATTCAGCTGGTTTTTCCTGAGGAGCGGAGCAGGGTGTAGTTTACTTACTCGCTAACAAGCCCGGTATTTATCGTGGCCGCGTAGGGAACGCACAAATTGAATAATTCTGCTCGTCGACCAACGAGAGCCACGATTCGTTTCTCGGCATCGTTGATATCGGGTCGGTGCGTGCCCGGTCATTTCCACCGCGAGTTTTGCTCGGAGTGCATCTGCTGAAACGCGGGTTAATGATAAATCTCACGGGTGGATTACAGCGGTATAAGAGAGAAACAGAGGGAGATAGAGAGCGAGCATATACGCGGCCTAAGTAGGGGATATATCTCGAGCGGAGAAGAGCTATCCGACGATGCGGCTCTTCCTGGCAACCGGTTCCAGCGAATGGCTCGATCCGTTTTGTTCATGTAGATATCACCGAGCCGAAGGGTGATTCGCGCGTCGAGCTCTCTTTCCTGAACCGAGAGTCCCGGCAAGCCGGAGCCAGTCAGGTTCTCTCCCCGATCGACGTTGGATCTCCTATTCGATCTCGATCGCGATCCCAGAGCGGAACGAACGATCGATCGGCCGCGAAATTACAGAGACCCGGGACACACCGTGTCGTCGCCGGGCCCCGATTGCGATTTTTCGGGAAAGGCGTTCTCGCGTCGAAATTCACCGCGCTAATTGCGGTTTCGGCCGGAGCAATTTCGATCTGATCGCGGATAAGGAGAAACCGGGGATCGGAGGTCGAGGGGAGGAGAGGGAGAGAGAGAGAGGAAATATAGGGAGAACGTGTGCTCGCGTGTAATTCCCCTCGGTCGATTACCGCCGTCTCCCGACCACGAAAACCGCCCCGGCGACCTCGCGAATTAATAACAGCTCCAAACGAGAGAGCGACGATGCTTGCCGGCGCGGTAGAGCGGCGTGCAACTGCCCGTAGCCGGCAACAGCAAGGTAGCATTTCGATAAGTAAGTTCGAGAAACCGGTAGCGGCCGCCCTTGCCCGATCTTTAATAACTCTGCAGTTTTTTATCCTGCTCCCGAACATCGGGTGCCTTCTTAGAGCTCGTCCTGAAATTTTTCGAGCCGACGCCCTTTAAATCTCTCTCTCTCTCTCTTCCATCATTGACCTTTGCGGAAACAGAGAAGCAAAGTAAACACTTTCTGAACTAAGCAGTTTTTGAATTTTACGTCTTTTACGTAGCAATAATTATTGCCAAGCGAGCGAGCAAAAAGAGTGTCGAAGAGCTTCGAGACGAGAAAATTTAAAATCTTTCGAGTGAAGTGACCTCCAAAGGATTTTACAGGTTTTCTTTTTTCGTGGAATCACGAAGATGCCTCGCGAGAAACAGTCGACCCGCAATCATTGGTCCGCAGATGTTTATTTCATCGCAATTTCCCCGCGGATGAAGTCGGGTCGATTCGCTTTGATTGCCGCGGTTCTGGTGGGGATCGAGAACCGTGTAGATAAGCTAGAAGAAATCGAACGTTCGTGCAATCTCCCCTGGCAATTTCACCTTTCCCGTAGCCGGCCGAGGTCCTGGAACAATATATCGCCGCTTTCTATTAATAATCGTTACGGCGCGCGGCGTCGAAGTCGGTCAATCAAATCGATCGCTCGGACCAAAGAGTCCGGCACCGAGAGCTGGTCGCGATCGATCTCTTTCACGGAACCTCTCGGTTTCCGAGTTCCGAGACTCGCGACGCTATTTCGAGGGCCTGGCAGAGCCTCGCGTTTACCAAAGAGATCGGTCGTGGTCCAGATCTCTTTGACACTCGCGCTCTTCTCCGATCATCAATGTCAACCCGTTATTTATCACGACGGCGAAACGATCGGGGAAGCTCGGGAATCGTCGGTTCTTCCCGAACTTCGGTGACATTCGTTCACCTTGCCCTAGTTTCTATTTTTCAATGGAGGAACTTTGAACTTTGCGTCAGATCGCTCACTAGACTCACTAGATTTTCATGCATAATAAAAATTGCCTGTGCATCGATTCCAAGGTACAAGAACTATAGAGACATTTATTTCCTTCCGTAACACATCGGGTCATTTTTGATACCCTTCCTACTATAAACGAAATACTATAATTCGAAACATCTGTTACAACATATTCGAAGATCAACTGAACCATTTACAACGTACAAACCATGTATTTGAAGGCAGAAGTTCGAAGAATCTAAAAACGCGTGTACATCCTCCGGTACGAATGTGTTAATAATCTTAACGAGTTGGAATAATGCAACCTAAACAATGCGACCATTGTCTTGCATCTGATCTACTGATATTTCTCATAAGTGCATAAAATCCGCCGTCGAATTGATCTTGCCCCAGTTTTACATCTTCAAAGGAGGAGCTCTTTGTTTTTCGCTTGTGGGGAATAAAATGGCAAATACAAATATGGAATCGGGGAATCGAGTCGGTCGTTGCGGATCGACAGAATTCGGTTTATCATGCGCAAATAATCGAAGAAAATCGAACCACCGATCGATAAAGGGGGTCCATTCGCGACCCAAGCCGAGACTCAACGGACCCAAGCGAGCTCGAGCTCAAGGATCGAGAGCTCCGATCTATTATCGGCAATCGATCTCGGCCAATTACGAGCCACCACGCCCACCGAAACGTAACGTTCTCGAAATCCGCCTCGTAATCGAGCCGTGAAACGGTGGTCGTGTCTCGATCGGTTCATTATCTTCGCGGGGTACGCCAGGATCGGGACGAGGGAGGGGGCAGGGCAATCGTCTTCGTTAATTAGCGGCACGTTTAATAATATTCGAGGTTCTCCCAGCAGAAGCGGCGAGTTTTCTCTCGGTGGAAAAACTGCGGCGCGGCCTTGCAACGAAACGCGCCAGGACGATAACCGATTCACCGTAATCGGCCGCTTTATCTGCCACGACCAACGAGAGAGAGAGCCACCAGCTCTGGCTAATCAGCCGCGGTACGATAATTGGACCATGAGACGCGCGATCCTGCCTCGTCGCTGTCGGCGCCGTCGATTTACCTCGAACCTATCGAACCGCAGAAACCTCGCCACAATTCAAACAGTCCCTCTCTCGGATTATGCCCGTAAAACGCTCTCAACGCAATCTACCAACTCGTTAAAACATTTTCCCTGATCCCCCCTCTTTCACTATAACGTCGCTCTCTAGACTTCGTTAAACACTAACATCTTCGTGTCTTTCAAAAATGGGAGACGCAATTGTTCGTTCGGTAAAGGAATTTTCGTGTAGCGAGTCTAGGTGGGAACTGCAAAATGCGAGAGTATTTTTGAAACCGCTGAGCGAGTACTCAAAGTGTGAGAGGAAGTTGTGCGAACCGGTATTTGCAATTTTCCGGAATGATCTTGACTTTTGCGAAGATTTTAGGTGATCGTCGAACAGAATTGAAGCGGTTTTCATTTGGATGGAGCTATCCGTCGACGGATCCGTCGTGGTCGCAGCGCCTCAGGAAGTTGGGCAGGCATGCCGTCGACATTATCGCGGGACGCACACGTCGGCTTGCGAGTTATCTCGGTGAAACACGCGGCTCCTTGATAATCGCCGGCTAACAATGCTCCGCTGCCACTTGTTGCTGACAAGCCGGCTGAAAATCTTCCTGGTTCTTTATCGTTCCGCGACGTTGATACCCTATCTGCAGTGTCCCTGGCTGCGTCCCGCTTCATCGGGATATTTATACCATTTCGCTAACGATTTTGCTGTAAATGCGCAGCTCGTCGGCCCTCTGCTGTCCGTCGTAATCTGCCGGTGATTGAAACTTTTTCGTATTACTCATAGCCATGTTCAAATTCGGAAATGCGAATGACACGAAAGTGTACCGTAAATGTACCCTTAGGGTACCGGTATAGTGGAGCGGCGAAGATCGAGGATAGCAACGAGGTGAACATCGTGGCAAAATCAAACCAATGTACAGTCGAACCTGTTTTTATGCGATTCTTTTTGTGCGTTTTTTTTATCCGGTATATGAATATCGAGATTCTGTTCGTCATATGTGAGTTCACCACGATGTTCCAAAGAACATCCAAAGTAAAAAGAAAATTGTTTCGATAATATCTCGTTAACTATATTGGGTTTAGGACATATGGAGGTCGACACTTTTATACTCAGAATTTGATACTCTATCGATCTATGGTATATGGTGACCTTGAAATGTCCTCTACCACTCCACCCACAAGAAAACAATTAATACTACGTAATGTAGCCCGTCATACCAAACAACTTTAGTAGGAATACTTTTTTGATAACGACAACGTCTTCCGAGATGTCCTGCTGTTCTCATTTCAGCAGGACACCCTGTATATGTATTGAATTATGTACATTTTGAAAATTTCTCCATGTTTTAAAATGGGAAATTAAAATTCTTTTAATTGCTTCCACGTGTAATTTAATTATTTATCTTGCTTGGAAAGCACTTCCTCGCTATTTCGTAAAGCTTTCACATATTATCTAAGTGAGGCTTTTTTTATGCGGTCCCTCTCCACCGCATAAAAAAATTTTTCTTTAATACGTTGTGAAAAATTATTTGTTATAGCTATTTATGGAGTTTTGTGGATATATTTTTTATGCGGTCCCTATCTACCGCACAAGAACAGGTTTGACCGTGATTAAATGCATAGCGAAGCAGTGCAGATAGAAGCAAAAATCACCTCGCCGCTCCACTATGATCTTGTACGGAATAAGCCGTATTTATTTGTAAAACCGTAAGACGCACGGATAACCAACCAATCGTTGACAGACGTGTTTGTCGCGGGCGCTCGTTTCGATCTGCCTTCTTTTTACAATTCGTCGGCGATTGTAATTTTTACAATTCTTCTGTTCTTTGTGATTCTCTAATTTTATAAATTTACCTATACGTAGGTTTGTCTGTTAATACACACACGTACACATACATCATTCGTACTTTAACCCTCTATAATTAAATATTCATCAAAATCGGTATGACGTGCTCTGATGTGGTTCCTGAATTGTACTGTACGCTGTTCCGAACCCAGGAGAAAGACTCGAAGAAATGTTGGTCGTGATTTGTATGTGGTACAGAGAGCTCGTATATAGAGCACAATAAGAGGAATGCGAGCGGCTGGTTGCCCGCTTCCCACAGCTCCTGTCTCATTCGGATCGGGCCAGGGAACCGCGTGTACCACGGTGGCTGGTTGCTCTGTCTCCCAGCCGCTAATCCGGCCGCGGATCATAGTATTTTCCTTGTTTCCGCTCGGTGTCCATTCAGCCGATTTAACGAGCGCAAGGCACCGATCCCGCCACGCTGAACCGAGCCAAGCCGAGAGCGTATTAACACGTCGAGTCTCATACTTTCGCCGATCGGACGGGAGCAATAATTAACCGCAACGTGCCCGGTGTCCGCCCTTATCTGGCCGAGACACACGGCTCCGCGATAATCACGGCTCGACAATGTTGCCGTCGCTTGTTAACATCGCGTTATCGAGTCGGTAGTGGAGCAAGGATCGCTCGCTCCTCCTCGCGGGCACTTATCAGGCCGACCGATCGCCCGCGACGCCGCAACCGGGGAATTACCCTGGTCTCCGATCTTCGGCTTTTCTTTCTGAAACCATCGTTGATCCTGCACGAGATTGATAAATCGCGGTCGGGGAATCCGCGAACGTTTCGATATCTCGCGGTCGCTTCCGGTCGACGATCAAACCGAACTCCTCCCAACAATCTTGTTCCAACCGTGTTACTCCTTCCGGTCGTGGAAACTGAGACTCTCACTCGTTCGATCGTTCAGCCATCGGTATCCGTAATAATTAAAAAAATACCGTTGTATTATTTTCAACCTGTTAAACATATTCTGAAAGAAAACAAATTTGTAAGTCATTCCAGCAGGGCCGGCGCACAGTGGGTAAATTTGACTTAACTCGATTTAAAATCAAAGAACTTTCGATACAAATGAGGTAGAGCGATGAATTGTTTTTTTAATTAAAGCTGAAACCTTGCAGAATATGGGAAAAATAGGGAGATCACGGTACAAACGGTTTTTAACCTTGGGAAAATTCGTTAAACTTGCACAATTTCAAGAAAATGTGGTTTCTCCGTTACCACGGGCGACAAAATTTGTTTTTTTTGTAACGTGCTATATATCATTTCCCGTAGATTTTTTCACGCTGATTTCAAATTTGGTCTGAAAATTTGTCTAATTTAATATCAACGTCTGCAACACGCTGCAACGAATTATTTGAATGCAAAGAGAGGAGAGAAAATGTTGCACTCGTGTCAGTGTGCAGCAAGTTGTCATCGATTAGTGGATTATGCGATTGCATTTTCTGCACACACCCTATTCAATCTACTATACAGGAGGCCCTGCAAAATGTCTGATAAGTTTTCGTAGACCGCGGGGCCTTCCAAAACGCGAGGCCGGGTTCCGACTGAAAATTTTTCAGTCATTAATCCTTGGCCGACGACGTTCGTGCACCATACTAATTCGAAGGAATAGTTCAAAAAATTCTACAAAATCAAATTACCATTCAATTCAGACTACAATGATTGAATTGCTTTGTTCATGTGGGATTTTTGTGGGATGAGTGTTTGGCAGTCAACATGTTGCAAAGACAGTTTCTGAAGTTCTAAAGTCCCAGAAATCCTCTGGGAACAAGCTACCTAAGGGTCTAGGACTCTCTCGACCAAGCCTCCCGAGAGATCGATCAGCGAGTTTCGAAGAGTGTTATTGTTCCGCGACGTTGAAGCGAGAGGCGTGGCTGGAAAGTCCATTAGAATCGCAATACGCCGCGGGTAAACAAGCTGGTGCCGCGTCGGCTAGATAAGGTTTATCTGGCAGAAGCCGGATAGTCCTGGTCAGTCCTTTCGGGGAAAACCGCTGGGCACAGGATGTTCGCGTGGAGGTTTAGGAAACGAGCGATAAACATATCCCATCCACGTTCCCGCTTCTAGTCACCCGAGAATACCCGGCAGCCACCGGTTTTTCAGTATTTTCGGGGAAATGTTCCCGGGAGATTTGCTGCTTGTCGCCGTTTCTGTTGGTTGCTGCTCTCTGGTACGTGTTCGATGTGGTTAAATATAGTCGAGGGGCGGGCCATCCCTCGTTCCGGCCGAATTTACACGCCGTTCAGGGTAAACGGTCTCCTCCCTTCCCAAGGGTGTTCTCCCCCTCGACAGAACGCTGCTCCGAGAGCAACAGGTGTACCGGTCACGTGCAGGCCGACCACGCGCCCGAAACACTGCTGCGTGTTTCATTGAACTATCGAATCCAGCGATCGATGGACACGTCGCTCAACAAAATCGCTCCGTGTTTTCTACTCCAGCGAGGAAAATCGCCCAGACACTTTCCAATCCCGGGAGAAAATTGTCCCCAGGGTTGCGACACGCTGCAACTTAATTATCGGGAGTCGTGAGTGCCGGTTCGGATCACGAACGTTTCTCGCGGATCGACTCTCGATGAGGAAAAGAGAAGGAAACCCTGATGTTGCCAACCGTGGATTGACGGCCCCGCGAATGACTGACTGACGGCGAATTTCTTGCGTGCGAAACGCGATCGACCGTCTCTCTTCTACTGTCGAACTCGGGAAAGGGGTTGTGGGTGTATCCGCGCCGGTTCAGACGCCATCATGCACGCTTTCCCAGCCATTGTGCCGCTTCTGTAAACCCTTTGCGCGAAACCGGGCCGCCGAGACCATACTATCCCCCCGGCATTGTCTCCTAAATGCTGTTACCGTGGCTATTTATGCGAATTTTTCTAGACGAGAAGCACAGGGAAAAATTTATTTAGACTATTGAAAGTTCTTCTGCGTGTACGAAGGATTCTATCGAACACGGTATCCCCTTTTTGTCCTCTCTATGGATAAGACACTATTTCATAAAAATTTTATTTGAAAGACGCCATGTACAAGTTCATTATTCATCCTTCCGTCATATTGATTTTTGATTAGGCTGAAAAAATGAGGAATGGACGGAGGCTCAACGGAAATTAGTTATTTCGTTTCGATCGTCTCTGCAGAAGCCTTCCACTTCTACAAAATGTAACGTGGCAAATCAGCCACGTCCTTTCATAAGTTAGAGAGGAATCTCTAACTATTAAGACGAAAGGATGTGGCTGATTTGCCACATCACTTTTTATAGAATTGATTCTTTCGTCTTAAGAGTTGGAAATTCCTCTCTAACTTATGAAAGGACTGAAAAAGAAAACGAAATGTTTGCATCATCGATGTTCGTCAACATAACTGCTCTCCAGTCGATACAAATGTTCTACCACTATCCTCATCATTGTAAAATAAAAGTTTGCATCAATATATCTACAGTCAACTCATAACGATTTGCCCTTCTTGTATTTCATAAATTCTTATGTGCTATAAGTGAAATGTCCCGCGCAACAATTAGACATTCTATCGGAATGAGTATAATTCTCAGCGATTGTTTAACCCTTCAACTGCCAGCATTTCTCCACTAAAAAGCATAATATCTTTTTCCGGAATATTGCTACATAAATCGGCTAATTATATCGCATGGAGTACTCCAGATTTTAGCTGGTTCAGATCGACGCCCAGCCGGCAGGGGACGGAGCTAAAATTTTCTAGGGGATTAATATTCCTGATTATCCTGATTATATTAGTAGACTTCATCCATCGTCACGCCGGCAGTCTAAAGGTCAAGGGCTAAACGGCAAACTCGTTAATTATCTCGCGCACGATTTCGTCGGGCAGCCGCGGCCGGAAAAATGTTTGTAACGTCGAAAAAACGGCGGAGCGAGAAGATTTTGGAAGCACGGTGTACGCGAGGCAGGGCGACGCGGCGCAGCGGCTAGTAGTTTGTTCAGGACAGCTGCCGCAGTTGTTTGGCTGCTGAGTATATTCCAGAGTCGCCGTGGAAAGAGGGATAAGCCAGAAGACGTTGCCAGCACGTGCCCCGTGTCCGTTAAACTCATCTACAAACGAATTCTCCGGCGTGTTCCACGTGGAGGGAAAAAATTACGACCCCGTGAGCACAGCCGGTGGAGCTGCTCGATCGGGGTTTTTTTTTCTGCAATGTCGCCAGGGAAATTTCTTTCGAGCCCTGTCGTTCTTCCCTAAATAGTCGTCGAGTCGACGGAACGAACTCCGTCGATGTTTTCCACCGAACGGTCAAACCGTCTGGAAGACTTTTGTTTTCCTCGTCGCGTCGGGAACGAGGATGATCGCTCGACGTTCGTTCGCGGCGATGACGGCGTACTTTGCAATGGAAAACAGCCGCCGCTGCATTTTCTCACCGCGTGACTGTGTACGCCGGCCGGCGAAAAATGCAGATCGCGAGCCTTTAGCATACCAAATCGCCGGCGCGCTCGCCCCGATATTTAATTTCTCGAGCGAAAGAAACCGCGGAAACGGCCGAGAGATCGCGTCGAACCGAGCTTTCTATTGCGGATAATTGGCGAACGGCGAACGATCCCGTGAAACTGGCCCCGTCGAAACGCCGTTTAATCGTTCCCATTGTTTCATCGTTCCGGGAAAGACGCTCATAGCGATATCGGCCGCGGATCGACGGTTTTTCCCTCGAAAACGATTTCGCGGCTCTCGATAGATTCTTGAACGCCGCTCGGCGTCGAGCGTCCCAATTTCTGGCTCGAAGAAAATTCTAATTACGAAGATACGATCTCGAATGTAAACAGCCTTTAATCGGTCCCAGTTCCCAGGGAGGACCCGGCGGGAAACGATAATGAATTCGAGGCTTCTCGACACGACACGGCCAAAGGGCCGTTTGTGTATTAACTACCGAACGATGGATCTTGTTTCGGCATAGAAATGTGTTTTTTAAGACAATTAAGGTTATCGGGCGAAGGAAATATTTCTCTGTCGGACGTGTACAATTGGTACGAGGGTAGGTAGAGACGGTGGACGGTAAGCAGACCGCAAATAACGCAGCCTATGCAAATTTATGTTGAACGAGATGGGTCAAGTGTCGTCGGCTGGGTCGCGGGTCGTCTCCTATTTGCATTTCCATTCGATTAAGCAATGGCCGCCGCGTTCACGGCGAGGCTTCGATCGGTTGATATCGAATTTTGTCAACAGAAAAAATCAACTGTCTCCGCGCACCTGCGCCCTTGGCCCCGAAGTTCATCGACGCTCGAATCCAAAATTCTCTTTCTTTTTTAATCGCTCTTCAAACATCTAGAATGTATTTCGGAGAAAGAAATTTCGATATTTTCCGCAAGTTTTCCCCAGGCAAGAGCACATGTTCTCTCATGGGACACTCCCCTCGCTGCGTTGAAATCTCTCTGTGACTACGAGGCCACGCCCACTCAATGCTTGCACAACACAGAGAGAACAAAATAAATAGTCCTTTGTCTTTTTCTCTGGCATCTTTTGCTTCGAGGCATCGTCCCCAGGGCGATCTTGTTATTTGCAGAGTCGAGATTGCTCTATGCAGCACTAGCTCTGCTCTGTCGGAGTCGAGAGCAACTAGGCCACACCTACTCGGGCCAATTTACGTGCAAGAAAAATCAAAATAGCCTTTTACCATTCCTATTCGAAAGTATAGAGACGTAGAAGCTCGTGAGACATCTCTGGGCAAGAATTGCCTTCCAGGGCTCAGTCCCGGGGCGATCAGAGCCCCGTCAAAGCCAAGGGCAAAGAAGTCACGCCCTCTCCAGGTAATATCGAGAGAGTCCGGACAGAGATATTAAATTTGTCTCCCGCGAAGGTGCCCCGCGGTGCGATTGAAGTAATTCCAGATCGCAAACAGCGACCATCGCGTGTATCGCAGAGGATTCCTCGATCAGGGAGGTCCGAGGGACAAGTCCGCGATCGAAACGGTCGATCCTCGGTCCGCGAAATCCTCGGGATCGCTTATATTACGCACGCCTCGGCTCGGCCGATCGTACGGCGCATTCGCAACGAGCCAGAACCACAGGCGTCGTTCCCGCAAAAGTTCGCCGATTGAGATTCCGTCCACGGCGACGCGTTGCGCCGTGGCACGTGGGGTTTCCATTCGACTCCACCGGGAGCCAGCCGACTCGGCGACTGCGTTCTTTCTGCCTTCGACGTTCCTTCCTTCCTTCCTATCCACCTTTCTATGCCTTTCTACCTTCCCGTTTGCAATTACACGCTCCTCCGCGTCGCTCGGCCTGCGATGAATAATTCCGCAACGTCGCTGATACACTTCGCACCCGCGCCGCGGAATCCTCCCTGAGCTGACTTCAAACTCGACGAGCAACCTGTTGGTAATCTCGGACTATTTCGGGAACGATCAGCGTCTCGCGTCCATCCGTTTTCATTCTGTTCTTCCTTATCAGGAACGAGCAAGCTGGTTGCTTTAATTAACGCGTTCATTACCGAACCGCAATCCTGGAATATCCCAGAAGATTAAATTAATTCGGTTAATGAAACTGCAACCGAAATGTTCGAATTTATCGCGGCCTTACAAGTCTTCCGACTCTCGCCGAGCCTACACGACTTCATAAAATTCAACTTAATGTGGCACGACGAAAATGTTTTCAACGCTCTTTGTCCCTAGTGTCTAGATAATTCAGTATACGTCATTTAACTTATATTGATTTGTCCCAATAGACGATTGGAACGTTGATAAGGACAAGTTGAGCAAGTTAACTTTCCAAAAAAGATTTCCACTAGATTTATTGTGAAGGAAGTGGGAGGAAAAGGAATAAAGGTCATTGACGGATAAAATTGGCCCTAAATCCTCTCGCGTAGATCGTCACGGAGACAGTCGAGTAGTCGCTACGCGGTCGTCTTCGGTTCGGAAGGATGCATCGATACTTTGTACATACATACGTTCGCAGTCGTGCAGCTCGGCTCGTATGCAAATTCGTGCTCACGCGCGTGTTCACTGCGTGCGAGTGCGTGTGAATGCGTGGCCCTACAGTGGCTGGCGTGCGCGCGTGTGCCCGTGCGAGTTGAGACAAAGGTGCTTATGAGTTACGGGAGACTTACCGTGCGTGCACGCCATACATACTTAATGGACTTTCGGCGGAGCGTCGTCCACGAAGAACTCGTAGCTAGCGATGTCTCGTAGCCATTTTCGAAATTAACACCGACACAGACACTCGAGCAATTAACGCGCGCCGGGTGAGACCCCGGAGCTTCGGTAGCTAGGAAAAAATAGCCACTTCTTACAACCTTGCTCCTTCTAGCAGACGCTTCGTAAATTGTTAAGTAAAAATTGATTCGGACTGCAGAGATAAAGAGAAATTATTCAGTGAATCTATTTCTTTGAATACGAGGCGTGTTGAGAAAACAACGGGAGTTTTCATTTCTCGGAAAAAATGTTATTTATTCGTCGACTTGAATGTTATCCCCTTCAAAATAGTGGAACCCGATCTTTGGGATAGCTTTTAATCTCATCTATGCTTGGAAAACGAACTCTGTGAGGTTCTCCTTATTTTTGGGAACAAATATAAAAAGTATATAAAAAAAAACTTTTTAAAAACCACGCTTATATTAAAATGCACTAAAAAGGAGACAATAATTTTTTTTAGACATTAGTGACTATACACAAAAGCGTGGAGCGCCTACGAAGATTACGTCAATATAGTTTAGCGCTACTCCACGCTTTTATTTATAGTCACTAATGTCTAAACAAATTTTCTCCTTTTTAGTGCATTTTAAATGGAACGCATGATAGCAATACTGGTATGAAATAGTAAGATATGGAAATACGCGAGATACAATGAGGAGATGACTACGAGAGACGACGTGTATTGATGGAGTCCGAAATGGAACTGAATGAACGGAACACCACACTGACTGAGCTCCGTCGGTGCGGAATGGAGGGGAGTGGGGATGAGTCGGAGTGAAAACGCGTAGCGAAGTAGGGAGCGCTGGCGCGCGGAGTGGGGATCGCTGAACGCGATCACGTACTACCGAGTGTTGCGCAACGATGTGTGACGGTTAATATTAAAACTTTTTTCTCCTGAACGCACAGTTTTTTTTTTATAATTTGTTTTTTAATATTGCATTGTCGTCCAGTTCTGAGCTATGTTTAAAGTTTCAAGCCTCTAGCTCATCGGGAAGTGATTTAAAATTTGATTACAAGATTTGACGCATACAACGACAACGACAACTCGCCAAGCTAATATAAGCGTGGTAAAGAAAGTCACATAAAGCCGTCACTGGTGAATATGGAGACTGGGTCATCGTTACAGTGTTCGTTTTGTGCATTATTGTGGTGCAAAAGCGACGAATTGATTGAAAAACACATGTAACCTTCTCGAAAGCTGACAGTAGACTAAACATTGAATACGACAACGAATGTACAGACACTTTTCTACAAACTCCATTACGGTGACTGACAACTGGTAGTAAATGAAATAGGTATAGATAATAGCGTTACAGATTGCAGATCTCTGATAGACACGGTTGTATCTTTCTGGCTGGAAGTACTAGCTACACTATTCCTTGATATACATGCTGCTGAAAATAGTTGAGGGACGATTGAATGGAGGAAAGATTGAATTGATCGGTCACTGTATCGACGAAAGGAAACTTTCTCTTCATTATTTCGAGGACTGGATTGTCCTGTATACTTCCTGGAACTTCGTATGAAAAATTGGACCGAATTTGGTCCTGGGAAACAATGTGTTCTCGCCGGAGCCCGGTTGCGAACCCCTCGCTGGCTACGGCCATGCAAATCCAGCTGTGCAGACATCTCCGGGTTCGTCGAGGCACATGATTTGTATCGAGTCACGGTGTCCTCGAGTCGAGCACTACACCCAAGTTCCTCGGCACCGTAACGATCGCATTGAATCTACGCCCATACATTTTTTATCGTGCTTTCGCGCGAGCCTCTTGCTCGCGGTCACCGCGGACAACGATTCTGCTCGCTCTCGTTCCTCGCAACGTCCGCGGACCTCGATGGTGAATATTGAAAAGCCTGGTCTCGGTTCCCTGTGGAAAAACAGTCTGCTCGAAGTGACTCCCGTTTATATCGTAAACGGAAGAAACGCGACTCAACAGCGTGCTTGATAAGATATACGCCGGCTGGCGTGTCGAAACAAAGGACCACTGCGATGTAGGACTTGGTGACAGGTCTTGCAGCCTTCGCGACTGCAGGCGAGAATAAAATTTCAAGTCTCCAGCTCATCGGGAAGTTAGTGTAAAATCAATTGCAAAATTTTTACCGAACAGACAGACAAACGAGAAAGCGAGCTAACAAAAACGTGGAAAAAAGTAATCGTGTTTCAAAACTGTTTTATCGAAGACATTTCGAAAGAGCAAGGTGAAACAAAATTCACGAATGATATAACGACGGCGAAAAAAAAAGTTTTGAAGGGAGCTTAATGGAAGCTACGCTCCCTAATGGAGAGAGAGTCGATGACTGTTGATTTTCCGAGTAGGACGAGCACGTCGAGCGGTTCGATCTCCCTCGAATTATGCGATCGTAAAACGGTCGGCCGGGGTAAAAAAGTGTTCCAGAAAAGGGGACGGGGTGATCGGGAGTGAAGGGGCACGGGAGAAGAAGAAGAGAAAGACGAAGAGAGGAGAATAAGAGAGAAGCATTTCGCGTGAGCGCCATAAGGTGTACAGAGGGAGAGAGAGAGAGTGCGGTGTGCACGGCATAGAGCAAGCGTACCTACAACGACGATGCACCTGCACCTGCTCGGCAGTTGCACCCCTCTTTACGACGATGCTATCTAGGATGGTGTGCATGCCCCCCTCGCCTGTTCGCTTTCGTTGCTCCTGCCGACACCGCCGCCGCCGCCGCGACACCTGACGCTCCTTTTTCTCTGTCTCTCTTTCTCTAGCTCTCTCGTTCTCCCTCGTTCTCTCCCTTTCTATATCTCTCCCTTTCTATATCTCTCCTCTCGTACCAGCGAAGCTAGCGCGCGCGTGCTCCCTGCCTGTACGCCGCTTTGTGAGAAGTACCATTAACCTGCCTTCTCACACATCCACCCGCCCCTCCGTTTCTACGGATAGACCTCGTTTCGTGTCGATCGCTGACACCTACCGGCTACCCGACTGCTTCAACGAGCAGGAATTTTGGGGCTTCTCGCATGAGGAATTTTATGGCGACCGGGGAGCTTCTCGAGGGATGCCAGCGGGCTCTAGAGACATAGCAACCTTGGGTATTCCGTGCACCGGTCATACTTCGTTGCGGATTACAAGAAGAGATGGCGGCGAGTTCTAGCGACGTACGAAATTAACTACCTTGAGTATTCCATTCAGGCGAGAGTTCTAGATTCTCGAAGGGACTGCAGCGAATTGTAACAGATAGAGATATGGTCAACCTTGAGTATGTGCATCGGTCACATTAGATCTTGTATACGTCACTGCGAAATCAGGCACGAAGTTTTACACTGACTTAACCCTTAGCAATCGGAGTCACCACTAAATATTGTTGTACACACCGTTCACAATATTGTTTACATTATTAAATATGTTGGTATCTAATCGATTACCACACATTTAAGTCGTTTAAGAGGTATTATATCAATTTCATATCCATAAAATGAACAACATCATATACGATGGAATTATTCCGGGTCGGAAAAAATGTTTAATTGTGACAATGAAATAGCTCCGACTGCAATGGGTGAATACCTGAGAGTTCCAAGTTCTCGGCAGGATTGGAACGTGTCTTAGGAAATCAGAAGTCCGAATGCCTGATAGGAAATCGCGATGCTACTAACTCCGGACTAATCGAGATTCTCCCGTTCGCTGTTACAGATATCCCGGCGCAAGTGCCGCCGTTAACACCTGGGACCAACAAGAAGATGACCGAGGCCCTAGAGGCCTCTTTCGCTTCGTGGGAGAAGGAACGAGTTCGCCTGAACATCACCAAAGGTCGGTAGTACATGCCGCCATACCTCTAATTGCTAGCGGAAGACCCCGTCTCTCCCGGTCTCTATCTTTTCCCGTTCGTACGGACCGGTCATATCCCGCGTATCGTACAAGGTCTTCAACGACTTCTAATTACAGTATCGAGATGTTGCGATTCGAGAATGCGCGGCGGCTTCGAAAGACCGCGAACGAACGCCCCGGCGCGGTGCGCATCGATGCGCCGGGGTTCTTAACGTTTTGATATCGTCCTCCGAGGAAACGGCTCCATTACCTCGCGATCGTTCGACCTCGGTGTTAATGATAACGAGACGCCCGATAATCGCGCGTAACGAGTAACGCTGACCGTTCGATTCCTTTTATCGAGAGTTATTAGCGCTGGCGCAACTCGTTACCGCGCTGCCACGGAAATTATAACCGGGAGCGGCGGGGGGGGGCTTTCTCGATGCGCGTCCGAGGATCTTAATGCGTGCAGAGATGCATACGAGAGTAACGACCGCCGCTTACGGGGAAAAGCCACCGCCAGTTTGTTGCATTCTCCGATTACGAATCCCGCATCGCGTTTGCAGAGCAACGCGCCGATCTCTAAATCCGCCACCGGTCTTTAAATTATAATTACGGGCCGTTTTTCTTGTAGAAATCTAAAGAGCTGCGGGTTGGATAGCGTTACGTGATCAGCAATTAACAAATAGCAGAACCGAGTCGCAACAAACGGGAGAGAGAGAGAGAGAAAGGGACGAGAACTATCTATCGTACAAAGGGAACAGTTAAAAAAGAGAATCGCAGAGCAGAATCTCGATGGTCAGAAGGCAGCTTCTCGACTGGTTGCGCACAGGACACGGTCGAGCGATCTCGGTAAGAGAAATTTGTCGAAAAATCGGCGACGAGAGGAGAACGGCGCTCTCTCGGCCAGGGTTCGGGTATAGGGGCAGGGAGGGGACAGAGAAACGGGTGCGTGAGTACGCGAGCGTGGAGACGCGGGTTATGCGCGATGCGATGCGATGCGATGTGATGTGATGTGCGACGAGGCGGCGATGTGCAGGAATTGTGAATGTGATGTTGATAGTTCTCTGATGGGGAGCCGATGCCACGCATCCGGTATGCGCATTCAGAGCCACGCGGGTGTGACGTTACTTCCGGTCTACATGCCCCGGGTTCGTACCCTCCGGGGCCAGATCACCTACAGTCTGACCTCCGTGAACCTAACGAGCAACCTCGCGCGCTCCGCTCCGCACCGCTCGAAGCCGGCGAGGAGTCTCGCGCCGATTCTCGTCTATTCCCTCTCTTGTCCCACAGCCCCTCGCGTCCCTCCCTCTCTTCCCTCTCTATTTAATCTGTGTCCCTGTTTCCTTCTTTCTTCTTTTCTCCGGCTGCTGGTCGCTCGCCCGTTTCATTGTCTCTTCGACCTTCTCGCCCGCCATTGTCTACGCTCGCATACTCGTTTCTAGCGGCGCGACCAGCCAGAGTTCGGGCTCGGTCACCCAGGTGGAATCGGTGGACCGTGGACCTCTCCCGGTGTCATACTCTCTTCGAGCAGGGTAACCCCTTGCACCCTCCTCGACCGAGTACCTTCTTCTATACGTGTTCTCGTTAGCGGACAGTCTATAGTCTATCCCCAAGGGACCACCTCTTCGACTCTGCCCACGTGACAACACTAGAAAGCGAAAGACAACATGATACATTGGAACATCAAATTATTCCACAGTGGCGAAGCGTTCGAACAAGGGCCCTTACCCATCTGTAACGAGCCTTTATTCATGAAAATACAGGATATAGTTTGTTGAAAAATATTTTTTTTTAGCTGCTGACATTCATGTTCAGGGGGTTAAAATACTTGCCCCTGTGTGGTCGGAAAATGTTGTATGTATATGTAATCATTATGATTAAATGCCAAAAAATACGTACTCCCTGTTTTAGTTCATAGACTACGTACACAAAGTTACGTAAATATCGACAAACAATTAATAAGAAATATAGAAATTAGAAAAAAAATCGTTGTCCGAGACCTTCTAGTTTCCGAGATACATATTAGCAAAAATAGGGTTTTCACCCCCAAGTTTGATTTTTCAACAAACTATATCTTTTACAAATTTCATTAAAATCGGCGTGTTACACTAGGTAATGTCCCTTGTAAGAGGAGGGATAAAAGAGCAAAGAGCGTAAACTGAAAAGAGAAGACGAAGGTAGTTCCTCGGCGAATTTTCGTACGGTTCTGAGGCGACAGATCGAGCGAAAGCCTCGAGAGGTGTGTAAAAGCAGCGATAAAGACGATCGAGCCCCCAACGATCCTCAAACAGAGGGTGAGAGGATGAAAGGTAGACGTAGGTGGCCGCAGGTGCCACGCGCAGCCAACCTTTCTCAAGCAATAATCGAAACGCCGACTGTGATTTCGGTCGGTTGGTTTAGGAGAGCCGAGTTGTATGTACCTGCCGGCCAGTGATAAATTTCGCCGCGTTGCACAGGTGGACGCCAATTTCTTTCTTTCTTCCTCTCGATTTTTGCAGGAGGCCCAGGACGGCCGATGTCGAGATTACGATTGTCGAGCGTTTTGACGGACCTATTAATTAGCGGACAGACAAGAGACGAATAATTGACTTTGAAGATTCCGTCTTGGGCAACGAATATCATAAAATACATCAAGAATATACGATAAAATGAGATACATAAGTGAAAAAAATGTGTGAAATTGACACAAAGGATGCACGAGGCATGAGAGTCTTATGGTGAATGATCATCGAACGGGTTTCGAGTTGCGGAGGCCGGAGTTGCTGAATGTTTTTCCTAACAGTAGAGAAGGATTTCGCAGGAAAGGAGGTTGCCTCGTCTCGCGTGTAATATTCAGCGCATCCTTTCGCTTTCCGCGTAACTCGGTAGATCAGATTACTTCGACATGAATTATTCTCGACATTCTATTTAACGCCAAGAAAACTCGAGTTCTCTCTCACTCTCTCCCTCTTCAGCGCGCGCCACGTGGTTGCCACAGCAGAGGCGAGAAACTGTTTTATTATGAATACTCCTCGGGTTCGAAAGCTGTGTACATGTTCCTCCCGTTACAACCGAAGCGCTGCCACGTTACGAAGCGTTCTCCGCGGTTGCATGCGAACTCCATTCAGTGTAAATCACTCGGGACTAGGAAACGTGTGCCACCGCCTCGTTCCTCCGGCATTGATTTACGATCTGGACGAACCCGCGATCAAGGTTCGCAACGAATCGCTTCGTCTCGCTCCACTTTTCCTCTCCCGAACCCTCTCCCAGTCCTCCCGGGAGAAAGTGTACATTTTGAAAGAAAATGTTCGTGTTTTCCGTATGTCGCGAATTAGGCTCGCTCACCAAAGGTACAGACACACTATCGCGTGTCTTAACTCTCCTCTACGCTACGCTCACCTCGCCGCTCCACTATATTCTCGTACTTATTCGCGTCGCAACGATCGGTCACCGATTCGTAATAGGAAAGGGTCCCGAGTTCGACGGACAGCGTTTGGCGCGTGCTCGTCGCCTATCTGCGACGCAACAAAGAACTTCTTCATATCCTTGGCGACGCTTATTATTCATAAGAAAGGTAGATTCTGAATAAATCATAATAACGAATGCGTCAGAGGGTTCTGACGTCCTACGGCACGATCGCGAATGCACGCCGCGCCTCAAGTTGCGGCAGGTGCTTCTCCGCTGCTGCAGCACGCGCCTGATCTTCGCAGGATACCGGTGCCGATAGCGGTAATCCGCTCGCTTCGTAATATTCGGACATTCTTCACCATCCCGTAATACAATTCTCCCTTGTCAGCGTCGCGCAATTTCCGAGCAGGTCGCGACGCGCGATTCCCTGTTCATGTTAACCCTAGCGAGGCGAATGCTTTCGATTTCATGGCAGCCGTGGCTCGGAACAATCACATTTATTAGGGTGGCGATATACTCTTTTGAATCTATTAACATTAAAACCTACCGAGCAGTAAAATCGATTAAAATATTACAAAAATGACAAAACTGTATTTAGGGCAAGGTTGCTCAAGTCGTATCACTTGAATTTTGAACGATCTACGGCGACAACAGCACGCACAACGGCAACCAAATATACATCTGAGTCAACCAAGTTGCTTTACGTATTATTTTCTGCCATAAATCAGCCTCATTATAAATCCTGTCATGAAGTAAGTTTATTTCAATGTTCTCATAATTATCTGCATATGTTTGGTAGTTAATCTAGCAAGTAAATTATTGATAAAATTATGTTCCTTATTAAATATAAATTCAGTAGAATTTACATAATCGTTTGGTCGAAACGGAATCGTATTAATTTTATTCAGTTAGGTTATGTGTACTTTTTAAATTTAACTTGTGCCGTGTCTTAAGTCGTACCCATATGAGATTCCTAAGTCATATTATCTCGTCAGTCGAAACAACGTCAACACAGAATAAAGAAAACATAAAAATGTGGCAAATAAAAGGAACGCAGTAATTAATAAAAAGGAATTGGCATTAAAAATTAAGTATAAGAATAGCGATTGGTTTTGTTTTATTTGTGGAGACGATCGGGAGGAAAACATGATTCAATGCTTGAAATGCAAATCATGGGTGCACGAATTGCACGATGTATGCGATGGAGTTGACAAAAGAACAAAAAAATTTGTATGTGATGCTTATGCTAACTGAATGTACCTATGTGTCATGTAAACAGATTAATGAAAAATACGTTTCGATTATTATCGTTGCTTAACTGAATTCTTAGGTACGACTTAGGAAATCGGTTCCTTTACGTACCGATGTAAGTGTTTCAAGATTTAGTTTATTTTACGTGAAAGCATATAGATTTTCTAATTTCGTTATAATAAATGACAACAATATTAACACAAGTTTTGGATAACACATTTAATTTCTGTTTATTTGATAAATCCCAAGTTTTATACGGTTTTTTTCTTGAGGGGCACGACTTGAGCAACCTTACTATTTATTCAAACATTTCCCATGGAAGTAGCTGTATAATTTTATTGGTTATTTTATGGGTTTAATGTTAAAATCATTAGAGGAAGAAAGAATATACTACTTGCCTCCTATTTCTCGTTTCAATCTTTTCATTTTGGGGTTGTTGATCGCAGGGCAATGTTGCTTTACGTCGACTATTTCTTCAAGAACAACGTTGACGTTCTTATTGGACCCGACACAAACATCCAATGTTCTAGTCAGGGTTAACAAATATTTTACTTGAGCGTGTACAATGGCGCCAGGAATGCGCGACGTATCTGAGACGTGTATTTATGTACGTCAAGATCATTAAATCCATCGTTGGCAGCCCTATCATTGAATCCAAGCATTTCAGTAGTTCCACGTGTCAGTGTTTCCAATGACAGAGCGCCGAGGACACAGGATTCTCCTGTGGACAGTGATTTAGTTGGCAGAGAGCAGGATCCCGGTGTCGTTCGTCTTCGAGAGGTTGAAAAACCGGAGTCCTTGAATGGGCATATCGAAATCGGCGGGAGTCCGATCTCGCGATGGTCGCCGCGCGCATCGGCTACGTGACTCGCGAGAGTAAGGTCCTTTTTATGAATGAAACGAAGGGGACGGGGTATCGCGTTCGGGGAAACTCGAGGATACATACGTACCTTACGTACACGCGTGTATTGTCGGAGCGGATCGACGTCGGTGCGGCGCGCTCCGCGGCGATAATGCATAAATAGAGAAAAGGTGAGAGCAAAGAGGACAACACAGCGCGCCACACGAAGTGTCTAACGGCACGGCACGATCAAAGCGGCCGCCGATATTTGAGGATCGCGCCGATGTTTGCCGAACTTATTCCTTGTCAGCACTGTTAACAGACTCGCCAGCTCTCCCTCTCTCGATCCGGGCTCTCGCTCTCACTGCCAGCGGCGCGTGAACCCCTCCACCATCGTCTTTTCTTCTCCTTCATCTTCTTTCTCGATCTCTGCTCTTTCTTTCGCTTCGAGCGTCTCCACATTGTTCGATCGAAAAGATGATGACAATTGGATGAAGTATTTTACACTTCTTCTGCGTCTTTTCGTCTTCTTTCTGGATGGTTCCTTTTTGTTTCTCTTCGAGTGTCTCCTCATTGTTCGATCGAGAAGCATTGGATGAAGCATTTTACACTTCTTCTGCGTCTTCGTCTTCTTTCTGGATGGTTCCTTTTTGTTCCTCTTCGAGCATCTCCACATTGTTCGATCGAAAAGATGATGACAATTGGATGAAGCATTTTACACTTCTTCTGCGTCTTCGTCTTCTTTCTGGATGGTTCCTTTTTGTTCCTCTTCGAGCATCTCCACATTGTTCGATCGAAAAGATGATGACAATTGGATGAAGCATTTTACACTTCTTCTGCTTCCTCGTCTTCTTTCTCGATGGTTCCTTTTTGTTTCTCTTCGAGCGTCTCCACATTGTTCGATCGAAAAGATGATGACAATTGGATGAAGCATTTTACACTTCTTCTGCGTCTTCGTCTTCTTTCTCGATGGTTCTTTTTTGTTTCTCTTCGAGCGTCTCCACATTGTTCGATCGAAAAGATGATGACAATTGGATGAAGCATTTTACACTTCTGCTTCTTCGTCTTCTTTCTGGATGGTTCCTTTTTGTTCCTCTTTGAGCGTCTCCACATTATTCGATCGAAAAGATAATGACAATTGGATGAAGAATTTTACACTTCTTCTGCGTCTTTTCGTCTTCTTTCCGGATGGTTCCTTTTTGTTCCTCTTCGAGCGTCTCCACATTGTTCGATCGACGAAAGAGTGGGTGATTACTAGACTGGGGATCTTCTCAATCGAACGCTAATTAGTTGGCATAAAAATCACGATCCAGGAGACTATCGAAGTTGGTTAGCAATAAAAGATGTATACTCTGAGATCAGAAAGGTGTCGAATCGAGGAAAACGCGGCACGGAAACGCATAAACGCGATCTCACCGGCTCGCTATCGTTGCTCTGGACGAGTCAGCCTCTGATTCGCTGACCACAGCTTTTAATCAACCGCGCCGCAATAGACTAATCTAGGCAATTAGTTTCCTACGACGTAATCAGCCGGCCAGATAAGGTGGAAACGGTCGGGTGGGAGTTAAAAGTGCCGTATTACATTAGATTACTCTCCTCCGTGCATTATCATCGCCCGCAGAGAGAAATATGCAGATCGTTGCGCGATCTGCCTGCAGAACCAGATTATCGGAGACGAGAGAGAGAGAGAGGAGAGAAAAGGTCTAACAAGAAGAGTCAGTTGCGGTCGGTTCGTTTCCTTTTCCCGACTCCCCCGTCCCGCGCGCGACATGCGATCCAACTTAATTAGGAAAACAGATTAGCGTCGTAACAAATTGCACTCCCGATTTTTACGTGACCGGCTCGGGGAGTAGCGTCTCTCGATCGGGAAGCACGCGAACTGCTTTGCATAATGAACTTTCAGAGACGGATCAACCACCTATTTACGTTTACGACGGTTTCTTCCTTTCTCGGTCTCCGTCCTGTCCTTTCATCCGGCGGGGAATCGTCTCGACGCGCCGTATTTACCCCGAAAACTTGACCGAAACTGGTTCAGCATTATTTTAGGACTTGCATGCACAGTGTATGTAGTGAGTCATTGGATATTTGTCTTGACGTCAGCTACAACAATATGTAATCATTTTTCATTAAGAAAAAAAGGTTTTATAATTTTTCGTATTGGGATATATGTATCTTTTGTCCGGTCATCTCTTCAAACTTGAATAATTTTAAACAGGCAAACAATAAGAACGTGAAAGTTCCTAAAATGTGTCCGTAAAAGGAAAAATTAATAACCGAGCGACATTTCAGAAACGGGCGAATAGAAAAATGAGCACTACAAAAGTCTTCACATACCTTCAATGAAAATAAAACTGGTACATTGTTGTTCATATGTTCCAATCGCTCAGACGACCAAAAGTTTTCATCTTACGCAAAATTTGAGAAATCGTAGTTTCTTAGCCAACTCTTCGAGGCAAACCCGACGTTTGTTTCCTCGATCCTCGAACCATAGTGATTCACAAAAGATCCAGCAAAAAACGGGTCGAAAGCAAAGGATTCGTCCCTGAAAATTCCTGGGACTCCAGGAAAGATCGGTTTACACGCAATGAATTTACAAAAATAGTTGCTCTCCGTCCTTGTCCTCGGACCTCGCGTTGACTCGAGAGAGAAAGAGATATCTCCCAAGGAGAAAAGCGAACACGGATTCGTTGGACGCACAGGATTTTCCCCGAAAGTTCCTAGGACTCGAGAGGATCGGTTTGCGCGCGTTTCAAAGAATTGTTCGCCGCCCGATGGCGCAGAGCCTCGTTAGGCCAGCTCGTAATTTCTGTTTGCATGATGAGCCGAACTGTACTTTTACGCGGGAAGATACCGCGAAACAATGCAAGACACGCGTGCAAATATGGGCGCGCACCTCAAATGGGACATTCCAATGTTTCTCGGTATTGCTTCCACCAAAGATGGCCGGGCACGAGCACCGATCATGTCGTCAACCCGACACAATATCTCCTCGCTTCGAAAAGCCTTGCGTCACCCGCCCATTCGTGCTTCTCAACGTCTGTCTTCTAACTCGAACCCTTTCTCGATATAACATCGAACGTATTCTATCGGTAACCTACCATGTATTTCCAATGTACCTATAAATTGTAAACTATTCCTTGTGATTCTCTTGCCCTACGATCGCAATCATGGAAGAAAATTACGCTCTAAATTAATCTTCTTGTAAGAATTAGTTCAACAACTTGGTGTACCCAGCACTTTTCCTATTAGATTGAAATTCATTCGTATGGAAACCTAGACGAACCAGTTTTCTGCTCGTTCTGACTCTCGTCGATTTCCATGCGATTAATATTCGACGCTCAGTCGATCGTTGAAACATGTTACGATTAGACTGCGGATCTTTATGCAAATGCTTATTTTTCATAGATCGCTTTGCGACCACGCGGTACTGTTAACTATTGTTACGGTACACACGTTTTCTAGTATCTCCTGTATTCACAGATGTGTCGTACGCATAAAGATCCAAAGGCTAACAATTATCTCTAATTCTCATGCATTATTCGTCCGGGATTATCGCCGAGATTGTTTCATTCGAGCTGCACAAAAGAAAGATCTTTTTGCAGTGTAATACGAAATTCTATCTGTATAATTCCCGATGCAATGAATTCTTTTACAAACGAGCGTTCGAACGGTACAGGAAGAAATTGAACTTTCGACGAACCTTGATCATAGAAATAAAAAATGCATTTAAAAAAGGATAATATAATATACTTGCTAGCGTAAAATATTAATAAACAAGACTGCCCGCGGAGCGGAAGAAACATTTCTCATTTTATGGAACAGTAAAAATGAACTTTGGATGAACTTCGACCCCAGAACTAAAAATGAATGAAAAGAATAATATAATATACACTTGCTAGGGTATATAATGTTAATAAACAAGTCTTCCCACCTAAAAATTAACATTCGGCGAACCTTCACGTCAGAAATAAAAAATGGAGGAAGACAATACGATATACTTGCTAGCATGAAAGAGTAATAAACAAGACTGCCCATCGTGCGGAAAAGATATTTTTCATTTTGCGGAACAGTAAAAATGAACTTTCGATGAACCTTGACCCCAGAAATAGAAATAGATGCAGAGAATAGTTTGATATAGTTTGCAGCGTGACATGCCGGGATGGAAAGATCGCGAATCGCTTAGAGAAGCACCGTTCGGCAGATTAGAATAGATACCGATCGTTTCCCGTTGGAAAGCACCGGGAACGTTATTAGTCACCGATTCGATTTGAATAATCGCCGGCGGTGTGCGGTTGCTTTTTACTTGTCGCGAGCCCGAGCCCGAGCGAAGTGGAGTCGTTAACGCGGTCAATTATGCGCTCTGTTGTGTCAAACATGGCATTTGCTCGGCGATCGCGTGATATACGGAAACCCCGCGCGATCCAATTTTTTCGCTGTCTGCCGCGTTCCTCTCTTCTTTTTTTTTTCTCTCATCCGTGGTTCGCTCCCGGGGAAAACCAGTTATTACAGGAAAAATATTACTTTAATGGTGGCGCGGAGGATAATTTAACGCGGAAAGAGGATCGCCGCTCCGGATCGCGGAGATTAAATGCAATTTTCACACTCTACCGAATCCGCTATTAAACCGGCGGATAATTATAGAAATCGAGAGCCTCGTGTCGAACCTGGCAAACCGTGGGGAGAGCCGATCTTTGTTTATTTGCAGGCTTGCACGCTATCCGTTTAAACGCGCAAAATGTTTCGGAAAAAGGAAAGCGGCGAGAGAGGATTTAATTGAGATAGGACAATGGTTCGCGCGACACGGTTCAAGCGTTCACGGTGATTTTATACTTTTCAGACCCGAGGCAATGGTCGGAAGCAGCTGTCGCCCACTGGCTGCACTGGGCGATCGGCGAGTTCTCGCTCGAGGGTGTGGCGATGCAGCCCTGGCAACACATGACCGGCAAACAGATCTGTGCCATGGGCAAGGAGTCCTTTTTGGCACGCGCGCCCGCTTTCATGGGCGACATCCTCTGGGAACACCTCGAGATCCTCCAGAAAGGTACGTGACTCTCTTCTAGTTCCCACATCGACCAGGTTTGTTTCTTTATAGAACGCACTTTTCCCTGGTAAATGTGCTTCATCTACGCCCTTACCCCGTAGTCAACTGAAGATAAATTGCTTAACACGTTCCGGGCCGAGCCGTTTTTGCTCGACAATTACACAAACTTGGGAGCTTTGTTCTATACTGCATTTTTTTATAATGCCACCTTCTTTTAGTGGGCATATATTCCACAGACTTGAACTTGTAATAAAATATATGTTTTTAGCGTGTTAAATAAACATGTCGGCGTGTACCACCACAGTGGTACTCGGGCTCGTGCTAGGGCTGTTACTTTTTCGAAGCTTCGACTCTCCGAAGATTCGAAGGATTCGAAGGAACGAAGGGAACTTGGAAGTGCATGAAATTTCAAAGTTTCATACCATGTTACGATTTTTGATAAATAAAAATATTAACACCGGTGACTGATACTGAACTTTCCGTTTGGACTTTCCGTAATTAAATTAAATTAAGAACATTGCATTCTTTTAATAAATTTCGGGATCATATCACGAATGTATTTAAAACCTAATAATTTGCAAACAAAATTTTAATGTGTTCTATTAAATTCGGTGAAATCTCGGATATCGCAGGCTAAACGGAAAGAAAGGCAAGACAGACGCTTAACATGTTCATAAAAAATTTAACAGAATTTTGACAGAATATAAATACAACCACACAGTTACAAAAAATATATGTATATTCTCATTGTTTCTATATATATTCGATGATGTCATTTTTATAAGGCGACGCATGCCAGTCATTTTAAGAGCTCGGTAGGTTTAGTGTTAAACTTTCTTGAAATGATCTTGAAATGCCTCGATAAATTCCTGTTTTATTCAGAGCAGCTTTATGCAATACAGCAATAAACAGCATTGTGCGAAAATGGATATTTCTAACCCGTGCACTGGAAGGTTAAAAATAAAAGATACGAATTTGAATGTGTACAATGGTCAGCCTCACTACTATACAATAAGCGAGTTCACGTAAAATGATGCATTTCGTGGCACACGTGGCACGAACCGCGTGAACAATAACATCGCATAACATGGCCGACTTGCGTCAGCCGTAAAACTAAAACAGTCAATATGTAAATAAAAGTGTAGCATTCTAATTTCTATTCGAAACATGAACCGTGGAAAACTTTTTAGAATGACGTTCTCACATTAGAAGCTTCGGTGAGAACAGATAACGGTGTGCTCTTGAAAGTAAAAGTCGTAGCCAGAACGAGACCTATAAAATCGGAAATGTATTAACATTTTTCAGCGGCAGGCACGACAGGTTTCGTTCGTGGGTATTAAAACCCAATCTTCGCTACAAATATCATTTAATTAATGACACTAGAAAAAGATTTAATAATCGTCACAGTCGTTATTTATTTAGTACCTAATAACCGTTCTGAAATGACTCGATTTTATTGGAACTTTTACTATACGGACTCTGAAATGCCTGTCTGTGACATGAGAACACTTTCCGAAGAAATTCCTTGGTTGACCTTCCTCCCCATAAAAGTTTCACGAGGGGACGCGTATAAAAATGTAAGCAGTATAGCTGTTTATCGAATGAGTATATGTAATGAATTCTCGGTGGATCTAATCATTTGATCCTCGACAACGCGATCATCTACGAGCTCGAGCATTTGATCAGATCAGAGGTCAACTGATCAGACGCTAAAAATTGGTGCACGCGAGATCTCTGTTCCGGGAGGAATCGCGTCTCAGTAGAACGTTCGATTAGAGAAATTACACTCGAGGCAGAATTCGATCTGGACGCGGGCCTGAATAATACAAAGACGTGCCCGTTCTAAGCAGACAATCGAGATCTCCGTGAGGACGTTTCCAGGGTAGAAAGCCTCCCTATTAATAGAACAGAGAAGCAGCCCAGAATTCGCCGATTTCCGGTGGATCGGTGGGCGCGGCCTTCGTGTACCTGTTGCCTTAAGTTCGACGGACATACGAGCCGAAGATGATGACGGACAATCGGCTAGGTAGAGTATAGGTGGGGGTTGTTTCCAGGAGATTCGCGAGGAAAAGCAGGTTGCCACCGGAAGAGTAGCTTCGCGCCGACATCGAGAATCGGCGTGTCGACAAAAACAGATATCGAATTTCCGTAAAATCGCGATGTCACGGCAGGTACACCGAGACCGGAGACCGGCCACGAACAATGAAGAGAGATCGAGGAGGCGAGACGCGCCTCGTTCTCTTCCTCCTCCTTCTCTTCTCTCTCTCCCTCTCTCCCCTTCACCCCTCGTACCCCCGTTGGCCCCCGAGGCTCGTGTTTTCAGCGTTTCGAAGCGTTGAATCGGCACTTTTTATTCGGAAACCAAGGAGAGAATGGGGGAAAAGAGAGCAGCCGCAACCGCGCACGCCATAGAAACTCCCACTCCGGATATCCTGTGCCACCAGAATGGTCCCGTGCCATTGCCTCGGCCACTTAGCTGGTTTTTCGGCCGTTTATCACCCCCGACAATATCCACTTCGATTACGAGATCCTTAGCGAGATAGATCCTACCGGATCGATGCCGGTCCTCGTTCGGGAAACTAGAGCAGTTCGCTTTACTATCGGAAAATAAATCGGAGAAGCTCGAGATCTTTGAAAATCCGACGCGGAAAACTGTTTGGATCAGAGAGATTGAACTTCTTTAAGGTATCATCCAACCCTCGATAGAACATCTAGTTTAGATTGTCTGATCTACCGGTAGCCTATTGATAGGCTTTTCTTCATTAATTGTACTATACCGAACGAAAGCTTAATGGTATTGAGGGCAGAGTTGTGCAGAATTACAATTGAATTACTCCAGAATTATATAATTACGGGGTAATTGAATTACATCGTAATTCAGTTATATTGTAATTTATAATTCAGATCTTCATTCAATTAAATTACAATGTAATTCGTAATTGCAATGGAGCACAATTATAAAATACATTTTAATTGAATTAGCACAACTCTGATTGAGGGTGAGTTGTTGGTTTATGATTAAAGTTGCCGTTGCTATCGAGGGTTCTTTTAAAAAATCCTCAGCTATGGACCATAGGCTTTCAACAATTATGGAATAATCGCCGGTAGATAATGTGTTAACGAGGAAAATTGTCCTTTCTTCCCCATGGAAAGTTCTCCTCGAGGGAGCGAAGTGGATAATTTCGGAGCGGCGTTGTTCGAAGGCACGCGGGAGTCACATTATTTTCTAATTAGATGAGAACGCCATTGATCGAACGCCCGTGCTCCGGTTTATTATTTACGAGGCGTGCATCGCTCGTATCGTATATCATTCGCCGGAGGAAGTTTCCCTGGAACTTGTACTTGCTCGGCTGAGAAGACAGGAAGGGCGCGAGCGAGAGAAACGGGCGGATGGGGACGGCCGAGAGAGCGAGAGAAAGAGAGAGAGAGAGACGGGTGAGACAAGGTATGAAATGATCCGGGCAGGAAGCGGAGGTTCACCCATGATTTAACTCCCGTTAAGTAAAAAGCCCGTACTTCCCTATCGATTATTCGCAACGGAGAAACTGCGATTCGATCGATCGACTCCGAATCAATGCGTGAATCCGATGCTCCTGCGAAACAAAGCCGCCATTTTCTATCTGTAAATCTCCCCGCCCCTTGAAAAACTGTTTTTCACGATTCTGATTTTAGATTCCTTGTAACGATTATAAACGTGCTTCCGGGGAAAGTGATTGAATTATTCTATCGTGCACGCATTATTAGGTCAGGTCGGAAATAATTAAAATGCACTTTACATTCTAATACACGCTCGTGCTATCCTAATAGATGGCGACAAACAATGTTTATCATAACCATACCATGTTTTAATTATGAGGAACTGGAATTAAATGAAAATTTGTTTCTTCCTCTAACAATTTTAATAATTTGATGATCGTATAATATCGACACATTTAAGTTCCTTTTATCTATCTCGTGTTTCATTGTGCACTCATTTTCATTATAAATCCGCAGCCTAACTACGAGTTGCAAATTGCATCCAACTGGTGTTTGTATTCCGATCGGCTGCTCTCCGTTACTACATAAATACAATGCAAAATCACGTGTACAAGGAAAGCATAAAATCATAGAAAATTGTCCGAGAGTGAAGAGAATAAGTTTGGATTAGGTACGCAGACTGAAAAGCACACCTTTTCCAGGGAGCAGGGCAACGCGGAAGAATCGCAGAGGTATTCCGTGGAAAAACGGAAATCGGTTCGATCGTCGAAAGTATCGGAGACATCCGATTGGCCGGCTAATTGCCGCGGCCAAGCCCGTTTAATCGCGGAACAATGGAGAGCTCCTGATCTCCGGGCGAATCGTAATTCACCGCGCGGCCGAAGCCTAGCGTGTTCGTACGCGACATGGCGTGGGTAATCGCTTTGATTCCGCGAACGAGAACGGATATTAGGAAACTCTGCTGCGCCGTAAAAAAAAAAAGAAAAAAAGTAGAAACTAAAAAGCTGCATCCTCCCGTTCGCCGGCGCACGGCACCGATCGATTCACGGTGAAACTACGCGGGTATCCGCGAACAGACGGTTTCGCTCGCGAATTTTGTCGCATGTGCCGGCAAACGCGTTGCCGCAACCGGTAACGCGTTCCCCGAACATCGGAATCGAGTCCGGAACGTGTTCTCGGGTTGGTTTGTGGACGAGTCACGGAATTTTTTCCGGGGACCGCGTTCGACTTCCGTTTCGCGCAAACTCCTCGCAACAGACGCAGAAACGGTCATTGCCGATGAATCACGTCTCCTTCGCAATAATGGCGGGAATAATGGAGCACCTAGGCTAGATCGTTGATCACGATTACGGCCGCGCGGTGCTATTGTTGCGGCAGAGGCGCGGGCCGACTTCGCGCGTTCGAGCTACCTAATTGAATTTCATTCCAACGACGACGATGGACTCTCATAATCGCGGAGCCTTAATTATCGCGGGTGACCTTCTTCGGTCGCATTGCTAAAACTTGCGTGGTGAAATTTAAACATTGAACCCCCTGAATTCGTGTTAGGAGTTTCCCCCTCCCACACGATTTTCTCTTCAGCGTTAATAATTTAAATAGGCGATCCTCCGAGTTGAAAAGTTAGGTCCCGATCGCGATGGTACCCTTCTCAGCGAGGCTACTTCCGCCTCGAAACTCTCGAACCCTGGATCGACCCGCGACTCAGGATCTGTTGCATTTTCCATTCAGATGTCGACGCGGCGAAGGCCTCGCTGGAGAACGCGCCGAGCAGCATGTACGAAAGCGTATGCGTGCCAGATTTAGGCGATTTCTTGGGATACCAGCCGGCTGCTACGCCAGAGCACAAGAGTCCAGCGACGCCCTCCTCGAGTTCCGTCACCTCGAACACCTCGGGCCCTCGAACCGGGACTCGCAGTCAGCCGGCGTCGTCCACGCTGCAACCGCCCTCCGCCGCAGTTTCTCTACCCTCGAGACAGTATCATAACGATGGTAAGTGTCTCTTTTCACTATCCTGACGGTTCCTCCCTCGACCCTCTCTCAAAGCCCTCCGATCGTTCTTACTTCTCCAAAGCTACGTGTCAGAGAGTACGAATTCTCGCGAGTTGACACTGTGTCGAGACTGACTGTCGGCGAGCAACGTCGTTTTAGGGTCTGGTTAGTTTGCCACAGCCTAACTCTCCGATAGCGGCCGCGTTGTCGCTTGCTCTCAAGTGGAAACGAAGTGTTCTCCGCTCGAGGATGCGATCGATGAACTGTCAGAGCGGACCATGCAAATTTCCTCGGCGAGGCATGGTCTACCACGATCTTCGGCACATACAGGTCCCACGCTCCTCTTCCGGACGTCCTCGCGAGGACATAAATCCGGACGCCCGCGACTCCCCTGTCTCGCGTCTGACCAGCTCGCGAAACACCTCCCGACATTATAGTGTCGACAGAGCGGATCGAACGCCTCCTGCCTACCCGCGGATAAGGATTAATGCACCCGAGGGGATAGGTAGACGTCTTCCTCGCGGACTCGACGCGATGCGCAGCGTCTCCCAACTCGTTCGAAACCTCCGCTATAATCTTTATTCAGAGTTCAAGCAGCAGTCTTAAACTAGGAGTCCACCTAAGAGTAGCCACTCTTGCTAGTGGCAGTGCGAGGTGTAGTTGCGAAGAGGGTGACACGGAGTTTGCAGCGTTCGGATGAGGGTTTGAGGAGGGAAAGGTGTATATTTTTTGTATATTTATTTCTTGTTCCCTTACGGGTTACAAGGAGATCCCGTTCCCTTTACAAATAATGTTTCGATTACAATTACTCTATTTATCTCTCTCTGTACAAAATATATATAATCTTCTTTTCTTTCACACTACTCTCTCTCTCTCTCTTTCTCTCTCTCTCTCTCTCTCACCACCCACACACACACACACACACACATCCCACCTTCCTATCCCTCCCTTGTTCTTCTCCTAATTTTACTTATATCCACACGTCTCCACCAGTGTCATTGAATTCCTTCTTCCTAGATCTTTCCAGGGTCCATCGTCTTTTCCTATCTTTTCTGCTGCCTCCCAGAGAATCTGCTTTTCTTCCTTTTGCCTACATCTCTCTTCTAATGTCTTCATCTCTTTTTTTTATTTTTATTATCTTTTTCATCTCCCCCTCCCATTCCTTCTCCTTCTCTCTCCATACGTTTCCTTCTCTGTCCGTCAGTACTTCTTCTTTCTCGTCCCACTTCCACACCTTCCCTTCTATCCATAATTTCATATATCCTGTTTTGACTATTTTCCCCTTTCCTCTTTCCTTCTCCGTTACCTGTCTTAACCTCCATTGCACTCTTCTTTCTTCCCATGTGAGGTCGTCTTCTATCCTTTCTTTTCTCCCTGCCAATCTCTTTTTTTCTGCCATTATTCTTCTTTTCTGTTCCATTGTCGCTATTTTTACCACCGCCCATTCTCCCTTTCCTATCCCCTTTCTGCCCCCTCTCCTGACTTCTTCAATTTCGATCTTCTCTTCTATCACCCCTATTAAGTTCCGTACTTCTTCTTGTCCATCTCCACTATCTTTCATTTCTATACCCTTTATTATTATATTCCTTTTCCTTATCTCCCTTTCCTTTCTTTCCCACTTCATCTGCAGCGCCTTCAGCCTACGTTCCACTTCTCCACTTTTCCTTTCCTCATGTTCTTTTCCTCTCTTATTCTCTATCTCTTCTAGCCTTTCTTCTATTTTATCCTCTATTTTCCCTCTTATCTCTATCTTCTTTATTCTCTCTTCTATTTCCTTCAGCGATTTTCTGTCCTTTTCCCTTTCCTTTTCCCACTCTTCTCTCATTTCTTTCGGATCATTCATCACTGCCTTTATCTCTTTCCATCCTTGTCTCCACGTCTCTTTTATTCCCAAGGAGGGAAAGTTGTAGGTTGGGAATTGCTGATCGCAGGGCAAAGGGCTTGTGTTCTAGCCGCGAAACGGCGCGACAAGCCGGTTTATTTATTTCCTCCGATTGCAGCCGCGCGCGCGCGCGCGGCCAGAACGAAAGCGTTGCGAGTCGCGTTGCGGCGGAGGAGTTTCTCATTGTTACGTCAGGCCCGGCAAGCTGATAGCATCTCTCGGCTCGGCGCGTTTGCACGTGTTGCCACAGGTCTCTCATTATCGTCGCTGGCTCGCCTCTCTCGTTTAACCGTTTCGTCGTCATCGGGGAACGACAATCCCCGATTTCACTGTTCCACGAGAGCCCACACCGTCTCTAGAAATCGAGCGTCCTCCGGTCTGACGGTCGCTAAAGAGAACGATGGCGGCGGATCATGCTGGCCTAACCCCGCCAGCCTAGAGCTCTCCATCGAGTTGCAATATCTCTCGGTCGGCCGCGATTCGTGCCCCGTGATTCACCTTGTTCACCTTATTCCGCGGCGTTTTCATCGCTGAACTCTCCGTGACGCAACTCATTCAGCCGAAGGACTCCGGCGTTCCAGCGACGAACAATGGGAAACGCGGGCCACGCTGGGAGTGGATCATCCCATTCATCCGGCCGAGCAATTTGTTGTCCTGGATTTTTTCCCCCCGTTGCCCCGATGCTTATCGCCACGGTTAACACCGGCCCTGGGAAAACGCTTAGCCGAGAACCGATCCTGCAAACCAACTCCCGACGCCTCAGGATCGCTCAAACCCCTGCGATCTTTCGGGGCCTTCGTACATCCACGATCCTACGAAACCTGCGAACCTCTATGATCCTTCGGAGCCTCTAACGGCGTTCGAATTTCTCGACCCCTGCAAATCTGAATGCCCAAGCTTTCAACTAATCAATCTCTCGACTTCTTCAAACCTGACGGCACAATCCTCTGGCTAGATAAGAAATGTGAGATCTAATTCGATATGTGCACTTACACCTTTGATAGTTGCTCGGGGTAGTTGGAATCCGTCGGAGACGGTAGTGATCGGGGATCTAGGCTCGCCGCGGTCCCCTAAACAGGAGTGCGGGCACACGCGAACGGTCGCCGAACGGATCGGAGCCAGCTCGGATAGAACGGAACGGAGGAGAACATTATGAAGCGAGCGTTTGTAGCGTAGATAACAATTACCTAGCCGGGGGCCTTACGTCATTGCAGCAGTGACCGTGGGTGAACGAGGGAAAGTCGGGCCCTCTGCACGCTTCGCCGCGGACAATGGAGACGACGCCGGGTTCCGTTGCCTCTCGCGGCATCCTCGCGTTCAGTTCGAGAAAAAACTTACGCGATGCCCGGGTCTCGCTGTCGAGCAATCCCTTCCGACCAGAAATCTCATACATTTGCTAAAACTAGAATCTTTACCGATCATCTCCTCCAATGGTAGAGTCGTGGCAGACGATGATTAAAGATATGTATAGCAGACGCTTTGACAAAGAGAGACGCTTTGGTCCTTTCAAGATTATGACGGAAATTCTGAAACCTTTAAAAAGGAATTGGAACACTTTAATTTACAGACAGAATTGTACGGTTTACCGAAGTTGCAAGAGTCCCCGATAGTCTTTGCGAGATTCTTATACGATATCGTTGTAGAAATTCTAGAAGCCCTGAGAAGAATTATCCACTCAACCCTTATATTATCCGGTCGCTAGACATACGATATTGAAAAATAGTTGGAAACTTTTGTTCCATGAAATTCTGAAAACCGCAGATGTTGTAATCCTTCTACTGGTAAAATAAATGACAGGACAAGGGATCGAGGAAATATTAGGGACTGGAGATTCCAGTTCCGAGTCCACGTCCGAATTTACATCGCGCTTGACTTTTTGCATAAGACTTGGCGAACTGTATCACGATTCGTGCGCTCATAGAACGTGTCGTTGCAAGACGACCAACACAGACGACCGTATAATAGACTCATTATTTCTGCTTGCCGGAGCACTGTTACGTTATGTATCGCGGCTCTTCGAGGTCTCTGGTTCGACTCTCGCTTATCCTCGCTTTCGACCTCCTCCTCTTGGAACCGATGCGTTACGTTGCTCCCGTGCTGCACGCGGTGGCTTTGCCAGTCTGCTCGCTCTCCAACTTTTCCAGCCGGTGGACTGACTCTGCCGAATACCGCCATCGACCCGATTCTCACCGGAATATTTTCACAACCGCTATAGAATTACGGAACGGGGGATCGCAAGATTAATTGCGAACGCTTCTGGCGCTCACCGATTTCTTATGCGATCCAAATCCTAGCGGCAGTTCACAGAGATCATGTGCAGAACATCTACAAACTGAACAGCATAGGGACAAAGGCAATGGTCTGCTAGCTCGCCATCTAATCGCCTATCAACGAGGTTCCTTTTGGCACGGCACAAGTATAGAAAATCCAGGGCTTCGGAGTCGGTAGACAAAATTCATAACTCCGACTCCAATCCATCTCTTTTTTTATCTCCGACTCCGAATCCGACTCCGACTCTCCAACTTGAAAAAATATGTACTCAAAATAATTAAGAGTTGTAATAAAACTGCATAAATAGTTTAAATATTTGTATTAAAGTATATTAAAGTCCAAGAATGTGGAACAGATAACTCTGATACAACACAACACGACTGTTACTTTCCCATTTTCAGGAAATAGTTAGAAAATACGTATCAGTTTGAGAAATACTAAAGATAAAGTTTCCGTTTTCGAAAATTAATATAATCTCTAATATTTCATAGAGACACGAGACACTTGTTGCTTTTACGGCTGTCTTTTCTCTTTTTGGCAGTGAACTAACCATAACTTTAACTGTTTCTTCTCTACATAGCACCGAGGTATATACATATACAATACGTCTGTACTGTAGATCGAATATTAGCAATTGTATGCATAAATCTATTAATGATTTATAAACAAAAGAGTCAGACTTGGAGTCGGAGTCGACATATTTTTTCCGACTCTGACTCCGACTCCGGGGGTCGATATATAGCTTTTTCTTAATCCGGCTCCGACTCCAGTGATCAGCAATTACTCCCAAACTCCGACTCCGAAGCCCTGAGAAAATCCTATTAACCCTTTTGATAATTGCATTTATCAAAAAATGCGAGACGGAATGATGTGTCCAGATTCGGAAATTAATTTCCACACTAATATATTCCATGTACTAAATTTAATCAGGATCGCGCGTCGTAATATTTCAATATTTATGGAACTTGTGTTAATAATGAAACAGACTGTTAACACTGGATGCAAATACAGTACACGGATAATTTCTTCCAAGAACAACGATAAAAATTCTGCCTCATTTTTATGGAGCTTCCGTTCCATGCAACTAACTCGGACAGTTTTTATTTCGCGTAAAAATCCGTTGTTCGATCGTAGTACCGGAACAACTGTTCTCGATCGAAACGTGTCGGCGATTCTTCGGCCGAGATTTCTTCCGCTCGGAACAATCGAAAGTCGAACGGAAGATGGCAATGCATAAGGGACAACCGGTGTGCAAAAGACTCCTGATTCCCGATTTCCGCGGGGCACATGCGTGGAAGCCACATCCTCGACTTCCGCGAGCCGCTCTGTCGAAACCGGACGTCGGTTGAATGCCGAATAAACGATGGTAACTGAATATTCGCGGTGGATTCCGTGGTGAACGGGCACGATCGACAGTCTCGAGGATATGTTCGATCGGCGGCGAGGTTGTCCGTGTCACGTATGTTCGTCGCGCGTGCACAAACCGATGCCGAAGCGGAGCCGAGCCGAGCGGAGCCGCGTCGGGACGGCCACACGAGTCGCGTGCATAAATTAGAGGAGGCAGAATCCAGCGTGCGCAAAAGCAGCGGGTCCCTACGTTTTGGCCGGCGACGCCCGGCCAAAAAAGGATCGGCCATCGTGTGACGCCATTCGATCTACCTTTATGGAGAGGTTAGTCAATCGTGCCGACAATGAGCACAATGATCATTTGTTAAGCAACTGCCGCGCCGGTAAACCAACCGTCGCTGGCCACGCGGCATTTTGATCGAGCTACGATTTTTTCGGCCTCGGGATCCTTTCGAGAGTCCTTCTCCGAGCCTTTTTCGTACGCCTCGCAGAAGCTCGGCACGCGTGTCTCCCGCTTCGAAAGCGACCGTAGATTCCGTGCCGAATGTTGGCGAAACGATTTTCAGAAAAATTCCATCGACCGACAGTACGAGACGATCTAGGGTCTTCTTTCATCATCTGGTTCAAAGATAAAGGATCGTTCGACCAAGAGAGAAAGGAGAAGGATTAAATTGTCAAGCTAAAGAACGAAGGAGCTCGCAATTAGCTCCTCTTCCCCGTTCCATAAGAGAAATAGACCAACGAAACGAGTATATAGATGAGGGGTATCCAATCAGCTTCCGTTGCGCAACCGCGGACCTCTCCGAAGACAACGCACGGTTCGATAAAGAGAAATGGGTTGACGCTGGCTGGTAGAGCCCGTCAATTAGAGGGTTTGTCAGGGTAGAAAGCCCGGCCGGAGAAAGCGGTGCAAGGATCGTCTATCTGAAGCAGCAACAGGCCGAACATATGGAGGCAGGAGTGGCTTGTACAATTGTGCAAGCTCGCGGAACAAATGCCGTGAAGAGGGATGAAAGATTGGAAAGGTGGGTTCATATATACGGGGGATGAAACCCGGGCGAAGGGCCTTGAAGGGAAAAGGCGTACGCTGCCGTGGACACGGGGTGTACAAGCGAGAGGGGGCTATGGTTGGCGCAGGTTGTATTCATTCACTCGTTCATTCATAGTTCGTACACCGCCTCGGGGGCCTACAAAGCCTCTCGCTCATTCAGAACTCACGACACGACCGCGCGCGTCGTGTATGTGTGTTTTTTTTCGTCCCTTCTTCCTGTCCGTGTACATACGTCGACCCTCGACATCGTAGTCGTCGTCAGAGACGCAGTCCTCGACTCTCTCTCGCGGGTTTTCGTGATTGGTGCTCATCGGCGAAGGGAACGCCGCAGATAGGTGGAAACGAGCACGAGCCGAAGAAGGGAAAAGATGAAAGAACGAGCGAGAGGGAGAGAGCGTGGTCGAAGCTCACGTTACAACCGGAAGCCGAGGCAGCCAGGAGAAAAGGGAGGGAGGAGTCCTACCCCAATATCCCGGCGAGCAAGATAGTTTTATAATGTCCTCGAGTGCTCCTCCCTTAATGCACCCGTAAATGCACCCTTCGCAGACTTGCCCGTGACCGTATTGTTGCTCACTTCGACGAAACAGCTCCGCGGAGAGACTGGTGAACAGATGCGGACGCCAGCGGATCTTGCACGACCGCTTTTGCCAACCGAAATACGTTACGGTGACCTCCATCGCGATTTTTTTACGCGCCACTTCAAAAAACTCTTCGGGACCCGCGACATTCCTCCTTTCTCCGTCCATATTTCTACTGAAATCCTGGGCTCATCGAAACGTGCATCGAGCGATCGACGATAGAAATATCTGTGAGCCATCGTAATAGCAACGCCAATGAAGTATGATGCCTTTCTTATAAGTTCAAACTTAGATATCCGGACGGCGAACGTGCGGAGGTCTGAATGCAACTTTCTCTTCGTGGAGCAACCCTCGGAAGGCGGGCTCAATTCTGACGATTTCGTGGCGGTATACTTACCATTCCCTTTCGCGATACTCTCGAACGTGCTTCTTCGAAATCCGCATCGATCCCTTCATTGAATCCGATGTAAACAGCTGGTTACTTCAGTTAGCTGTGCAACGACACGTTCGATGAAGGGATTGCAGCATCGGGTCCTTCATGACGGGGCCTGTTCCTCTATTTTGATCGATTTCACGGATTTATGGCAGAAATGAGTAGATGCAACTCGAAACAGTAGAGAGGGGATAAAATGATTTGAGAATGCATCTTCTAAAACATTTGTTTTCTCATCCTTGTAACGAGACTCCTTTAAGCACCAAATAACGTATCACATGTTAGTTTTCCTTTATGGTAAAAAAAAAAGAAGTTCGTTTCTTTCAATCCACATTCGTCGGACGTTTTTCAAGAAGCATCTCAATTTCATTATTTCCAGCTTGTTGAAATCACTAAAGTTAGAATGAAATGTTTGTTTCACTTGCAATCGACGCAGACAACTTTCATTTTGCATGAAGATCCGCAGTCTAGCCACCGGAAAGATTAAACTGCGTGGAACAGAAGCGTTTGCTCCCCGATACGCGTGGACCGAAGGACTCCTCGCCGAAGTTAACAATGCATTATCTGCAAGAATGGCGTCCGCTATCGAGCGCGACAGAGCCAGCGATCGAAGTTCCACCCCAGTGGAAGCTGGTTCCACCGGCAGGGTTAACTATAGCTGAAGCCTGGCCTCTCCCAGGAGGAGGAGCGAGTCTCTATCTCACAAGCGATCGACTGCTGGATCGAGGCCCGATCTCGGGAGAGGACAATAGGGCAAGCGTCGCGACGCAAGGCGAAACGGGAGCTTGCCAAGGGCAGAATGAAAGTGGGAGGTGGCCAGACTTGCATGGAGGGAAAAAGCGAGCAATCGAGGATCGACGCAACAACGACAGAGACCGCACGGTAGAACGGTAAAAGCGTGCGCGAAGAAACGAAGGCAGCGAGCCAGGCAGCCAGAAGGCGCATCGAACTCGTGTCCTTATTGTGCGTCGCTTCGTAAGTCCCATTACTATTGCCGGCGGACTATACGAAGCGAGCGAGAGAGGCACGAGGCGTAGGGGAGTGAGCGCTTCCGGTCCCCTCTGCATCACGTGCGAGCCCGCCGAACAGAGAAACCCCCGTTGCCTCGCCTCTCTTCGCATCCGGTCTCTCTCCGCGCCTCCCCAGTCGTCCCCCTCTCAAAAATAGGCTAGGCCCTTCGAGGCTGCGACCGAGTATTATAAGCGTACTGTGCCATGGGCGCGCGCGCGCGCATCGTTACCGCTGCCCTCCGCTTGTTTCCTCCAAATTTTCCACAAAAAAAAGAACCCTCCTCGTTCAGCTAGCGCACTCTGAACATCGCGCTGCATCATTAATACCATCTCAATTTTTCTCGCCAACTCTACAGTCGTTCAGGGTTCCGAAAATCGGAGATTCGGAGAGGGTTGAGTCTGGATCCCTGAATTCCGCGTTTCCCACGTCGCGCGTCGCCTCGCGTTAAACCGCCGTTCCCGCGGAAAGGGTAATAACAAGGAAACGTGGGATTAAAATTCAATTAACCGGTCGACGTAATTAGAGGCGCAGTCGGTGCACCGGCATAAGAAAGCAAGAGACAGAGATGTATACAGTCGGGCGTTAAGCGGACTCCGACGGGAAGAACGGCCAAGGGACTACTCTTGGCTTTGTGTGCCCCACAGCGACGGGGCCCGTTGCGCTGTTGTTCTGTTGTTGTCATTAAGAGGAACAGCAGGAGCAACGAGCGGCGCCGGCAACGTCCCGGTGTTCTTTGCACGCCGCTTAATTATCTAACGTTGCGCCGCGCACGGTGTAATTATGTTTGCGCGTTCACCTTCGCCGCCAGCACACGGTTGCACTAATCCTGCGCGCTGTGGTCGCTTCTCCCCCTCCCCTCCTTCTTTTTCCCTTTCTTTCTCTCTCTCTCTCTCTCTCTCTCACTCTCTCCCTCTAGATGCAGTAAACGGCTCGCGAGTGCAGGTGCGCCCGCTTTTCCACAGAAACGGTCACCGTGTCGAACATTGTTCTAACGAGAGCCGGAAAGTGGACGGCACCGTGGCTATTTTTGACCGATGATGATGTAACGCTTTCCATCGCGGCCTCTGATACATCGTGTGCCTCCTCTCTGCACTCGTCAACGAGCGAAATGTGATCCAATTACACGACCATCGAGACGCAACCCGTTGACTCGATTACAAATCGTTACACGTTGCAACCTCTGAACCGACCGCGGTAATTAGGGAACTGGGTGCACGCAGTTTTCCCTGCAACCGATCGACGGAGTGTTGGGATAATGGAACAATTACTTGGTTACGGTGCCGCGCGGATTTGTACAGCGAATCGTCGTAGATCGAACTGTTTTCCGCCGTGAATCTTGCATTCATCTAATAGAGATGCCAGACATAGGATATTTGGTTAGTCGAGGTTTCACTGTGTCGTTACTCGAGCTTAATTTAGTTCGGTTTCAGCATCTGTATAATGCATCAACGCATTATTGTTTAATGCATTTGTATATTAAAGCAGATTCTTAACACTATGGGTTCCAGATTTTTCCAGATAATAAGTCTCGTAGTCTTTTTGAGACAGTGCATGCTAGCCATTTTTAATACTCGGTAGGTTTAGCGTTAAGACACGGTCGTAGAAACGAGAATTTGACTCCAAGAAGCATTTAGGCAGGCTCTGTGTTGCTAGCGATCCAGAACGGTACACAGAAACATGCTGAAAGATCTATGCAAACGAGGTTGTCGCGCGGGAACATCTTTTTTCGAGTGTCGACGCACGAGGAAGTTCGGTTAGCGTCGTGACAGGATCGTTAAGGGCTGCGAGACACTCGTGGCCACTCGAGGAAGATCCATAGATCCTCGCGGCGATGGATCGGCCGTTGAATCGCGTATAAAACGCATCGTCTTGGTGGCAGCAGGTGGTTGAAGGTTCGAGGGGGCGTTCGTGAACCCCTCTCGGAATGCGGGCTCCCCTCCGACGGCGCGAGTACCCCTTCCACGATGTTCCTCTAGCCCCTACCAGCGATCGGTTCCCTCACCAGCGGACAGTTTCCCCTACCACGGACCCCTCCACCTCCATGTCGACGGCAGCAGCGGTGCGACGGCGAACGAGAGCCGAGTCCGCAGCTGGTTGAATCGTAGTCGCGGCGGGGCGAGGAAGGGGAAACGGTGACGCGATCGGGGTGGGGACAGACCGGGACGGAAGAGAGGGAGGAGAACCGGAGGACCGGAGAGCGGAAACGGCGCGGCGCTTCGTCACAGTGACACGCGCGCTCACGTCAAGTGGAGAGTGCACGCGAGAGGAAGCTCTCTTCTACGCACACACGATATTCGTTCGCTCGGTTTTTCTTCTCTGTTCGCGCCTGTTTCCCCGATCCTACGGTTCCTCGATCGTCGATCATCACGAGTCGTGACCTACGTGGAAGTAGAATAACACAAGTGCACACGGAGTCGCCGAACAGTGATCGTGTCTCGGTACGGAAACGGAGGAAACCTTTCCCCCGGTCGAAGCCCTTCGAAACGCAGCAAGGTGACCGACACCCTCTCCCTGGGCACACACACACACACACCTGTTGCGTCTCTGGCGATAAGAAGCCTGGCTCTCTCTCTCGGGGTATAGAGTTTCTCGAGTGGGTTATCGTCGCGAAATCTGTGCGGTACAACACCGTGTCGACAGTGAATGGAAACGTATCAGTGAACTCTGCTCCGGGGAGAACTTCGCTCCTCTCTCTCTCTCTCTCTTTTTCTCTCGAGGAACCCAGTGTGTTCTCCGGTTCCGAGAGTGTGCTCGATGGAGGCTCGGTCCTTGAAGATCCTCGATTCTAGCTGAGAGTGTGTCGATCGGTGGTGCCGCGAGGTTGAACGCGCGCGCGATCCATAGACGGAGTGTCCGATCAGCTATGAGAATCGTGGTCGAGTCGAGGACACCGACGCGAGACGCCTGCAGCAAAGAACATTCGCGCCTGTCGAGAACGTGTTGAACCTCTCTTTCAGAGATCTCGACGACAGAAGAACACGGGGACAGTGTGTTAGGGTAGAAGTATTAGAAGCGGCCTGAGTGTAGGCGCCGAGTGCGCGGATGCGCTCGTGCATCGGCACAGGTCGCGAGTAGCAGCCGCTTGCGACCAAAAACGCGCAAACGGTGAATCGAAGAGCAACTGGGGGCCGGGGCAGAAGCAGCGTCGAGCCAGGGGGACGACGTCACGGCGGGCGTCGCGGGCGTCGAGACGTCGTCGCGGCCTTCGGGGCAGGCGCCGGCCATAATCGTCGGCAGCTACGGGAACGATATCGGTCAGACGACGACGACGAGTAGCGGCGCCGCTGCGTCTTCGGAGATGGTGCTCCAGATGCTGGACACGCTGATGACAGGCCACGAACCGTTCTACGCCGACTACCCCTCGTACCAGGAGGCGGAGCCTCTCACGCATCCGCACCACCAGCATCCGCATCAGCACGCGATCACGAGGAACACCGGCATGCCGCCGGTCTCCTTGGACGCGACCACCCACACGCCAGGTACACCCAATCGCGATTCTCGACGGCGACAACCAGAGCCGCAGTGTAGCCGGCTCAGCCTTCCATTTCGATCGTGCCACCGGCCTGTTGCCACAATCGATCAGTCCCTCGACGTCCCACGGATTTTCGATCGCGCGCCACGCGTATTTGTTGTCTCTTGCTGGTTTCAATCACTGCTCCAAGTTTTATGCACACTTGATTACTTATTCCGAGCGTTGCTTTCACCCCCAGAATGCAATGCTTCGATGTCTATTGAACTTCGGACTGAGAAAGGACTGAATCTTTGAATTTCTGCGTTAGTAATTGGACAGTAATTAATTCAGCATTAATTTTGTCCGCGAGGGTTTCCTTCGCCTCCGCAATACGAATCTTGAGTGTTTAGGAGACTAGAGATGACGAAGTTAGTATCTTCAACTCTGAGTGTGCGTGGAAACCGATTTCATCCTTACATTTTCACTCTATAGGAAGAGTACCTTCGATTTGATTTAAGCTCTAGAGTCTTTAATCTACAGCCTTGGTGGTTATTTTCACCACAACGCGAATAATCATTGCTAAGAAAAGCATGTGTTGCGCGTTCTTCTGTGAATTACGTTTCAATGTATCGAGTAGGTTTCGTCAAAATCACCGTGTGTATTTCCATTGTACAGGCAGATTTTCATTCGGAAGTACAACCGTTCTATATCGTAGAGTCTTCGGCGATTATCCTGGAAACAAAGCGTCATTCTGCGTTCTCGAATTGTTTGCATTGTGGTTGCACGATCGCGAAAATTGCCAGTAGGCAATGACTTCTCGCTGTGTTTATTATGCACCGTAAAACCTCCTACGTATTATTATTACAGCGTTATTCATAGCGAAACCGAGTGAATGTGAATCGCAGCGTGGCAAATAATTGCGATTGGAAAGGGAAGACGATTTTATGCAAGTTTTTGCTATCAATGAAACTGTTAAGAAATCGCCTAGGCAAGTAAAGATTCGCGCGAGGCAAAGGTACGAATATTTAGCTGACGGAACAGCAGTGATAAAGAGTGACGGATCGGCAGATCGGTCAATTGTTGACATTCGCAGCGAAAATCACGGAGAAGAAGGGAGCGTGTCTGGGTCTGGATCGGTCAGGGATCAAAGTTTTCTCGCGGGTGGAGGCAGAGCTTCGTCTGCCGTTGCCGGCTGGCACGCGTGCCATTACGTTGCGCGCCTAATTGGCCGTTCGACCAAGGTCAATCGTCTACGATTGCATTAAAGTGCATCACCGGTGTGTGCACGCAGCCAGCGACGCGGCGTAACATTTTTCGCGGTGGTGGCGAGGGGTCGGGATCTCTGGATCTATGCGTCGCGTTACCTTCGCCTCGCGAACGATCCTCGCAATCTTCACGATCTTCCCAGTCATTGACGCTATTTTGGCAAGTTGAAAAGTTTGCTGGACATACTGATTTTGATGAAAGAACGCCGATCTTGTCCGGGGATAGTTCTTGGAACAATATTTTACACGTCTTTCTTTATTGACCATTGGCGACAAGTAACCGTTTGCGGTTGTGCTCCCTTTCGTTTGCTTCGGAACTTCCTACAATTCAATTATAGCGTGCTACTTGCAATTTAGTAAAACTCTGTAGAGATCGATTGGTTGCAGTTTTTAATCTCGAAGCCCGATTGTGAAGAGGAGATAGATTCAACGATAGTCTTTTACACGAGCTGAACAGAGAAAGAAACGCACTGATTACTTGAGGACAGATCCGATTATTTTGACGGTGAGAATTATATACCGACTCGACTGAGGACAATACACAGAGAGAGAGAGAACATACAAGATATATATCGACGTCATTTAAATAGAGCGAACTCAGGTGACGAGTAAACATAACGCATGAAGAGTATAGCGCGAAATACAAAATACTTACGGTTACGCGTTCGCGTTAACGAAGTCGAACCGTGTTCCATGTGTTCCAGCAATGGAAAGAAACCAGTCGACTTGAATTCAATTTCCATTTTCTTTGTAATAGGAAGCAGTTTGAATGTCTCTGTAGCAGATCTCTGTAATTTGACAAGAAATGTCACGGGTCCACCTGTGATAATACGTTATAACACGTATTGAGCTATTCGCAGCTCGACGAAATTTGACAAACTGATGCAGAAGGGTTTATTTAAATCTATAAAACTTTAGACAGAGTCTGGTTCCTTTCTACCACACCTCGTGTTGCACGAAGCCGTGCGGAAAGTATTTCTTCAGCAAATATTTATCGAAGAATAAATATGCACCTCCGACATGCATTTCATGAAAATCGGTGTGTCTAGGTTTGTTTCCCCAGTCGGTTCCACACGGTTTGCTCCTCTTGGCAATTTCGCTTCTCTCTCTCTCTGTCTGTAATCCTCTCCGCTCCGCACCGCTCCGCTTGAAAATAACGCCTCCTCCCTCGCCGACCTCTCGCCACCGCCGCGCATAATGATCCGTAACCGCGCATCGTTACTTTTAACGCGGGGACCTCTCCTTTTGTTCGCGATGCGCGTCGCCCGCGGCAAGGTGTGGCTTCGCGCTAAATCGCCAATAAAATGGTACCGTGCAAGGTCGGGCCCGACGGACTGTACCGGTGCATCCTTCGAATCGCAGTTCTGGCCGGTTTTTCCCTCGATACCAATCTCGCCGATCCGAGATTTCAACTTTGTTGCGCGGCCACGGTCGTTGACACACCGATCGTTAAATTAGTCTTTTTTTCCTTTTCTTTTTTTTGTTTAAGGGCAGTGGGGGGAATGCATTTACGCACACCCGGCCTAAAGATGACGGTCAGCCGACCGATATAATTAGTCTGCGCACTAAATAGCGCACGCGAATGCTAGTCCGACTACCGCTGGACGATTCTACTTTGCTTCAGATTCGACTATCGTCAATCTAAAGGACCATCTGTTTTGGATCTTGCGATATTAGGCGAGCTTCTCGCTCCGTAAACCACGCGTTTCAATTCATTCCGTGAGAATTTCTTCGCAGCTGCAATGATTAGATCTTCCTTATTCGTAATATGTTACATTTGCGAAATTCCTTGTATTTTGATAAATCAGGCACGAACTTGTGCTCTGACCTAGTCATTGCGCAGAAGAGAAACGAACATTTATTGGGTTGTAACATAAGTTTGTAGGGGTTTTTTATTAATCCTTTTTATTGAATATTTTGAGTTCACACATGCTTCAAGTTTTTGAGCAAATACCATTGTTTGAAGGTGGCGAGAGATTGTCATAGCAGTACTGGCCATCTTCTTGGCCAGTTCCCTGCACGTTTGACGGCCGTCCTCCTTCAAAAGTGTCTTAAGACGGTCCTCGTCGCACTTGGGAGGTCGACCGAAGCGATGTGTGATGCAAATCATCTCTGTAGATTCTCCTATGAAGCCCTCTGCATACACGTTCTGGCCTTGATGAAAAGCGAAGAACAATAGATGTCGAAAATTGTGATTTTTGGCGCCCGGAAATTCCATTTTAGGTTATGTTATGTTACTCGAGACTACGTTATTCAAGATAACGATTGGAGCACGCTTGTAGAGCGGAAAAAGCACTTCAGAATGGTGTACATAATTTTAAAAGAAAGTAGGTAAATTGATTCAGAACAAAAGCGAAAATAAAACCTCTACGAACTTATGTTACAACCCGATATATTAGGACGATTCAAAAGTTCTGTGATTTATGCACTAGTATTCAGCGTATGCATTTTCTTGAATTGTTCTATTAGATGTACAAATTAATTCGTGGCTCCCACAATCAATCGATGATTCAGTAATTATTTATAAGATGGAGTAAATACTAGGGGTGGGTGGTTCCCGAAAATTTTTTTATTGTTCGGAGACTCAAACGTCATAGATTTTCGGGTTCCCGCCAGACCCAACTTCCACAGAAAATTCTGAAGATTGTTTTTGACAGTAGAATGCAGTCTGATTACAAATAATCGACAAATTACAATGAAATGCAGAATACCTACATTTAATAGTTTGAAGAGTTCATCAGGAGTCTGACTCGGGGTTAGTAAATTCTGAACAAACTACAGCTTTTAGTCTCACAATATTAGGCGATCTTCCCACACGTTTCAGTTAATAAATTCTAAATACAACTTCGTAATTTCGCTCATCCTGTTTCTTTGGAGAAGTGTCCCTCGTTAATGCCGTCTCTCCCGTTTCTAATTAACACCATCGTTTTCACGAATGCTTCGTAATGACCCGCGTATAATTGTCTGGGGTTAAAATAGTGCCATTTTTATGGCGCAACACTGCAGTTGCGCGATGAGCACGATAAAACGAGACCGCGCGAATAGGTTTCTCAGATTCCAGGAACATTTCCTATACAATCCGCTACTGCATTGTAGAGCATTGTACCGCAAAATAATTATAAACATAACATTCTTTGGACAACAGAGCCTCGTAGCCTGCACACCTAACACGATTCTAGGAAGTTTATACAAAATCTTCGGAAAGTCTTTATACATACAGCAGAATTTATTTTATTTCAAGCTTGGAACTTAATATCTACATTGCGGTTTTTGTGCATTTATGAGAAAAATGTGTTGGTGCAAGGATTAAAAGAACTTTGTTGAGAGCGATTTGTTATAATATTTAATCCTGAAGCCCGATAGTGACAAGAAGATTGAGTTTTAACGTTAGACTATTACACGAGGTGAACAGACAAAGAGAGAGAATGTACTGAGAAGTTGAGGACAGAACCGTTTATTATGAAGGTGCGAACTACATATACTGCCCGAGTGAGGACAATACAGACAGAGCGAGAATATACAAGATACAGATTGACATATACATTTAAATAGAACAATCACAGGTGACGAGAAAACAAAACAAGTATAGCGCGAAATACAAATTACATAAAGATACGCGTTCGCGTTAACAAACTTAAAAATAGGAATTTCATCGCATTTCAATAATTTTCATCTTGTTAGTAGACTGCGGCTATTGCGCAGTGGTCATATCAAAAAGCTTTAAGGACATCAGTGTATTAGTTTCAGTTTAATAAGATAATTAGATAATGAAAACATTTTTTATTTGGCACTTGTATCTTGCAAATGCTGCATCTGCTTATTAGGATGATTAAAGCTACTGTTTGTTGCTCTCAATATTTATTTTGCATTAAGGTCCGTCTGTTAATAACGCATAATGCGAGTGAAAGCTTCGGCGAAATGCTAGAATAGCCACGAGATTCATCCAATTTTTTTGTGCTGAATATGCGAAAGTGCAGCCTATTGTCGTCCGTTGGTACAGCACTTTTTCCTTTTGAGCTCTTAATGCCCGATGAGGCGCTCTATCGTCTCGAAATCGCTCGAAACTGGCCTGAGAGATTCACGTTTATTTCTCCGGACTCGGTATAAAATGTTTGAATTACTCGCGAAATTGATCACGTCCCGAGTCCGCCATTGTGCGGTGTCGAAGCAAGGAAACTCGAGAAATCGCGAGCGGAAGCGCGGGAAAATGATAAGAACGCGTGTTATGAATAATCGCGCGAGGATGACCACATTGTGGTTCGCTACCGAGTAGATTACGGGAACCAGATAGATTTCGGACGACGAAGCAGCAAACAGCGAATCGTGATAACAGTCAAACGTCTCTGATTCGCGACACCGGCCAAATATTGTTGTACTTATAAGCCGCGCGAAACGAGTTCTGCCGGTTGGTGATTCTATTGGCATCCTTTCCCGGAAAGTTGAATCCGATCGAGATCGCCGTGACGATCGGAGATCAATCATCCGTGACTTTCTTAGTAAATCGATCGATGGCGATAAGAATTTTCCTCGTAAATCAACAAGGTATCCGAGTAGTTGAGATTCTTATCTGGGAGAAAATCATTAAGCCTCGTATAAACGTGGTCATTGAATATACACGGTCCATTTTCTCATCATTAAACTTGCGGATCTTTATGCATTTATAGCAACATAGAGTAGATGAAATGGAAAATTGTTGGAAAATTTTAAACATTGAACTTGTCAATGTATAATTTCTCCTCTATTAATGATCTAGGTCGGTAGCTGTTTATGGTTGGTCGTAATTAGCGATTTTATGGATTCACGACAGAAATGGCTAGATCAAAAATTCGAGATAGTGAAAATATTACGAGAATCCAAATATGTCGTACTATTTCGGACTCGTTAATATCATTAAGAAATGAAAGTGTATGTAGCTCCTGCATATGTGTGCGTACGTATGTTTCTTTAATGATCTATGTTGGTACTATTTGTTTCGATTAGTGATGAGACAATTGGTCGAGACAATTGACAATGTGACACGGTTAATCGTAATTAGGGGAGGATTTCACAGATTCACGACAGAAATGGCCAGATTAAGTTCGAGATAGTGAAAGTATTACGCGAATCTAAAAATATGTCGTACTATTTCGGACTCGTTAAAATCGTTAAGAAATAAAGGTGTATGTAGCTCTCCTGTATACGGTTCCGTACAAAAAAAAGTTCATTGCAGGAACTGATCGACGCATCATAAACGGTGCATCATATCGGAAGCGTTCATTTCCCATGAATTAGCAAACGGAGGGTTTCTTACAGTTGCAGAAATGGCATCGATCGCCGACGTATAATGTATCCGTTTATTCACGCGTTCCCGTGTAATGTAGACTGCGTAAATGTCTCGAGTGTTAAATAAATGATCGGCCGGCGGAGGATCGCGTCGGCGAACGTCGTCGTTGCAGAAACTCGGTGCGTATAAATTTTCCACGCGCGTTTCCATGGGTGTATCGTTGTCGGCGTGCGAAGCCGTGTGCGCCGGCTTGTGCGCTCGCGTTTTCGTTGAAAAATACACGCACACAGACCATCGAAACGATCCACTCAGACCGTGGACTGTGGGAGAGTTCGCAGGTCACCGGTCTACAGAACAATGCGCGATTTCGTTGCCGTCTCGTGGACGACTTTTTTACCGGCGAGTATCGCACAATTGCCGCGTTCCACCGACGTCACCTCTACCGCGACATTGTCTTCTACTCTTCTCGTTCTTCTTCTTCTTCTTCTTCTTCTTCTTCTTCTTCGCCCGTCTTTTTCTTCTGCTTGCTCGACGGGCGAGCACCGATGAATTTTTTTTCCGTCAGATAGACCGACGGCTGATTGTCCATTGTCGTCTGTCTCCGCTACCCCGGAACGATCCCAGTGTAATAGACCTCGGAGATTCGCTAATTCGTTAACCACGACCTCTACGATTAGAGTGTTTCTCACCGCGATTCTCTCATTGTGCCAGCCACCGATTCGGGAAACTTGCCTGATCGACCGGGACACACACCTGCCTCCTCGGCTTGAAAGAAGATTCTGGATAAGCGAAGTCGTTTTCGTCTCTGTCCTTTTTTCCCTACACCGTGCTCCAAAAGTGTTCGTCTCGCTGTGTGTGTGTCTGTGCGCACACTACTGCACAGTCTCAATAAACACGGTCTTGTAATTCTTGCGAAACACCACTGATCACTTTATTTATCGTAGACATCGATGATACGGTTCTTCATCAAAATCCATTACCTCGACCATGAAAAGCTAGCAACTGGCGAGCACACATTCCGATTCCCGATTTCGCGCGACGCACGAACCGGTTCGAAAGCATGTCGAGAAGATAGGAATGAATATCGGTGGTCGTAGGATCGATGGATCGCGGAAGGAAGCGGTTCGTCCCGATTCCGATACGGGCCAGGAGCGAGAGGAAGCCGCAAGACGCAGGATCGACCGGACTCGGTGCGGCGGGTGAAACAGCGAAAGAAAGAGAGTAAAAGAGGGAGAAGGAGAGAAGGATAATGGGCTTCCGGCGTTGAAAGCGTGTTCGTGGGGCAGGTTTTAATTTTCAAGAGGCCGCCGCCGGTCCGTCGGTCCGCTCCTGTTGCCCTGTGCAGCAGCTGTGCACGCCGACTGGCGTGTTTCGTTCGATTTGGCGCGTGCCTCGTTGCTGGCCGCATCGTCTCCGACTCTCTCTCTCTCTCTATCTTTCGCTCTCCGGTTCTCTTGTCGTGTTCGTTTCGTTCCGTTTCTTCGTTCGTTGGTCGCTTTCGCCGTTACTCCTCCGTCCGAGCCCGAGAACCCGGCACCTGTTCCACAGCTGATACGCGGCTGGCTACTTCTGCCCGCTCGAAACCTTCTTACTCTCCAGCCTGCGTTCCAGCGACGTTCCTTTCGAGTCGATCACGCTTTACTTCCCTCGGTTAACAACTTGGTCAACGGATCGTGTTCTAATTGCGACCGCAACTGCCACGCCAATTAATACTCCTGCTGTTACATCGACGGGCCATGTCGACGCCCGAAAACTCCCGAGTCCGAGCGCGATCTTTTCTCCCCGAGAAACTCCCTGAAATTCTTTACCGATTCAGTCTCGAAGTGCTGTTCGCCTTTGGAACGTGTTTGAGTCTTCCTGGAGCAGTTAGGGTAAAGACAGGAAGAATGATCCAAGTGGGCGTGGTTTTGTTGCTCTCGTAGCTCTCGACGAAGCTAGAACTCTGCTCTAGAGCAATCTGTATCTATGACTGTCCCAAGTACTTCATAATCTTCCACGTCAATACATTTCATGATAAAAGCAACGATAGAACATCATCCCACTTTAATTCGTTTGTCTGTACTACATAGCTTGATCCAAGTAGGCGTGGTTCCGTTGCTCTCGTAGCTCTCGACGGAGCTAGAACTCTGCTCTAAAGAGCAATCTCCATAACTGTCTGAAGTACTTCATGATCTTCTATGTGAATATATCCCATAATAAAAGCAACGATAGAACATCATCCCACTTTGATTCGTTTGTCCGTAGGTTGATCCAAGTAGGCGTGGTTCCGTTGCTCTCGTAGCTCTCGACGGAGCTATTGGGTTGGCAAATAAGTTCGTTCGGTTTTTTAGAGTGGAATAAATCACAAAAACCGAACGAACTTATTCGCCAACCCAATAGAACTCTGCTCTAAAGAGCAATCTCTATAACTGTCTCAAATACTTCAAGATCTTCCATGTGAATATATCTCATAATAAAAGCAACGATAGAACACGTTATATCCTACTTTGAATCGTTTCTCTGTAGATTGATCCAAGTAGGCGTGATAGCACCAACTTCTGATCGCCGATAACAATTTGATCACAGCACGATATTCAGTCCGGTGACAGGTTTGAAACAATGAAAACCCGATAGGAGCCTGATCGATCATCACCGGCGAATAAAAAAGCGACGAGTGCCATTACGTGTCCGAGACCGAATCTGACGGGGGTCTTCTCGAAAAACTGGGCGAGTCGGGAGTGACCTATGGGAGCGGGTCGTTTAAAGGGCCGACTCGCGAAATTCCGGAGCCGGTCCGATTTGAAAGGGTCGCGGGTGTAGAGCGAGGGGGTGGGCGGGGTTCGACCGGTTGGTCCGGCGTCCAATTGTTCATCCGTGTGAACAAACGCGTGGGCTGAATGCTCAGGAATTTCGGAATAGTTTGTCCGCGATCGCGCGTTCTCCTTTTTGGCCGTTGTTTGTCGGCCTCGGTCGTCTCGGAGTCGCGCGACGCGAGGCGAAACGAGACGGATCGCAAAGCCGAGAGAAGAGGGTGCATTTAGGTAGCCGGAGGAGCCTCGCATATGCCCGCTCGCTTGCTCGCGAGAACGTGCGTGTTCTCCTTCTGTTCGTGCGTGTTTGTCTGTGTCGGCGGGAGTGTGTTTGTGCGTGAGGGCCTGCCCGAAGCTGCACTCCCACGCTCACCGTCCATGAAATGGGGTGCGAGGTGCAGCCACACATCGGCCCAAGCAGGTGTAGGTGGTGTACGCGCAAGGGTCCGTCCCTTAGGCCCTATTAACTCGTACGGGCCGCGAGCAGGCCGTATGAGAACATCGAGAACCCGCGATCGTTCCTCCTTTATCGTTCCCACTCCTCGTTCTATCTCGCTTCGAACTATGCTTTTTATCCTACCGGATGAACCCTTGTGTCTTGCTCGGCCTCTGTCGATTTCCATTTTCACTCAATTTCCTACGACAGTGTCTTCTCATAGCTGGTCACCTCTTCGGCCACCGAAGTATCACAAATAAATTCCATCCGTACACTTTTATCCAACCAGCATTACTTACTTAGGGTGTCATCATAACTAGACCGCGGATTTTTATGCAAAATAAGAATTGTCTGTGATCATTGTAAAAGATAAGAGCCAAATAAAATTGTCATTCTCTTCTTAATAGCTTCGACAAGATGGAAAATCTTGTTGTTCATACGTTTCCTAGAACAAAAAGAAAATTGATATCCATCGTGCCTCTGTATTTTCTCCAAGGGTTAAGCATCGATGACAAAGAAATAGAATTGTAGTTCGATTTAAAGGAAATAACATACACATTTAGTAGGTTCATAGTGCAATGGATTCTCTGATGACAGGATTAGTGGTGAAGAACACACACACAGAGGCACACGAATCCGTTAGAATTAATATTTAGGTATTGTTGAAGCAAACAGCGTCTGGAAACGAAAGCAATTCGCGCAAAGCGCACTTAACTCTTCAACCCTTCGCAACCAAAGGAAGGAACTCTCGCGGGGCTCCGACGATAATCGTTGAATTAGAAACGCGTGCGAACTTATTCTTGAGAACAGTGCGCGAGCAAACTCGTGGTTAATTGCGCCTCGCTGGAGGCATTATCTCGAAAAACTGGGAAGTATTATCAGTCTGCTTTAAACGCAATCTCTGATCGGACGAGTGTAGACGAGCGAAACAAATACAATACATTTCGGTAACGGACCGATTTGTCAGGGTTACCTTGATTCTGACTAACGATTAGAATAAATATGCTGATTCCCTCAGCTCCTGGAAACTCAGGTTAAAGGAAACAATGGGAAGTTTCACTTCGCTAGACCAGTCTTTCGAAAACACGCGACTCATTTTACATTAAAGAATATTCTGCCATTTTTCTCTCGCTTGTAACATATACAGATTTATGTATACAATGCTCGCCATCAACGAAGAAGAGTTCCTTCGGAATAAAAACGAGAGGATTTCCAACCACCTCCAACAGTGGAACCCGGTTTACACGAACTAAATTTTGTTAATAAAAATGGACCAAAAATCATAGTCAATCGTGGGAAACAGATGGACTTAGACAATCGTGTGAACCAGCTTGTCTCCCGACAGGTTCATATAAATGGAATTCTGCTCTGCTAAAAAATATCCCACAAGATCAGAGAGTGATTACGTCGACGAAATTGAAACCAGAAAATTTAACCTACGAATTATTTCCTGAGCCCTTCGGTAACCTTCAACAGACCTAACAAGAATTGATATATTCGAATGTACCACAATAGAAATGTACTAATCAAAATTGCGTCACTCACATGAATGACTGACACGGCAATTAACGTGTCAATGGAAGATCGCGTGTATGGTTAGTCTATTAATAAGCAGTGGTACATGCCAATACCTGTGTTAGGAAGCGAATAGCACGATGACCTCTCACAGGATAGAGAATTTTCGAGGAAAGAAGATACCGACTCGCCATGGTTGCACCATGTTGAACGTCCCTAAATGAGGACTGGCTCGCGCGAGGCGTCGCGAGGCCAGGCTAACGATACCGGCTCGTTACGGGTCGTGTCTTTTACCGGGCCACCTGTTTTCCTCGCCGTTCAGACGGATAAGTGTGGGAACGTTGGCTGGTCACACATATCACGTACGTTATAATTCCGACCGTTCACGCAACGCAACGCAACGCTTGGGCGATGGATTATGGTAATCCGCGGAAGCCATTGTCCCGCGCTTCGTTAGTTGGGGATGCTAAGACCACGGTCGTCGTCGACAGCGTTTCCGAAAGCTTCGGCGTCTCGCGAAAGGTGCAAGATTACAATTTCCTTAACGATCTGCAGTGTCGAAAGTATACTGAATTTTATTCGTGGCTAGCAGAAGAATGTAGGTCAGAATGATCACCCAGAAACGTACATTCAAAGAGCAATATACGATCGCAGACTTTGACATGGTCGAAGACAATGACCAGATCCTCCTCGTATAACAAATTGAGAAAACAGTACATTAATAATGAGAACGAGAAGATGCAATGCACTACCATTCTTAACCCTTTGCAGTCGGAGCTATTTTGACATGAAAATAGAATAACTCCATTGTATGTTTATTATTTTTCATTTTATAGATATGAAATATTGATACACTGAGAAAAAAAAGTAGTTACTTCAATAACACGCGTGTTATTGTAACTTTTTTACTTCGATGAATATCAATGTATTCTTTGCAATAGCATGAAATTTAGAAGCAAATCGTGATGTATTTGAATTGTCTATCATGAAATGATTGAAAATATTATTCGATTCGATACCGTACATTATTATTCGTAATATTTCTCTTTTTCCTTCAATCAGATATGTCGTTAAAAAAATTTGAGAAATGTATTGATTCATACTGGAATTGGTTTGAGGCCATATCTTATTTTTTTTGAAAACATTGATGTCAAGCTATTCGCTTATATGATCGGCGGAAATCAGTTTTGCTATTGAAATTCAATAGTATTAAATATTAAAATAAGTTCATATGATATTGGCACTATTCAATAGTACATCTTATTGAATTAACATATATTTCTTTTGTTTCGACAGGATTTTTTTCTCAGTGTATAATACCTCATACAATACTGAAATGTGTAGTAATTGAATAGATACCGGCATACTTTTCATACGTATTTGTACAGCAATTTTTAGTGGTGACTCTGAGCCACCCCTTGGCTGTAAGGGTTAAAATGATTACAAGAATTTTGAGCAGAGTCTGCAATAACACACTTTGAAGCGAAGTTGTAGACTACAGTCAAGCTATTTGAAGCAACTCGAAGATTGGTTGACGGTCACCGCAGCTGTGCGCGCGAAGACGAAAGAACGGGTTGTCGCATAGGGGTGTTTGAACGAGGCGTTGGAAATTGATTCGAACGGAAACAACGCGGCCTCCTGAATTTGAATAAGTGGCCTCCTCGCAAGCACTCTCGTTCCCTCGCGACGCGTCGGCTAACGGTGAAATTTCAGATAAGATTAAGCGATTTCCGTCGACTTCCGTTCGCGTAAGCCTCGAAGGCGGTTTTGGCTGGATCTCCACCGCATCTTATCGGCTTTCGACAAAAATATAAATCTGCCGCGACTAATCAAAACAGGATGCGTGCACACGCTCGCTTATCTACGCGCCGTACATTCGATCGAGGAGGCCGTTTTAATACGCTTTTGTGTACGGAATATTTTGGCCAGTCTACGACGGAGTCGCGGATCGATGGTGTCGTTTCAACGATCATTGATCGCACGAACAGCAGCCGGTTTTATCGAACTTCGGACCCATGGGGAGTCTGGTGCAATATCTGTCGGAATTATAAGCGGCGATGACTATCGCCGGAACGATCTCTTGTCCAGTCTGTAATCTAAAGGTACCGATACCCTGTGATCATCTCAAATTGAAAGACTTTTGACGTAATACGCGAGGATTACGAACTTCACGTCTTAATACCGGTTCTTACTTAACCCTTTGCGCTCGGAATTATTTTCATTCGAACACCGAACGTTTCTTCCGATTTGTATGTACGAAACTGATGCAATTTACTTGTAGAAAATTAGTTATTTAGTAAATATGAATGAATTTGACACATTGACTGGCGCGCGTTGGTCGCTGTGGCGATCGTCATTAAATTAGTCGCACTGAATACCAATTTATTCGTTCTGAAATGAACTAGTCTACATATAGTACATGATTCAAACTTCATTATAAAGTAATTAATGATAACTATTTATATCTCTGCTCGTTTATACGAATGAGATATGCAAGAGTTCTGTGAAATACACAAAATTGCAGTCAACGCGTTAATACTGTTGAAAATATTTCCAAGGGAAAAATGAAATAAGCATCTCCGATCGAGCGTTCATCGATCGAAAGACAATTCCCGCAACTAATCGGCAGCCTGTTAGTCGAGTGATTTGTGGATATTATGATTTATGGAGACTCGTGTAAACATAATTGATATTCACGATATTACGACACGTTAACGCGAGGCTGGTTAGAAAAACAAGTAAAAGCTATGTAAATGTAAAAACCGCTAAAAAAGGAGGTCGAATACAAATGACGAGTCCGCTTGTTCTTCCCGGTTGGCAGGCTGCCGTGTGAAACGATTAAATCGTGCACGTGAACGTGCGAGTTATCGAAATGCTCGTTCACAAATTGGAGTGCTTAGATTTTGCCATGTATCATCGGTTTTCCTAGTTAAGTGGAAAATTGCAAAGTCGACACGTTACGGTGTCACGCACTCTTCGAACACTGTTTAAACGTATTTAAATGCTGATCTAGTTGATAGAAACTATACCAATGTGCAATTGGGCGGGTCTGTAGATTTCTATGCAAGTTTCTATGCCGTTCTTCTCTGTGTCTACACATTCGTACAATTTTTATCGCTACGGATCTTCAGGCGTTTACGACACGAGCAGCTTCGTGGAATGCAAGGAAACGTACGCGTTAACGAGAACTAGCAGAAGTTGTCCAATTATGAAAGGAAACTTCTCGATGTTCATCAAATAACGTATGAAAATGTAAACTTGCATATGAATGCATATTTCGGATAAAAATTTTATTTATTCGACGTAGTGAATGTTATCCCCTTCAAAATAGTCTCCATTTAATATTACACACTTATGCCAGCGCTTTTTCCTATCCCCGAAACACTTCTGGAACTCGATCTTTGTGATAGCTTTCAATCTCGTCTATGCTTGAAAAACGACGACCCTTTAAGGTTCTCTTCATTTTGGGAACAAACGAAAGTCACACGGGCCATGTCTAGCAAATATGGAGGCTGGGGCACCGTTACAGTGTCGGTTTTGGCCAAAATATCACGAACAAACAATGAACTGTGAACATGTTTGTTATCGTGGCGCAAAAGCCATGAATTGTTTCGCGAGCTGACAATAAACTGAACATCGAATACGACAACCAATATACAGACACTTTTCAAAAAACTGATTTGAATCGGACTAATACAATCCGCGAAATTACAAAATTCCCGTTACTTTTTAACACACCTCGTATAAACCCGCAATCTAGCGAGCACAATAAATAAAAAATATATGGATTAAAGTAACATGGTTGAACATCGTAGGAAAATTTGATTATTGACATGAGGATTAACCCTTAGGGGTGTCTCAGAGTGACCACTAAAGATTGCTGTACCATTGTTCACAATATTGTTTACATTATTAAATATGTGCTGGTATCTAATCGATTACAACACATTTCACTATTGTACGAGGTATCAATTTCATATCCATAAAGTGAAGAAAATTATACACAATGGAATCATTCTATGTCGGAAGAAACGTTTAATTTTCCAGTTAAACTAGCTCCGACTGCAAAGGGTTAGGGTGGTGTCAGCGTTGAATCGCTGGCTGATCACGGCTCGGGTTGAATACTCTCTTGAGGACCGATCGAGAGGAGGCGTTCGCCAGCGTGTCGCCGCTGCAGGAAATCGCTTTGCTCGGTTGTTGCTCGGTTGTTTGTCGGTTGTTGGTCGATCGAGGACGAAACGATCGCAGCCTCCGTAATGGACGCGCGAGTCGGCGCGACGCTACGCGACGCTGTTTCTCGTGCTCGAGGAAAGGAAGTCGAGGATAGGCGGAGTTCGCTCGAGCCAATCGTCGAGATGCGCGCCGCCCACGTGTCAGCAGTTCCTCCCTGCAGACTCCGTGCCTCCCGTGGCCTCTCGTGGCCTCCGGTGGCCTCCGGTGGCCTCCCGTGGCCTCGCACGATCCTCCGCACTTCATTCGAACGATTTTCCCTGAATCCCCGACACCGAAACACAATGGATGCCCTCCGGATGCCATTGGTCCACCGACGGCGATCAATACTCGGCCCGATCGTCACTGATCTCGCCCCCTGGAATCCCTAAAATTGGAAATATCACCTCCATTAAAATAGTGGAAGACCTCGACAGCGTACCGACGCGTCGATAGACAATATGTATAGCATGTACTGTCTGTGCCGTCGGCAGCCACGAAGGCTCTTGCCTCTAATCGCCTCTAGTTCAGTAGAATGATCCTCGTAGTCAGACACACCGAAACGAAACAGAGTCATGGGTCTTCTCGAAGAGATAGACGCATATAAACTATAATGTCAACGTGTTGACCGTCCAAATGCTTCGAGAAATCGGAGGAGTTGGCAAAAAAATTACTATTTTACCTTACTTTATAAAAATAACGAGAACGTGTATATCTCCAAATTCTTAGAAATTTTTCTCATAATATACACCCAACGAAAGAAACTTGTTGAATAATTCCCCGTGGATGCATCTTTACAATCTCAATAACCATAAATTAAAAATATTAGCGCGCGTCCCTTAATCCTAACGTTAATTTCCCCGTTTTTATATAGAAGAAGTCTTAACGTGCATCATAACATTATAAACGTCCATTGAATTCGCATAAAGCGCACACGATCGCGAAGAAAAGTATTGGCACTTAAACCAGCGTCTAATTACAGTGTTTATATACGATCATAAGGATTAAAGCGACATCAAATCGATTTGATTAAACAGTATAGCGATTACGTCCGTAATGGGCTATACGGAGAATATTGAGTAAATTGATTCGATAGCATTATGAATTGAAAGCTGCCTGTGCCGGTGAGCGTTGTTAGATTGGAGAACTATTACGAGACCACAGCGCACACCACAGATTCAAAGATCTTGTTCGTTTTAATAAGCGATGCTAAAGGATGATTATGTTTTGTTGCAGGAGGGTACAACCACTTACGCAGTCCCGTGTGCCAAGACGAGAACCAGAGAGACGAGACCTCACCGCCGCCACCGCATAGCCATAGCACTCAAGCCCCGAACTCTCATTCCAGTACGCCGAACAGCAACAACAATAACAATAACAACAACACCGCGAGCAACGCGTACATCCATCTACGGAACTTGAATCAACTCAAAACGGAGTGTAAGTATACCGGAAAGAATCTGGATGACACGCGGATGCAATCGGTTAAATTTACACCGAGAGCCCCTCTCGCAATTCACTCAGTAGACAACGATAGAGAACACTGAATTTTTAGTAAGAATAATTTTTGGACACCATGGCTGAGGATTTTTTAATAGATCCTTCAGTAACAGAAACCTCAATAAGCTAATCTAATAATTTGGGATTATTGAAACGCCTATCAATAGGCTTCCGGTAGATAAAGTGTCAACTGAGTACAGTAAAGTCCCTAAGTTAATTCTCAGTTCTGTGTTGTGACGTAGATCGGGACCGGACACTATACATATTTTCGTGCCTTAAAAAATAGCGTATCGGTGAGACAATACTAGAGCAATACTGAAACTTCTTTATTTTTTACTTATTCTTAATGAAATTTTACCAATATATTTGCGACATTTTTCTGATTAAAATGACACCGAACAAGATACAAATTGGCTCATATTTACTGCTGTACATGTATAAAGCATAACTTACAATTTATCATATATTTAACATTTGCTATTATAGCGAAAATTATGTTCTCAAAGAATTAGACTAGAATTTGCAAGTTGACGGAGCTACAGCGCGTTGGAGGTTTTTAAACGGCTCGTTTTAATCAGAAAATTGTGACAAATATCGTGAGAAGTGTTGTATAAGAAGAAAGTTGAAAATTAGTTAGCATCGCATTGGTATTTTAAGCAATACAATAAGTTTTGAATTTTTGCCGACCATCGCGGTCGCTGTAGCTCTTTCTGTTAGTCCATACTGTCAATTAAACCACTAAATACAGTTGAAATTATATCGTGTTTAGTGCCATTTCAATCAGAAAAATGGCACAATTAAGTTCGTGAAAGTCCCATAAAAAACAATGAAAAATAAAGAAGTTTTACTGTGGTTTACACCGATATACCCGATGTTTACACTGCTCGGCGACCGAAGCAGCTCGAGCTTTTTGGCTCCTCGCGGGGTGTGCTCCCCAGTGGAATGGGTAGGCGAACTGACATAGAACGGCCTCCTCCGCCGGACTTAGAATGGGACTTTACTGTACTACTGTGTTTAACTTTCGGTTGCCTCGAGGTCCGCAGTTAGGCATGTAACATTGTGAACGACTAAGATTGAAAGGAGTGTTCTCACGTGGAGCCCATCTGTGTCGTTCAGTGTGTCTTCTTCTTGCGTTGGGATTCGATCAGAACGCTTTGTGAAACGATGGATGAATTTTGCAGCGAACTACAGCAATCACCATATAACGGAGCACCTGCAAGGGGGTGGCGCAGCATTGACGAGCGGCAATGATCTCGCGGGCACAGGGACCAACGAGACCGAGCTCAGGGTCAGCCAAGCCGCCACGGAGAGCTACATGACACCCGCCCACTATTCCGGGTACGATGAGACCTCCGAGTACCATAGTCTGCCGCAGGATCATCAGCCGCCCCATCCCTACAATCTAGACGGCTCGCCAGAGTTTTACAGCACCAGTGGAATTCAGCTCGAGCCGAAGTATCAGCCGTCCCCATTCAAGAACTATCCACGCGGTAATTATCTACACAAAGCGATACTCCCTCTAGCAAAAATATACTTACTGTAAATAAAGTCCTCTGTATAATAATGACTTCCTCCAAGCCAGAAGAATAATCGTAATGATTGGCTGATTTGTCAAACAGGTCGCTACCACGAAGGGTACAGCGAGAGTGGATACGGACAGTACGATGCAACGCCATTCCAAACGGTTCCCGGAAGCGGAAGCGGCGGTGGAGCTGGCGGCGTCAGCGGGGACCAATGGGGCGTCGGTCCCATCGGGGAACACCTGTCCCATCATCCCGCGTTCCTCGCGGGCCTGGCTCCCAGGGACTCTTCTAACCCCCATCATCCCTCCTCCATCGGCAACAACCCCGATCAGAAGCCTCTTTTGCAGAGCGCGATGATCGCTGGTTATACAAGTGAGTATTGAGAATTGACGCTGTTATCCAATCTTCTTGGTTAAGATGATAGAATAGATGTTGAAGTTGGATGTAAATTTCTAGACAGTGGACCCTGCTTCACCGGTTCAGGTCCCATCCAGCTGTGGCAGTTCCTGTTAGAGCTGTTAACAGACAAATCCTGCCAAGGGTTCATCTCGTGGACTGGAGACGGATGGGAGTTCAAGCTGACGGACCCGGACGAGGTAGCTCGTCGCTGGGGGATCCGCAAGAACAAGCCTAAAATGAACTACGAGAAGCTGAGCCGTGGTCTCCGCTACTACTACGACAAAAACATTATCCATAAGACCTCTGGGAAGCGGTACGTCTACCGTTTCGTCTGCGACCTTCAGAGTCTGCTAGGGTAAGTCTGCACTCGATCTTAAATGTTAAGCTATATATTTTTATTAACCTTTAACTACCCGCGCCCTGAATTTTCACGTAACTACCCGTGCGGTGTATTCAGTACACCACATGTATCACTGTGTGACTGACAATGAGTACTGTGCGGAGCACGAGAGAAAACTAACGGGCAGGGAACGGGGAAGAAACCTGCCCATTCAGATTGCCTTTGCGTTCCTCTTGCCCCGTTCCTCTCCCGCTAGTTTTCTCTCGTGCTCTGGATAGTGCATATATTATTGTATTGGGACAAGAAAATTGGTGTACTTTTTACACCAGCGCGGGTAGTTAAAGGTTAAATTTCATTCTAAATAAGGAAATCTTATTGTGTCGAATCGTTGAGGTTTCGATGGAGCGAATGTACTAAACGAGAACCCGATTCGACTTGCAGATACAGTCCAGAGGAGCTCCACGCAATGGTGGACCTGAAGCCAGAGAAAAAGGAAGAAGACTGAGTTTTTGTTACCGGGAATGTTGTTTAAGGACTGTATCGTTGATCGAGGAATATCTCAATTGATTCCTGGATATCGGACTGGAACAAAGACGAAACTCACCATGTAACGAACAATGTGTAAAACGAACAAACGATGGAGGAACAAGACCAAGACAGTGCGCATATCATCGCTGACGAATCAATTCTTTGAACACGTATTCCGGGGAGATAACACGGAGATCGTGCTCTCTCTCTCTCTCTCTCTCTCTCTCCGCGTTCAGGATATAATAAGAAAAAATAATCGAATCGGTCGTATGTACCAAAGACAGGGTCTGCATACCATTGGTGCCTAAAGATAATGAACAACAAAAAATTGTGAGAATTTGTTTCTAAGTGATTCATTTGCCAAGCCAGATTTTAGAAGATATTTATAGGAAATAACTCAACAATTTATACATATTATATATATGTATATATATATATACATATATAGTATATATATATAGAGTATATATATGTATATACACATATATATGTATATATATATATTTCTAATGTTACATGATTTCTAAGCACTACGTCAAGCCACACGATACGTCTAAATTATTTATGTATGTCCCCCCATCATTTCAAACGTGCGTGTTATATCTCGTTGATAGATGACACCATATGTGATTGTTATTACTATAATTTTACTACAATAAAGCCATCAATACCATTTTATTAGACGGCGAGCTTTCAATCCGATATTTTCGACGCTTTTCCACGTGTATATTACTCGCTAAGTTCTTCTATTTTTTTTAGTATTATGAGTACCGTTTTTTCGAGCTCACTGCAACCGCAACAACAACAACAACAACCGTGAACACACTCGTTTATACTGTTCTCTCTCTCTCCCTCTCTTTCTTTCTCTCTTTCCTCTACTACTTTCTCGATGTGTCTGATGTGCGACCGGATCAGCCAGGTTCGAGGAAATTAGGATAATTAAGATCGTCTCGGGTGCGAAGAAAGCGATGCTGTTAATTCTGCTGCGAGTTGTATGTTCTGTCGCGTGTTTCTTTCATAACGAAATCGTTTCGTTGATCTCCATTATTTCCTAACGATTCAAGAAAAAATGTGAACAAATTCGGGGGAAAAAGGCGACGTGCAACCAGTGTTCAAGATCACGTGCGCCTAAAATCATATTCGCGACAAAGAAAATCGGAACCACGTGTGCATCTGTGATGATTAAACTGTCGGTGAATTATACAGATTTCTTTCCTGACAACTCGCGTGACGCGCCCCATTCGTGGGTACAGTGTTTTGGTATCGGTGACGCCATTTTCTACTCACCCTGGCAGAAAATATATCACCGAGAAACTATTCTTTCAGAAATTACTTAAAAAAATATATATATATATATTAAATAAATGGAAAGCTTCAAGAAACGATTAATTTGTACTTTTATCGAATATAAAATAATTGTCCACTGTTGTGTGACACAACAGAGATTGCTAACAGGATTTCTTCGAGACTTGGGAGTTTTTGTACGAATATTTTATTTACGTATGACGAGTTTTATCCACCTGTTTGTCTCTACCGTTGACAGAAATATTTTTTCACGCCGAATATACGAGTTACAAGTATGCTTTGCCAGGGTTAGTATTCGAAATACCGTCATAGTGCTCGCGATACCGTGTACACACGAGGAACGAAGTGTCTGCTTTTCCGAGGAGAAAAAAAGAAAGTTATTCGTCAAATCTTCCATGTATCACGACAGTGTGAGCCGAGAGACACAGCAATAACTAAAGTAGACGTTTTGATGGGATACTTTCGCGATCTTCATTGTATATATATAATGTGTACACGTCCGATGCGTAGAACACTGGTCGATGCGTGTGTGTAGAGAAACGGAATTATCCGCAGGTAAATGTTAACTTGGTTAGCTTTTCTGCGTGATTCTCCGTATCTGAACGAGCGTATTTTTATTAATATTTCTTTTTTGTCTTTTTAATTATACATTGTAAAAACGTTGTTCTGTTGGACGTAATATTTGTAATAATATCGATTATATTGATACGTTACGACGAATGAGACCGGGAGGAAACATTTTTTACGCGCGTTACGTGCCCCAATGCGAGTACGTATGTAACTACGTATTTCTACGTAAATTAAGCTTCCCTTTTTAGTTGCGTTTTGTTGAACGTTCGCATGAAAATATGAATGATCTAGAAACGATGGTAAAACGACGTTCGATGGTAAGTGCTGATAAAAGACAAACTCAGGAACCGTAATTCGAGCTGCGCTGATTAGGAAAATTTCGTTAACACGTCCGTCGCTGTGAAACCTTTCTTAATATGTATATAAATCGAAGTTTGGCATTGATCGATTCAAACTTTTCATTTGAGTAATTCATAAATGAATGAATGAATTTAGTCGTCAATTATTGAGATCATACAAATCACTCGTTAATCAGTGACCATAAATTCTCGATCGATGTCGAATGGTATGAATAGACGAACAAAATGTATACATCGAATTTGTATAATTTATAATCATTAATGCAATTGATGATTAAGTACCTGCTTTAGGTAACTGTGATTACATATCAGTTGAATTAGAAGTTTAATCGTTAATTGCAATTGATAATGAAATGATTCGATTGTGATAGCTAATCATTGGTTGCATTGAATGTTGCCCAATTCCGATTTAAATAATGGGAGCAATTGAAAGAGGAGATCGACGCTGAGAAACGAACGGCGGCGAACGTGTTAACTATACCGACGCCGGATATATTGACATACCCGTTACAATTGTTAAGTTTTTCTACACGTAAGGCGGGAGTATAATTTCGGCACGCCTGTTATTAATTATCGGGACGTGGTCAACAGTGTAATCATTTTGAAGGCGACTCACGGACGCGAACGTCGAACGAAATCAATAGAAGTCATCACCGGTATATGCATTTCGAATTTCTACGAGCGTCAATAGGATACCACGCGTTACACGTACACGAACACACACACGCCATCATTAATCATTCGAGGTCCTGTGCACACACAACCAAACGTTCGTAAAATTATATTCGAATACTCTTAGCCGGATAAAGACGAAACATTGAGAGAACTCGTTATCGTATAAAAACCCACGTATTATGTGTGTAAAGTATGCGATCATCGTTTTCCACGATTTATGCGAAGCTGCAACAGCGCGACATGTGAAAAATTCTTCAGTAGTTGCAATAAAATAAAGAAATTTTTATAAATACGTCGTACACGAGGCTCGTTGTGCTTTCTACGTCCTCTTGACCAATCATTGTCGAACATGATTGAAGAAGATTGATTATTTATAAATTCATTGAAAATATTCGATATAATTGTTGAAAGAATTATTTGAGCATTAATATGTAACATATAAGTAACATATTTTATTGCTATTATTATATGATAATTATTATTAATAATAATATAATTATTAGTAAATATATTATTATATATAATTTATAAATTCAGAGAAACAGAAGGTTTATAAGAAAAACTGAATGTCTTTAGAACAACCAAGGAAGATTAACTTGTCAAAAAACTTACGGGCGGTATGCTTTACATTTTGTATTATTTTTTTCATCGAGAAATGCGTATTTTTCTTCAAATTGCTCTTTAATTAAAAAACCGCCTTTATTTTTAATAACAACCTGACATATTCAGTCTATCCCGGCAAGTAGTTTTTCGAATGTTTCTAATTGATATTTCTCCATGCTTCTTGTAGAAGTTGCCAAAGATGTCCCTTTAGAAAAATGCAATCAAACATTGTTTTTTTACACTGGGTATATAAACTATAGAAGAACATTATGGACATAAGGAAATGCTGAAATCTGTTAAGAAATATTATACAACTAGTTAATATTCGATATTATAACGATGGATCATTTCAAAATTTATCAATATATTCTATTTTTACAAAAATCAGCAAGTGATCCCTACCTTTGGCCGGTACTGTATATATATATATATATATATACATATATTTAACATAATAACTATAGTTGACGATATTTACAAACAAATATTAATGAAAACGCGTGCCTTGTTTGATCTAGACGATCTAAGCAAACCTTCGATCGTCGATTGAAAAGATTGTAAATTTGATCATAAAAATTAATCAATTAAATAATGAGTCATTTGGAAGTTAAATCTTCTTTACCGACGATCGGTAATCTACAAGGCGACAGCCTATTTACTGATTTGAAACAAGACGCGCGATTGGTTACGGATAGTCTATGATCGAACTCGGTAAGGAGCATATCGAAAAAGATTAATAATAAGTTGATAAAGATGACAACCTCAATAATTGCTGCGTCGAACGTGACCGATCTTCCAGAATGTGTACTAGAATTGGTAAGCGAATCAAATTTGTAAGTAATTACAATGATTATTCTGGTTTCGAATTCTTCAGGTAATGAATTCGTTAAACGCCGAGACAACGGCGATCGCAATAAGGCTTCACGCGGAGAAACGGAAAATTGTAGTGGTAGATAACGGTGCAGGAATCGCGAGAGACAGATTGACAGCTTTGGCAGATTATAATGATTGCAGCGTTCGTTGGAATGTGCAAGACATTTGCAACACCAGGAAGCAAACGCTTGCAAGTATCCGTAGACTGTCCGACGTTATGATAATCAGTTCCAGACATCGAGATTCCTCTAGAACATATATGAAGGTATGATTATATTGTAATCATTACGCTCGTTGAATGCATATTCAAATTCTTCTTATATTCCCAGGTGTTCAGAGTGGGCCACCCGCCAGAAATTGTCGAAATTCAAAAAAGACCATCCTGTGGAACGACAGTGAGCATATACGGATTTCGCGAATTAACATTTCACAAGTGGAACGTACCGTTGATGTACTTCATCGTTGGAAACATTGCCATAGTTAATCCTCACGTAAAAATTAACATCATTCATAGCAAGGAATTTTCTATCATTAATACACTGACTCCCACTAATATTCGGACACTCTTAAAAAGACGATAACTTTTTTGATGTTGGACCATACAATTTGAACTTTTTTGAGGAGTTAGAACAATTAGTTTACTATACAACGTGACAAAATACTAAAAGTTGTATTTTGCAACTTTCGAAGTGAAACTTCTTTGCTGAGGGTCTACAATTTTCGAGCTTGACGAATTTACCTTGCGAAATTCTAGCTTCTCGAAAATTCCGATCGCATGTTATTTCTTTTTTATCTTATTTTATTTATTAGTCATTACTTATTACTTATTATTTATTTATTAGTTATTATTTATTACTTATTATTTATTTATTGGTTATTATTTATTACTTATTATTTATTTATTAGTTATTATTTATTTATTACTTATTATTTATTATTGTTTATTAGTTATTATTTTCTGTTCTGTCGGGGACCCCCTGACCCCGCCCCGGGGTGGCCAAGAGTTAGGGTTGCGAGGTGTCCTTGGATTCGAAATTCCGCAAGAAATAAGAATGTCGGGTCGCGCGTTAGAGCGTCCGAATATTAATGGGAGTCACTGTATGTTTATCATTCAACAAGTGATCTGCTTCAAATGCTTCATATTTTTGTGCAGGTATCATTCTCGATTAGAGATGACCAACGACAGAGGGTTATCATGGCAATCACCAAGCCCCATGAACCCATAGAAATTTTTCAACAACTACATGGTAGGCAAGTATCATTGGATAATCTGTGGTACATACGAAACACGAGCGAAACTCGTGTGAAGTTCTGCGCATTCATTGGACTAGCTAACACAAAATCAAATGCTCTGCAGTCTATCTTCCTCAATAACAGACCTGTCCATTGTCCATTGATTATCCGTATGATCTCAGCTGCCTTTGTTAGTAGATTAAGGTGTTTTGCTAAAGCAACGCATCATCAAATACCAAATAGGAAGTCTGTCTTTATTTTGTTGTTCATCTCGTGCGGAGAGTACATTTTCACTATGGAGAACAAGAAGAGGACCTTGATTTTGCCTTCTGTACAGAATTTATTCCTTGGTATCCAAAATGAAATACTGAATATATTTCTCAACAATACCATGCCTCTTTCTAATAGTCTCGCGAAGAATGTTAGAAAGCCTAAACATTTGATATACAGTTGTATAAACGGCGAAAATGGTGCTACATTGTTTGAAAGAACGCCGACTTCTTGCAAACTACTCCCCCAGAAAAATTGCATACCGCGCTCAGTCTGCCATATTGTCCAAGAAGAAACCACGGAGATTATAGTTCCATCCCTTCGTGGAACCACGATCGATGCACAGAATTCTCTGTATTATTCCGATGCACTAAATATCGATAACGATAATGGACAAAGTAAAGCACTGTGCGAAATTAATCAAAGTCAAATAACAATGAGTCAAGGAATCCATGTTCAAAAGTTTACTCCTGGTTCTATCGCATTGACGCTTTCCGAGTGGTCCAACTGGACCTATCCCGACAATAAATCAAACAGGTTGAACGAACCGACGAAATTCGATGGCTCTGTGCAATTTTATAAACGCTTTGATTTCTTGCCAAAGAAATTGCACAAACTTTTACGAGGCAACACGAAATTGACGAGAACCGACGTCCTGAAAGAATGGAATGGAAGCGATTTGACCAGTAAATTGAAATCTGAATTGCACAGTAACTGCTGTTTATATTAACACTTTACCTACCGGAAGCCTATTAATAGGATTCTCAATAATTGTGCTGTACCAAAGAAAATATAGACATTTTCTTTTACATTGCAATCTTAAATGAAACTATTAGATTATTGAGGATGACTTGTTAGTTCACAGTGAAAATTGCTGTTGCTATTGAAGGTTCCGTTAAAAAATGTTTATCCATAGATTTTTCAAAATTATGCAACAATCACCGGTCGGTAATGTGTTAAGATACATAGTTTGCTCAATTATTAGTTGAAATGCTTTCAGTTTCAGATGTATTGCTGCACCAGGAAATAGATGTACGCCCATGCAAATCTAGTCAACGATTTCACGAGTTCAAGCTGAAGAAGGACCTTCTACAATTCGTAAAAGTACAATCTCAATAATCGTAAATGGAAAATATTAGAACCCGTAATTTTGACTGGCCCCGTGAATCTAGTGTTAATTATTTTAAAGACGTGCCCTTGTACTACCAAGTAATATCATTTTCAGATATTGGGTCAGATGAACAACGAGTTGATAGTAGGATTAGCAGTTCGGGATGATAAAAAAGTGCTGCTGTTGATGGACCAGCATGCCATTCACGAGAGAATAAGATACGAGACTTTGCTCCACGGTAAATATAAAGACATCTAAGACAAAGCAAGATGCTTCAGACCATCGAGTTAGCTGGGAGACCTCGTACTAACAATAGCGTGTTAATTTACAGTATACAAGACGCAATCTAGAAACCAGCTGATCTCCATCAAACTGCAAGAGCCCATTATTATACAGTTACCCGCAGAAGAGTGTGGTTTGCTTCTAAAACATCGAAAGCAATTGAGAAGATTCGGAATAGGTTTCAGTATCACAAATGACAACAAAATAGTGGTGCGCACGGTGCCAGAATGTTTAAAGAAATACAAATGCCGCTACGACGACGTCAAGCTGCAGTTGAGCGTACAAAATCTCTTGAACGAAATGCTAGGAAAATTTCAAAACAATAGGTGCCAGGAATCGATCGATCTGCCGGTCACCATTCACAATGCAATTGCGGCGGAAGCTTGCCACGGTGCGTAAGCTCTGGGTTACTTAACTTAAGTTATTTGCCACTTTCCACCCTATACGATAGGTGCATTTTGCCCTTTACTTTACGCAGGGTGACAAGAAATAACGGAGTTAAACATTTCTTATTACAATTCTGTCGAATCGACGAATTTTGATAAACTAAATGATAACAACCATAACATAGACCTTCAGTATTCATATATTTAAGAAGTTTGGCGAATGACGCCAGAAGAGCTGCGGCCCATTTCCGAAAATTTCAAGACAAGTTTGAGCCTCTGTATCGGCGCAAAGGGTGGCCATTTCGAAACTTCTTAAATATATGAATACTAAAGGTCCATGTTATGGTTGTTATTATTTGGTTTTTCAAAATTCGTCAATTTGACAGAATTATAATAAGATATGATTAACTCCGTCATTTCTTGTCATCCTGTATATCCATAAATTCCTCGAATCTCACTGTTTGCACCTTTAGAGTTGAATTCAGAAATGTTCCACCTTATTGTCAACCCTAAATTCTAAGTTAGTCTTGTAATGTTAGCATGCACAGCAATTTGCATGTTGCTTATAATTTCATAGGGGTTTTGTAGCTTATCAAAAAAGAAAAGTTATAGAATCGTAGAATATGGTCAGAGTAAAGTACACAGCATAGAAAACGTAAATACTTAAAGAGTATATTTTTTAGTAGGAAATATCGGTACAAGAATAATCTCATTTGTTCGTATGGAGCTTCGTATTTACTATCACCTAACGACGGAGTATTTTAGGAGCTGTCAAATTTGGGGATCCGCTAACGCTGCAAGAATGCAACTGGCTGCTGACGCTGTTGCGAAAGACAAAAACACCGACGCGTTGCGCTCATGGGAGGCCATCCATAGTGCCCATACTGGAGCTCACCGAGTCCGAAAAATGGGGCAAGAAAACCACTCAAGTATGCTTTACACACTACTATTACATACTTCTTTTCATAGAAAGTTGTTCGAACATTTCCAAGCATGCCTTTTACACATTCCGTTTCAGAAACTCGATCACATAGAAACACTTACATCACCCTCGCATTAGAACATAGCAGACATCTAATATGCACACTATTTTACAAAAGCCATAATGTATGCACTCAATCTAACAGATACATACATATGTTATATATATACTTAATTAATGCATAGTATTCCATTTCAAAGGGGTAAACTAAATATCAGGATACGCGGAAATCAAAATGTCTTTCCCGAAGTAGTTGATTCTGCTCACGTAGATAGTGAACTCCTTTCCTCCGAGTGAAACCGGGCAAGGGTTGTTCGGTCGGGTGAAGAAGCACATCGTGTACATTGCGAACTCCAATTCGGGTGACGTGCCGACGAATACTGTGCTCACTGGTTGCACTATTCCGTTCAGGCTCGAGCGCAGCTTCACGATCGCTCCCTTCTGCAATCATTATTAATTTATAGTACAAAGTATCCTCGAGCTATGAGCTTACAAATAGGAACACGAACCCGTCAGTGGACTTCGTACATGTTTAACGATTAACACTCGAACGGCGGACCATTTTTACAATTTTATAGTTAAAGATATTTGCCAATATTTTAAAACACACTTTTGGCGGTACTTCTTGTAGAAATTCTTCAGCCATTCATTTCATTTAATCGCTAGAAACTGTGTCTAATTAATAGACAGCGTTAGAAGACATATTATGCCTTCATGACGAAAATGAAATTTATTTTCAATCAAGTAAACATATTAACAAAGAAAATAAATTTCTATATCGCTTCAGTTTATTTCAGTTCAGGTAGATAATTTTTATTTTGCATAAAGATCCGCTGTCCAGTAATTAAATAACGATTTTGATACTCTGCGTCAGAATACACCAAGACTCGAGCAAGGATTAAAAGATAGTAGACAACTTACATCGCCTAGCTTGGCTTCCTTCAGGTATCCAAGATAGTTCAGCTTGTTCGCAGCCTCCTGCTTGGCATAGTAGATCCAATTGTGCAGTCCAAGGATATCCGTGTCGAACTGTTCCGCCAGAAACACGGTTTCGAAACCGGAACTGGACGCGTCTCCGTCGATCCTCTTGAACTGAGAGAACCAGATGCGCTTCATGGAGTCCTTGAACTCGTACTCATCGTCCGGAATGTATCCTTTGTCTGCCAGGAACTTCATGGTAGACTTGATGATGTCGGTGTCCGCGATTTTGTCGAGAAGTTCAGATTCCTCGCGGCGCTCTTCAGAGGTGACAGTCTCTTTCGTTTTGACATCCAGCTCGTAGTTATCGAGCAGGGCTATCACTGCCTTCACGGTCGGGAGATCGTAGGCCTCGGCTTTCACGTCCAACAATCTGAAACAGACACGATCACCAGTGTTGCTACCCTTCTGCTTGAATGTGTTAACACTTTATCTACCGACAGCCTATCAAACCTTCTGAGGCACTACGAAAAATGACTGTACTATAATTCGAAGCAATTTCGGAACGTCCGAGTTCCGAAGTCCTAAAAGCTTCGAGTGCAAAGGGTTAATAGGTTCTTCAACAATTTTTCTGCACCCAAATGGAAGCTTAAAAATGTTCTTTTACACAGTAGTCGCAAACTAAGTCAGGTTATTGGGGATAAATAAATAAATTACCATATTGGGGACGAATTGTTGGTGTATGATTGAAGTTTGTTGAAGGATCTATTCAAAAATCCTTAGCCATAGGCCATAGACTTCCAAAACTTATGAAATAATCGTCGGTAGATAATACGTTACATTTCTATCAGCAGCTAAAGCCTCCCCTAGTAGCATTTACGGTTGGCCAACGGTGGCCAACGGTTGGGAGTTTGTTGGGGAATGATGGGGCATGATTAGTGGTTTTGCCGACAAATCCCCAACGTAGGGCCAACGACGAAAAATTATGTCAATCTGCCGACGAATACCCAACGTAGGGCCAACGACGATAAAATGATGACAACTTGCCAACGAATACCTAATGTTGGGCCTACAGATATTATAGTCTGTTAAGTAACGTGGAATTTACAACGATTATACTACATTGGCCTAACGAAAATCTGCCAACATTTACATATTTCGTCTAACAGACACCAGAAATGTTGCTGCAATTAAAAGCATGTTATAACATATATATATTTATAATTGGTCATATATATTTATATACAGGGTGTTTACCTACAGGGGGGAGAAAATTTAAGGGGTGGTTCTCGACGATAATATAAGACGAAAACGAAGAATAAAAAAAATTGCGATTTCGGCTTCGTTATTTAGTTATTAACAATTAAATATCCGCCTAAAATGCTGCAACACTTCTAACAAAAATGTACGTCATTAAACATTTTCACCTCGCTGGGGCCCCAAATGAGAACCAAGGTATGCATGCGTTTGTCACTTGATACGAGACTGTCGCGCGCCTGTGTGACGCACGCAACGTACACTTTTGTTAGAAGTGTTGCAGCATTTTAGGCGGATTTTTAATTGTTAATAACTAAATAACGAAACCGAAATCGCAATTTTTTTTATTCTTCATTTTCGTCTTATATTATCGTCGAGAACCACCCTTAAATTTTCTCCCACCTGTAGGTAAACGCCCTGTATATTCCAAATTGATTTTTTTTCATATATTTATGAATATACTCTCATAATTTGTTATTTTTGTGCGATGGTTGATACACCAAAGTTTTATTGTGTGCAGTCTTGGAATTTATTTATTTCTTTAAGTTTGTAGTAATATAGTAAAAATGGGTTTGTAGTTGAAAAAAAGAATAAAATAATATGCATGGATTTGAACTTGGGTCCTCCAGCGTTACAGTCAGCGACGCTAGTAGCATTGCTGAAACACTTCATTGTACAGTAAATGCTCGTTCGTTGTGAAAAGTCCGGGGGTTTGAGTTCACAACGACCGAATAGGGAAGCTATTTTTGATTTATGACTGCGTCTAGATACACGCCGACCGCGTCGAGCGAGACTTCAATAGAGAGCCGAACATAGAGAAGGACAGAGTGAAATACGGATCGCGTGACCGAAACGTGTCGCCGTCGCCGGCACAATTTAAAGGTCCGCGAGTTCTTACAATGTATGTAATGGCAATGATGGAATTGTTCATTTTCCATTAGGCGTTTGTGGGACTTTCACTAATTCATTTCTGGCATTTTTCTGATTAAAATGATACCAAACACGATATAATTTGGTCAATATGTAGTGGTTTAATCGACGATGAAAGTTTCGAATTCAACGAAGAAGAGCGTATAGGAAAGAAAGAGACGCGGACATTACTGTGTCCGCATGAGACGTTACTGTTTTCTCGCGCCTGCGAGTGGAGTGGGTAGACACGTCACAACGATCGCATAGACGATTCTTCACAACGAACGAGCATTTACTCGTCGTTCAAGATGTTGCGCCGATCTCGTCATCGTTATTCACTATTTCATTCTTCTGTGCTGTGTCGAACTGTCGAAGTGATCGTTCTTTCTGTCGAAGTAATCGTTCTTTGTGTCGCGTGCTTTGTTTCAACTTTTGATAATGTACAAAGTGATGGAATTCAATTCAACATACGACAGTAGTGGAGGCATCAACGTTGTACGCACAGAATGGTTAACATGTAGAGATATATTTATTGATTATATAAGATAAGTGATTTTTATATGCTGCGATCACAATATATGTAATGCACTATTGGCAAGAGTATAAACGCAATATTCTTTCCAGATGATTTGACTAAAGCCCGTGAGAAGTGTAGGCAGGCTGAAAGTGTGTCAGAAGTGGCAACTAAGTGGGAAGGAGAGCGGGGAGAATCGAGAAGAAATAGGAAAATTTGAAAAATTGTTTATGACAATGATGAGTATGATAATGACGAACAACATTGTATTAGTAAGTCATATGCATGCGTTTAATAGCAATTAAAAATTTTGTTTCCTTTTGCTTTTCTTGTTGTAAGATTAACTTTTATGTCATTTTTCAGATTTTCCTGATGCACCATCGTTCGATAGAACATCAGCCATGGATGCAGCTACGCCAAATATTAAAATTTTTCATTGATACAGTAAATTAGTGTAAATATATGTAGTTTGTTCGTTGTATGTGAGAAATATGTATCTAATGTACCATTGTAATATGTAATATGAATGTAAGAATAAAATACTCTTATAATACACACACACATACATATATGTATATATATTTATTTATTTATATATATATATATGTATAATTAATTGACCCTATATATATATATATATAGAAAGAATCCTTTTGTTGGCTTTTCGTATTATAGTAATGTAGGCCCTACGTTGGGTATGATTGTTGGCCCTACGTGTGCGCGATCGTTGACCCTACGTTGGGTATTACCGTTGGTCCGACGTTAGCGCAGCGTTGGCTAAACGTTGGCCCAACTGCAAAAAAGAGCGACATCTCTAACGGTTGCCCAACGCTTACCGCCAACGTAGGCCCAACGAAACGCTAACCGTAAATGCTACTAGGGTCGGGAAAGCCAGGTTATTCGAACATCTCGATACATACGGTTCGGACGCAGAATCTGCGGTGCTCTCGTCCGTCTTCTGTCCCTGCAGATTCATAGTGATCTGCGAGAAAGCGTTGTTGTCCTTCTCCTTCTGATACAAGCTCTCGGTCAGTTTTTTGAGGTCGTCGTTCGAGGTGACGAATCCTAGCGGATTAGGGTTGTTCTGACTGGATTCCTGAGAGTTGGAGTTCGCGGGTGGGGAGTTGTTGGTTCCGGGGTTGTTTTGTTGAGTCTGTGGAGCGTCGGCAGCAGGTTGTGCGGGTTGGCCTGCAGGTGCAGCAGCAGGAGCAGCACCTGGAGCAGCACCTGGAGCAGCCGCTTCTCCGGGAACTTGCGCGGTCCCGTTATAGTAATTGTTGTAAGTGATTTGGGTGTTCGAGACGGGTTGTCCAGCAGCACCACCACTGTGGGAGCCCTCGCTGCTTCCTCTGGTGCCGTAGATTCCTCCGGGTATCAATCTATTCACCGCAGCGTTTACGCCGGCGCTGACTCCAGCGAAGACGAATGCTTCCTTTGCCAGCTGCCCGATTCCTGGCTTCGAGGATTGTTGCAGCAGGATTGTCTGCTGAGGCGAAGGTGCTGAACCGAACGCAGATCCGTAGGACGGCTGTCCGACACCACCCACAGGAGCTCCGTAACCATGGCCCACAGGAGCGCCGTAACCATGGCCCGCAGGAGCGCCATAACCGTGGCCCACAGGAGCGTTGTAACCGTGACCCACTGGAGCGTTGTAACCAGAGCCCACAGGAGCGTTGTAACCATGGCCGACTGGAGCGTTGTAACCATGACCAACTGGAGCGTTGTAACCAGCGCCCGCTGGAGCGTTGTAACCAGCGCCCGCTGGAGCGTTGTACCCTCCTTGACTCGGGTACGCTTGACCAGCAGGGTAGTTAGGGTTCGAGGGTGGCTGGCGCGGGTATCCACCTGCAAACGATCATCCATTTAGCCGCTAGGTATTTATCATTAGTAGCCAGAAGATCTTTATGCATTTATGGCACGCGCCATTTTATGGAATGCAAGGAAACATTTGTTGAAACCAACTCGTATTGCTTCATAAGGCCTCGCACAGACCAGAGCATTTCGACGAACATTTCGACGAATGGCGATCGGAACGGATTTGTGCTATTTCCAGATTTTCTTGCGGAACAACTATGGGAGCTGCAGCGGCAGCTCCAAAAATTCAAGTCATTTAATCTCGAATCTGATGTCCTTAAAATGCTTCGTACAGACCTGAACATTTCAACTCAATAAACTGCCAACATTTTCTGTATTTCTTTGTGTAGTATACGCCGCTGCAGCTCCCATAAGTTGTTCCGCAAGAAAATCTGGAAATAGCACAAATCCGTTCCGATCGCCATTCGTCGAAATGTTCGTCGAAATGCGCGGTTCGCGGCGCAGTTCGTCGAAATGATTCTAGTCTTAGAATGACAATATTGAATTTACATATTTAGAATCATTAGGAAATTAAATAATAATTTGCGAATACTAATTTCAACAGACATGCAGCTTCAGTGTTCATTCATTGGACAGGTAGACTTTAAATATTTGTAACAAGCACGAGTTGGTGCAATTTAAACCTTGGAGTTTCACGTTGGCCTGTACAGTCTATCGGAACGTAAAATTCACGTTGAACAATGCAATACAATTGAATACAATACCTGAAGGCTGGTACGACGACTGCTGGTTCGACGCACTTGTTTTGGAGGCGTGCTCATTCACAGGGGCAGAAGGTTTGACAGAAGGTTTGGGTGCACCTGAAGTTGTCGATCATTCGTTAATGTATTCATGTATTCGCTAGTTTCTGAACTACGCACAGTGGTCTGGTAGCTCGCTTTTTGTGGCCAAAAATATTGTAGCGTTATTTCAAGGTTTAATGTTATATTATTATAGGTCGTTGGATTCGTCTTGATACCAGTTAGAATATTATGAAGTAAAAAATATATGTTAATATTTAAAACATTGAGGTGACATTTTTTTGTCAGATCATCGGAAATATTTGAAAAATCTTGTTAACAATTCTCACAATGCATACTATGGTGTAGAAATTGCGGAAAAGTAGCTAAAATGGAATTCTTCATAGGAATCATACGAAATCTAGTAATGAGAGGTTTTCGGGGAATCTGACTGGCGCAGAAAAAACATATACATATATCGTAATTCCAAGCTGCTATGCAAGATTCAAGTGGAACTACGTAACCAGGCGTCGAATAACCGCGGTCCCGTATTTGTTAAAAACCGTTTATAGTTCAAGATTGCGGGAGATTGCAGTTAAAATTTACATGATCTTCTTAGTAAATGTTCAAGCTTTCATATAAAACAAGTCCGATGTTTAGCGGTCTTAAGCGTTTTTGTATAATTGTTTTCAAAGTTTGAAATGCTATTAATTTACGCTATTCGTGTACGGACTAAACAATGCTTAAAAATGGATTAAATATTTGAAATCCGCTTACTAACATATATAAAATCATAATTAAAATCTATTTTCTGATATTCGGTGATTGAAATCTAAAACGTTTTATTTTACTTCGAATTTTCTGACTTCGTCTTTAGAACGCTGTATCTCATCACAGAATTATCTAAAATGAATAATATTTTGGATTTGGGAGCTTTGAAGGGTTACTTTATAGGGAAAAAAAATTTTTCAATGTATTAAAGTTGAAAAATTGAATTTTGGCCACGAAAACGGTCTCCAGACCACTGTGCTACGTTGCCTCCTGTTGCTACTTAATTAACCCTTAGCAGTCAAGGGGTGACTCAGATTCATCCCTAAAAATTACTGTACCATCATTCATAACATTATTTACATTATTAAATATGTTTGTATCTAGTATCCAATCAATTACTACAAATTTCAGTATATGAAAAAAGTCATACGATGGAATTATTCTAGGTCAGAAGGAATGTTTAATTTTCAAGTTAAAATAGCTCCGACTGCAAAGGGTTAATGAGTTTAAATGTTCACCGTTCTTTGTGACCCATATATGGGAGACAGGACTGCGAACGCGGTAAATCGATTAAAAAATTGTAACAAGCAAGACAATTCGCTGTCCGACACGAGGACTCGACCTACTGGTCTGGGTCAATCGAGAAACTCAATATCGGATGATCGATCGACAATCGAGCCCGCTGTGCGATGCAATCGCGTCCGAGCTGTGGGCACGCGATGATTACAACCGACTAAACACTAAAAACCTACCACGCACAAAATAGTGACTCCCATTAATATTTGAACGCTCTAAAAAAATAATGACTCTTTTAATATTGGACTATACGATTTGAACTTTTTTGAGAAGTTAGACCAATTAGTTCACTATTCAATGTGAAGAGATTTTTTCAAAAATTGCTATTGGTTGGAATTCTCGAGAAAAAAACTAGAAGTTGCATTGTACAACTTTTTTATATGGGCCAATATTGAAAATTTAAACAATACGTTTTGTAGATCTATGTCGATTATATGCACTGTGAAAGTTTCATCGAAATCGGTGGATTCGGGAAAAAACGGCAGACATTGAAAGATGTGAGAATACTTAAATTTATTGCAGTTGGAGGCCGAAGATCGTGAAACACTGTAATTTTTATCATCTTTAAACATTTGTAATTCATTGCGATGTCAACCGATTTTGATGAAATTTTGCAGAATATGTCTCTAAGTGATACAGATTTACGAAACGTGTTTTCTAAATTTTCCATATAAGACTACATGAAAAAGTTGCAAAATACAACTTTTAGTATTTTCCCTGCAATTCCGAGAACTTGCAATTTTTGCCAAAACTTTTTTTGTTCACGTTGTGTAGCAAACCAATTGTTCTTGCCTCTGAAAAAAGTTCAAAAATCGTATGGTCCAATATTAAAACAGTTATCGTCTTTTTAACAGTGTCCGAATACTAGTGAGAGTCACTGTATACAAAATCGAAAGTGGATAGATTGAATTTGCTTAAACTTTTTATGGTTTTTATTACAATATGTGCTGAAATGAAGAAATCATTTCAGTCACTTCTTATTGAAACGTATTTATAATTTCACTAACTGCGAAATAGAAAACCGGCAATTCGACCGTGGTAGGTTTAATGTTAAAGTTAAAAGCGTGAAAGATAGCAGCAAACGGGACGAGGAAACCGTGTCAATGTCCAAGGTGGTTAGAAAATCGTTAATTACTTTGAGGAGTTCGGGTCTTGGTGGAGGACGGAGAGTACGTCCTTCTTGATGACCATGATGATCCAGAGGAAGTTCTTGTTCGCCCCCTGCTCGATTTACCGGCTAGAACGTTCGCTGAAAACATACAAAGCGTCGCAAATTAAAGATTCGCTCTGCAGAATATTTCAAAGCAGCAATTTTTCAAACGCGAGGTGAATCCGCGTGCGAACGGAATTACCGATCGCTAGAACCAGCAAACCGTAAAACGAATGGTATCACCGAACGCAATCGTTTCCACGATTACGTATTCGCCCGATAATCAACGGCGAACTGCACGATGCGTTTCAAAGAAATCCACGATAATGCCCCTCCGTGGTTGCACACGAACGTACATACAAGGTGTATAAAAAGTACTGGTCATCTGTCCTAGGGGTGAATCTAGGCCTCTGGATCGGTGAATATTTGAAAAGGAAACTTCCTGCAAAAGGAAGATTTGCCCGTAGAACGGATGACCATTACTTTTTATACACCGTGTACACATATAAGTACGAACACGCGAGATTTTCGCGATCGGGAGAGCGCGAGACCGCGGGAATTGCGAGTCACGCGGCAAATATTTCATAATCTTCTGCCCACTGATCGTTCGGCTCGCCGATCATTCCATGATTGATCGTGATACCGAGTCCTAACCATCTCTAACAATCTGCTAAATAAAATAATGATATACTGGTAACGCGGTTATCTCCATCTAGCGTGTTCTCCATCCGCGCAGTCCTCGAACTGATGGAAATAGCGATATCTTTTTATTATTCCTGTGCATTGTTGACCCTAGGTCTCGGCTTTCTATAGCTAGTCAAATATAAGTATCTTCAATGGCCGTACCAACGTGTACCAAGCCCACCATTTTAGTCGAAAAACGATTTCTAGGTGTTTTAAGGGAGCAGACTCCTTTTTCCAGGATTGCAAGGGTGTGGGATTCGCGTTCCCATTTCTAGATAATACAAAAATGGGGTTTTTCAGTAGTCAAACACGCTAGATAAAAGATCGATCCGCTAAGATCAATAGAGATCGATAGAGCGCTATCGCCTTCAAAAGTCCTATTTTTTCGTTTGAGATGCGTAATTTGCATTATCGTAGCTACATGCGCAGTTGTATGCTTCCGAATAATGCAAATTACGTCTCTCAACTGAAAAAATAGGACTTTTGAGGGCGATAGCGCCTTAGATCGATCTTATATCTAGCGTTTTTGACTACTGAAAACTGCCATTTTTGTATTATCGAGAAATGAGAACGCGAATCCCACACCCTTGCAATCCTGGGAACGAGTCTACCGCCTCAGTTTTTCATATAACACTACAATGACGACATCAAGGCCCGTCTATGTTATACTATTACTGGTTCGAAAAGCAACAGCCTCTACGATTTCACTTTTATATAATAATGCGTTATATTCTCTACAGGATTTGCTTTTCCGCTCCGAGATCCAACGGTGGTGGACAACGGACCGGATTTATTTAAACGTAGTTTTTAATGACGGACAGTCGTAAACATTTTAGTATAGGCAAGAAATTACATTTGCCGTACCAAACCTTTCAATCGAACGATTAGATAAAGCTGTTTACTTCTAAAAATGTTATACTGCACATAGAAGTGGGGAGCGAACTATTTCTCCGAATTATCGCCATGATTGAAAGCCATTTAGCTTCTTTCTAGCTTGAACGTTACGGAGATTACGTTGCATAAACCATTTTTTCCCGCAGCGTCAAACTATAACGGGTTATCGCGACTCACAATCAGTACAAGCTTCATGTAAAATCAACGTAATTACCAGACACTGCGGATCTTTATGCATTTACAGCAAAATTGGGTAGATATAATTCGAAAATGTTGAAGAATTTTCAAAATTGAAGATGTCAATACATGATTTCTCGTCTGTTACCATCATTATGGGAAGAAATAACAATCAATTTAGTTCATATTTCTTGCAATCGATGCAGACAATTTTTATTTCGCATGAAGATCCGCAGTCTAGTAATTATACTTAAGTATGAACAGCTGGCTGAGTGAAGCGTAATAACCCAGACCATTTAAAACGCGATTTACGCCTACTTTATATAATCCTTCGCAAATCCAGTTAGAAACTCGAACGACGGTACTGACAAGATCTAAAAACTTCATGCCAGAACCCATTTAAGTAGAGCTTCGATTTTCCGTGAATACTAAATGAACAAATACTGCTCCGAGAAAAATTCCCAAGGACAAAGAGTTGACGTTACCGATAAAGCAAATTCACTTTGAAAATTTTACCTGACAGAAAATTCTTTTGGAACGGTGTCTTCGCTTAATAATATTTCGAAATACATACAGTGGGTGTACAAAGTATTCGTACACCTTTTAAAAACTAATAACCTTTTTATAATTGTACCAAACGACCTGATATTTTATAATCAATTAGAAGCATTGGTTTACGAAATGATATGCAAAAAAGATTTTCCAAAAATTATAATTTACAAGGTTACATGCAAAAATAAAAAAAGAGAGATTTTTTAAAACTTTCTTATTTGGGCCCTCAATGAAAATTTAAAATATATGTTTTGTAGATCTATGTTAGTTATACACATGCTGAAAATCGCATCGAAATCGATTAACATACACACGAGCTACAAGCGGTTAAAAATGGTGAAAATCGTAGTTTTACACGACTTATGATCAATTTCTTAAAGTCCACAGAATCGTACATATTTCGATGCGTGTCGTTTTTTCCTGCGCCAACCGATTTCGATGAAATTTTCAGCATGTGTATAACCAACATAGATTTACAAAACATATATATTTTAAATTTTCATTAAGGGTCCAAATAAAAAAGTTTTGAAAAATGCCTTTTTTATTTCTGCATGTAACCTTCCACTTCTGACCTGAGTCAATGACAAAGACCCGAGGACCGTTAAAATATTCCGGGACACTCTTAGTATCCTTCAACACTCGACTTAATTTTGCAGATGTTCCAACACATATCATTTCGTACACTAATGCTTCTAATTGCTTATAAAAAATCAGGTCGTTTGGTATAATTATGAAAAAGTTGTTAGTTTCTAAAAGGTGAACGAATACTTTGTACACCCACTGTAATTTTTCACTCGTTTTAATGACAGAAGTCTGTGGTTTACAGGACCCGTGAAAATAACGGATTCTAACATTTTTAAATTGCGATTGTAAAAGATGCATCCATGGGAAATGTCAAAATTGGGATAGACTCTTGCTATTTTTATACAGTAATGTAAAATAGTCCGCAATGTAAGACCGTGAAATCTCGAAAATCGTGTCTAGGAGTATCCATCACGATACGGCTTTGTGTATTTGTTTACTCGGGCACGATTTCGTGGAGAGTTAGTCATAGAACACGTCATCGCGATGAATTCTGCCGACGAAGCACTATTGTGGAACAGTACATATACCGCGTTTCCAGAGAACCGCTTTAAATTCATTAGGAGCTCAATGTCATCCACATGGCCGCGACTTTCTAGAACCGGCGAGTCGCTTCTGCGACATACACACCACAGCTTCTCAAGTCCCATTAACCGTAGACAAGTGAATAATCACACGCGTGTTGGTGTCCGAGTACCGGAGAGCAATTTTCCCTTCGCTACTCTCGTTACGAACTATTTGATGCAATTCCGCGTTGTAAACCGATTAAGGTCGATTTACACATGCCCGTGATATATCAGTAATTTCTCATCGAAACTCTTATTATAGGACAAACTAAAGTATCCAGCAACGCGGAACATTGATACGGTGTAAACAGGATTTGTCGATTTATTTTAGCGAGTCTCGATCCCGTTGGGGATTTCTCTTTTAAGAAAGTTTCCACGTCTAGCAGCGAGTCGACTCGAACTTCTTTTATTACAAGCGACGGATGCCTGATATAGATCCACAGATAATTAGTGTAGATCGCGCGAATCGATCGTCGGAAATTGGAGATACGAACGCCCGCACAGAGCGGATCGTTTACGAGAAGGAAAGATAATTTTTGACTCGATTTCCACTTACCAAACAAAATCAGCGCGAACACCGTGAATAGCAGCAGCTTGTGACGCATGTTGCGTGCTTATGCGTTTTCTTGATTCGAGCTGTATCCTTTGGTTGACTCACTTGTCAGATTGTACGCGATGTAGGATCTCCACGAAGATCAATGCTGACTGTTCAATGGCTGGCCGGTTACTGAAACGCTTCTAACCGGAAACGCTCACTCCTACACGCGCTTCAACTCCGTTCGATATAGCAACGTCAGTCTGAGGCCTTTCTCCTTGCATTGATCTTCGACGCGATAGCGATCGTCGAGCAGGGATGCCAGATGCACAGCGTGCCAGGCCCCTTCAGTGCTTCGATTGTGCCCAAATTTTCTCGCGCAGGCACGAGAAAACAGTAATGTATCTACTAAATGGGTAGCAGAGCAGCCAGAGCCCTGAAGTAGTTATATTGGCGGGAATGTACCGAAATAATCTTACCGCACAAAAAGACTCCAAGACGTGTCCTACGAGTTACAAAATATACACAAATACACTTGTTATACATTCATTTTTTAGAATCAAATCATATAAATTTTTTAAAATTCTGCGGTGTGCTCAAGGAACCCCATTTTATCGAGAAGCTCACGTTACTGAGGCTGAAATCGCCGCGCATGTTTGAGAAAAGTTGGTCTCAATCGAAGCACTGGGCCCCTTACGTTTCCGTAAGGTATACCTTTAGGTAGAATAGAATACTAGCGAAAGCAATAGCAGTGATTGTAATTAGCAGGTCGCAAATATACATTTTTCAAACCTTAATTTGTGTTTATTTAACAATACACGAATAAATTTATTTCATTATAACAGTATATAGCCTACGAGGCTTAACGGAGCATCGTGGCGAGGGACGGAAACGTAAGGGGCCGCATCTGGCATCTCTGCCCTGTCGTCGAGTGGTAGGGATCCAAGCGGTCTAGCGGCGGGAATTATTCGTAGAACAAGAGGGACTTGTGCAAGGCTTGAACGCCGTTGTGATAACGACATTAAAATTGTCAGCATTCGTCATACGATGCGGGAACTCCATATACATCTATTCCTTTCTATTTTAATAAGTCGATAATGATGCTAATAATCATCATTTTCGTTATAAATTCATCAAGTCCGCAGCGATGAACCTTCATCGCGAACAACTGTTTCGAAAACCGAAATTTCTAACTTTTGTGTGCATAGTTTTTGCCAACATTTATTCTCTTTGAGAAAGTATTGCATGAAATACAGCAACTACATATTTTTAACGTTTAGACACGCGCTAGATTATTCGAGATTAAAATTTTAATAAAGAGACCTTTCGATTCCTCATTTTCAATTTTTAATTCATTTTATGAAAAATGACATATAAAAATACAATATTGTGACCATAATTATAGATATTAAACTTCAGCACATATTTTCCTGTGCTTTCCGCATACTTCGATGTTATTTTAACGTTTTAATGTCCTTTGGAAATGGGAGATCAACCTTTCAAAACTTCGGTTTAAAAAGGATTCTCTATTATAATCGATCGTGTTTATCAATCACCTGACATTTGAACCCTTTGTAACTGTATAATTGTTCGTTTTATGTTTCAGAACAAATTAAATTTTAAATCATTGAAGTCACGCGCTAACAGGAAATTTTGAAGATACTCTTGGAATCAACGAATAAGAAGATTACTGGCAGCGCTCTTGTTTTGTTTAAACACCTTTCTGTTACTGTTACGTTTGGAAATATTAATATAGAACATTTATGATAAGATTTAATGTTACAAAGTTCTTCGAGAACTTTCACTGTTATCCATAATAACTTAATTGTAAATACAACATATTGTGAGTTTCGTTAAGGTGCACATCCATGAATGCAACACCAGTTTTATCTAGTGATGGGCACTATCGACTAAATTCAACTATCGACTAGTTACTATTTAGTAACTACATACTATCGACTATTTAGTCGATAGTTTTCAGTCGACTGAATTGGCTTATTTGACTGAATTGCGTTATTGGTTCATGTTCATTGCTCTCCATATTCGATGGTTTTCATGACGCTCAGCTTTATTAGAGAGAGAGAGAGGTTCCTAAAATTAAAAATATTTAATGTTATTTTATATTTTACATTTGTCGTAGTAGAAATTAGTAATAAAATTAAATTAAGGTAAAAATTCCAAAATTATAATTAATCTAACCTTAAATGATTATGGTCTCCACTATGAAGTTGACCCAAATTTATATATATATATACATATATTTTAAATGTTGACATTTAAAAAGATCAATTGGTCTAAGTTTTTCGCTGAAAGTCTGTTTCTTCTTTCAGACATAATCTGTCCAGCCTTTGAAAATATTCTCTCCGAGGGTACAGAGGTTGCAGGAATACAAAGATATTTATCTGCTATCTCGAAAAGCTGTGGCATTGTGCAATTATATTTGTTCCAAAATGCGACTGGACAACTCTTAATGTTTTCATATGGTAAATCTATGTATTGACGGATGATGGTTGTTACATTTTCAATATGCGTAGATTGGTTATTTAACTGTGACACTTTTGATACAAAAAAGTTCCAAAATTCATTGTTTTGAGATGGTTCTTCTGCTATGGCTCTATTTGCATTCGTTTCATGACTACTGGCTGTTCTTGCCAAGGAACTTATTTCTTCTTTTAATATATTCTGTGCTGTCTGTGCAATCCTATTGTCTTCAAATACAGCTATTTTAAACCTTGGATCTAATAGTGTGGCTATTAAAGTAATATTATTCTGTTCGATGTAGTTAAATCTTATTTCAATATTATTTAAAATATTATTTTTTAAACGTAGTCCTGCTGTGGTTTCTGGTGTAATCATGTTTATAGCATTTTGAATTCCTCTTATTAAAGGAACAATTTTGGATGCTGTGGGATATTTTTCTGCTGATAAATCAGTTGTAACATATTCTAGTGGTTTCAATAACGGTATGATATCTTCTATGATTTCCCAGTGTTCAGCTGTAAGTGATGTGGGACTTCTGCTTAATGAAACTATGACAGCAGACAAAGGCACTTTTATTGCAAACAGTCTCTCCAGCATCACGAGGCAAGAATTCCAGCGTGTTGCTACATCTTTTTTTATCTTCAGTTCTGGTAAGCCCATTTGCTTTTGCATACTTCTTAATTTCTCTGCTGCTACAACACTTGTTTTAAAGTGCCCAACTAATGAACGGCAGATTTTTAATAAATTTATTATTTCAGTCACACCACTTATGGAATCGTTTACCACTAAATTTAACGTGTGTGCTGTACATGGCAAATGCATATAGCCTAAGTTACGTACAGCTCCTTTAATATTTGCACCATTATCTGTCACGACAGCACAAATTTTATTTGAGATTTGCCATTCCGATAAAATATCTTGAATACAGTGCGCAATATATTGACTTGTGTGGCTATTTGTTAAAAGATTAGTGGCTAATACGTTTGAGCGTAATTTATTTTCAATAAAATAATGTGCAGTGATCGTTAAAAAGGATTGCATATTTAAATTGGTCCAGATATCTGTCGTAATAGAAACATGACTTGTTTTTTTCAAGTTTTCTAAAATTATATTTTTAGTGTCAATGTATAATTGTGGTAAGATGGTCCGTCCCAGTGTTCTTCGACTGGGAAGTTTATATCGTGGTTCAAGCTCCTTAATTAACTCATTAAAGCCTTCGTCTTCTACAATAGTTAGCGGTTGCAAATCTTTACAAATCATGGCTGCCACCAGATTATTTAATTTTGTAATTTTTGTTTGTGATAGATCATTTGAAGTTGTCCTCAATGTTAGCTGCCTTAAATGAACCCGAGACCTCTGCACCATACCTGGTAAGTCTTCATTTTGGATTGCCAAATTTGCATTTGAAGTGAAAGCCACCGATGTAATTCCTTGTGCTTGCGTTGATGTTCCAGGTGTAGCACTTGCAAGTTGATCATCCACGTCTATCGACTCTGCTTCTTCGTGCACGCGACGATCGGCTTCCAGCACTGTGAAATGTTTGCGCTTCAAATGGTCACTTAAATTGGATGTGTTTTTTGCACTTTTGTATTCTCTTTTACATAAGCGACACACGGCACTCGTTGGTGTCTTTTGTTCAAAATATTGCCACACTATTGAGCGCTTTTGTTTATACATATTGTATTATATATACACTATGAAAACTTATGTATACTACTAAACACTATTTTAGAACTCAGAATGTTTCCTCAACACGAGTTTATTTAAGAGAAAACTTGGTGTACGACGCGAGACCAGAGACCAACGACTTGTGACTAAGTGACTCGTCAACGTATAGAAACTCCCGAGGAAAAGGAAAAAATGGAAGAGAGGTGGAAACCCGAATAGTGGGAGGAAAGTAAGGAGAAGAAATTAAGGATAGGAAAGTAAGGAAAATCTAGGAGAAGAGGAAAGACAGGTAAAGACACGTGGAAAGAAGCAATCGCGGAAGGATGCTATAAAAAACGGAAAGAGCAGAGGAAGGCAAGCAGGAGAGGATGTCGTAAAGAAAGGAAACGTTCGCCAGGGCCTGACCGTAAATCTCGAATAGGTTCGAGAGATACCTGGAAGAGACACAGGAGAGGCCGTGGATCTGGTCGCCACATGTATATCAGGACTGACCAGACCCGCGCAGAATGGACAACAATAGGAAAGGAATATGGCAAGGAAATAAGAAGTTTTCTAAAACAGCAGCGTAGGGCAGCGCCAAAAAAGCAGCCACAGTTCATTAAAATTATTCAGGGAGCAGTTTTAAAATTAAAAATGGTTTAAACTATTTGATTTCATAGAAAACCAAGCGTTCGCTTCCTTGCTTGCAAAAGTGTTCGCTGTTGCAGACGCGTTCAAATCTATTTCGTTACTGAACTCGAGTGGTTGAGAAAAATCTCAATCCTTAGCTAGAAAGCCGGTTTATATTGTCAAAGTTATAAGTATATTCACAGTGGTTTCACATCCAAGAAAAGTCGCACGTGAAGATTCTTTCGTTCCACAATATCATATTTCATACCATATAAGTTTTCCTATTTATTATAATTTGGAGAGACTATCTAAAAATATAGTACTTTACAATTTTATATTATTTATAAGTTTATAATTAAACATTAGTGAAACTAATGACTTGGTCGTCTGTGTTACACCTACATTAAATTTCTCAAAGCACTGTAATAATATTGTAAACGCTGGTCTAAAAATATTAGGTTTTATTAAATTTATTGATATGATTGATTTCTTCAATGGATCTATTGATTACTTTAAGAAATTCTTATGTAGGGCACTAAGAAATGTTTAATTTTAAGTTAATGTTTATCTATAATTTCCTCTATTGCGATTAATTTGTTAATACATGCTATGTTACTGTAATTTTTTTATATTTTTATTTGATTTAAGTCTATATATACATATTGGGTTTGTAGCGGCCACCGGCACGTACAATAAAACATTTGGCGTGCAAATGGTCGGGTCGGTTTACGAAGCAAGCGACAATGAAGCTATTTTTAGCGCGTGCAATTTAGATGTTTTATGATATGCATGTCTCGTTACTTAGAATCTTTCGTTGCCGGCCTAAAGGCCTCAATAGCACATAATAAACCCCCGAGTTTCCGAAGGGTCGCGCCGACCAAGATCCGATGGGCCCACACAAGGCCACGGTAAGTATGTATCTCGCGGGCCTGGAAGAAAAATCCGCTATACCTGATCTGTCGAATAAAGTTCCATTCCCACGAACTTGTACTATCATTATTTAGAATACAACAATCCTAGCTTCTTCAGATTTATACATGTATAATAAATAAATAAATAAATAATCCTTTTGGTGTTATCGATATTACATATAATATATAGGATAGGATAAATATAATAATAAAATATCAATTTTGTATTGAATGTAATAAATATTTTATTAACATAAATGAAATGCATAAATCATTCATATTTTCGGAGAATATTTGTAATAATTAATATTTAGTAGTACATACAACAATTGAATTCCGTCAATCTGGCAGTTTTCTCGAAATATCGAATTGTTTATAGGTATAAATTTGCCCGAGACTTCGTGACTTTTATCTTTTTCATGCGAAACACATAACCGAAATTTTAACTCATCAATTTGACTAAAAATCATCGAAAAATAACTAATCACCTGCTTGTTATTTTATCGGTTTTTTACCACTGTGTCAATTTGACACCGAGGGACGGATGGGGTTAATGAATTAATTAATTAATTTGATAATTCAATCAGAGAGGTAACCTCTGGTTTAGTTGGGTTTAGTAAAGCAGTATATATATATATATATATATCAGTGAAAGCAGTCGACTGAAAATAGTAACCTCTACCACTGCGAAATTCAGTCGTTCAGTAAAACAGTCGACTGAAAATAGTAACCCCTACCACTGCGAAATTACTAAAACTAGTCGACTGAAAATAGTAACCCCCACCACTGCGAAATTACTAAAACTAGTCGACTGAAAATAGTAACCCCCACCACTGCGAAATTCAGTCGATAGTTCAGTAAAACTAGTCGACTGAAAATAGTAACAGCTACTATCGACTAAATCGATAGTTTTTAGTCGATTGCGCCCATCACTAGTTTTATCTTAGAGAATCGGGAGACCAAGATCCATTACCAAGTTTCCGAAATACGTAAACGAATGGGTGTAAATGTTGAATCTCGTTCCACCCAGCGAAATCGGGCATACATCGTTCGATCTCGCGTAGAAGCATATAGTATACAAAGACATTTCCAGTTCGGGCATAGTGCCCACGAATATTGTCGCGTTTGGTCTCGCGATTCCGTCCATTTCGAAGTTTAATTTCAGTAGAGAGGCGGTCTGAAAAATAAATTACAATAACTTATAAAATCAGAGAGTGACAATTTCTACATTCCATGCAAGGCGGTTCACCAGATATTACCACCTCGATTTTCGTCAATAATTACAATATTATTCGTAGAGAGTTGCATACTTTGGCGTTGTGAGTTTTTTATAGGTGGACGCGTAGAAGAGATACGAAGGGCATCAGTATTTTTTAAAATGGGATCGTATTTCATAACAACACTAAAATCAAAATATTTTCTCAACTAAATGGTTTTTCGATATTAACCCATTGCCCCACGATTTATTTTACGGTTTCAGTGATTAGAACTTTTTTGTAGAACATAATTTCCTAAAATAATTCCTAAATGGAATTATATACTTTTTAATATATTACATCAATCGATGTATGCAGTTGGACGTTCTTTATAGAAAAGTATGAACCTATTTATATATTGAAAAATCAGTCGTTTAGGAGATATTTCGATTTAAATAATACTAAGTTATATCATTACTGTCGTTTTTCTGAAAGGAATAAAAGCAAACGTCTTAGTGTGACAGTAATGATATCTTAGAATTTATTTAAATCGAAATATCTCCTAAACGACTAATTTTTCAACATAAATAGGTTAATACTTTTCTATAAAGAATGTTCAACTGCATCGATTGATGTTTAAAAAAAAAGTATATAATTCCATTTTAAAAAACGAAGTTGACCTTCATATGACCTTAACGCGTTCACCCACGAATAAACAAATAACACCAAATTATGCCCCGTTCGGCACCATTCAATTCTTATCTGAAACATTTTTCGATAGGACGGTAGGACTAACAGCAGCGAAGAAATCAAGATGTCAAAATCGGGTGAGACACCCTGTATAAACATTCTTCGCTACGAATAAAAATAATGACAACAATCGAGGTGGTAATATCTGGTGTACCATCCTGTATAATAATATTGTCTACTCGATCGCTTACAGTTCCAAGCTTCACTTGATCCACGTAGCTCATGTAATTGATACGCCCCGCGGACTCTCTGTTCGCAAAGTACAGCCAATCTTGTACGCCCATGATCGCTGTTCCATAATTCTCTGACTCGAAAACGCGTTCAAATCCGCATGTGCTTCCGCTGAAGATCGTGAACCAGATGCGTCGAAGCACGTCCTTTTTTTCGAAATCATCGGGATCGATAAACCCTCGATCACCTAGCCAATTCATAGCCGCCGCCATCACGTTCGTATTCAGGTAAGTATCTATCAAAAGGTTCTCATGTTCTCTTATCTCCTGTGTGCGATTCACCTTATTCCGAAAATCGTGCTCGTACTTATCATACAAAGTATGCGTTATATAAATCGAAGGGTAGTTCAACAGAATCGGATCTATCTTGAACAATCTGTAAAATCAAATTCAATACATGTCACCGGATATTCGGAACGGTAATTAGCATAGATAATTAACAAATTGCGGATCTTTATGCAAAATAAAAATTGTTTGCGTTCACTGCAACGCGTAGGAGCCAAGTAGGGATTTTCAAACCACCGTAGAAATTGCACGCACCTATTTTTGCTATGAATGCATAGAGATCCGCAGTCTAATAATTATTTTGACTTACGGTTTTCTAGCTTCGTCGGTCACGTTGGTCGTGTTGGACGTGGAACGTATCTGCAAATCCAGTTGTATATATTTCGATATGTCAAGCGACATGGCGAACAGGTCTTCCGTTATCTTGAAGATGTCGTTATCAGAAATTTTGTAGAAAGAATTGTTGACGATGCTGGGATCAGCAGATGAGTTAGTTCGGTTTGTTGATGTCGAATTAGACTGCGTTGCATGATAATGATGATAGCTGCGCCCACTTGTACTGGTTCCAGCAGGAGCAGGAACATCAGCGCCGTTAACAGTAGCACCGCCACCGTTAGAAGTAGCACCGCCACCGTGAACAGTAGCACCGCCACCGTTAGCAGTAGTTCCACTTACTGGAGTGGAGCCTCCGTGAGCAATCGACGGATTGTTACTAGAAATGGTTCTTTGTGGTACAGAGCTACCTGCTGTACTGTCCGTCCCAGATGGAGTATTAGAATAGTGATTGTTGTACGTGATCTGAGTTGTGGACGTTGGACTGCTGGCTGGATGGCTTTCAACATAGTGAGTATGAGGATTTATCAGTCTATTCACTCCTGCGTTAATCGTTGAATAGACAAGCGCCTCTTTAACCATCTGTCCTACACCCCGACCAGAATCCTGCTGCATCACCAGCATGGTTTGACCGGGTACAAATGGTTGCATCGCCGGTTGCGCGAACATTTGCGGCTGTTGTGGATAGTAAGTTGGTCCGGACGCACCGTGGATATTCCCGGAAGGATGCAGGGAGTACGGATTTCCCATAGGCATGGAATTTTGCTGATGAATTGGAGGAATTGAAGATGGATACACGTGCTCTTTGAATCCAATGGGAGAAGTTGCGGAAGCTTGCGGCGTAGGATGATTAACAGTTGAAGGAGGATGGCTCCATGGAGGATAGGTTTGCCTTGGGGCATTCGGTTGGTTAGTACCAAGGTGAGGATTGCTCCATGGAGGATAGGTTTGGCTTGGGGTATTCGGTTGGTTGGTTCCAAGGTGAGGATTGCTCCATGGAGGATAGGTTTGCCTTGGGGCATTAGGTTGGTTGGTACCAAGGTGAGGATTGCTCCATGGAGGATAGGTTTGGCTTGGGGCATTCGGTTGGTTTGTACCAAGGTGAGGATTGCTCCATGGAGGATAGGTTTGGCTTGGGGCATTCGGTTGGTTGGTACCAAGGTGAGGATTGCTCCATGGAGGATACGTTTGGCTTGGGGCAGTCGGTTGGTTGGTACCAGGATGAGGATTGCTCCCTAGAGGATGCATTTGGCTTGGGGCATTCGGTTGGTTGGTACCAAGGTGAGGATTGCTCCATGGAGGATATGTTTGGCTTGGGGCATTCGGTTGGTTGGTACCAGGATGAGGATTGCTTCCTAGAGGATGCATTTGGCTTGGGGTGTTCGGTTGGTTGGTGCCAAAGTGAGGATTGCTCCATGGAGGATTGTTCGTTGCTTGATGCGAAGGGATGAGACCTGCACCATAATATGTATTGCTATGTATTTTATAATATTTTGTTTTGTTAATGTAATGTCTGTCGAGTATACCTTGACTCGGGTTTGTCTGTGTTGGCGCAGACGGTGCATAAGGTGACGCAGTTTGTTTCGATTCTGTTACAGTTCCTGGTTTACTATTTGGTGATCCTGCTAGAAAATTGGATGATGTTCAAGCTTATGATTTATGCAATGAATTCTCTATTTTAAGTGTATAGAATTTACCTGGTCGCGTAGCTCCACCACCTTCAGCATTCAAGAAATTTGTATTAGAGTTTGTACTTTGCTGACGCTGTGTATGACCACCTAAGATTGGGAAAAAGAATTAATATCTTTAATGAATTATATAATATATATAACTAAATAGTATACAATATACCAGATGATGGATGAGACACAGACGTTCCGCTCGTGGGGACCCCAAAGCTAGTAGGCGCAGTATGTACCGGTGTAGATCCTTAAAAATGGAAATTATTATGGGTTAAAGAACCAATATCAAATAAAAATGATCCCAGATCACTGTAGGGAAAAATACTGAAACCATGAGAACTGCTAGTACTATGGGAACTATTACCGTAAGAACCGCTGGAACCTTGAGAATTGCTGGCAGGATGGAAACTACCACCATAGGAACCACTGGAACCATGAGAACTGCTGGCAATATGGGTACTACTACCAGAGGAACCACTGGAACCATGAGAACTGCTGGTACTGTGGGAACTACTGCCATAAGAACCTCGAGAACTGGAACCACGAGAACTAGAACCACGAGAACTAGAACCACGAGAACTAGAACCTCGAGATCTACTTGAAAAGCTGATACGGGATTTCCCTGCAACAATAGTGCCTACAGAAAATAATATTCATCATTATTCGCAGGTAAACCAATTATACAATTTTTATTTCGTTAAATAGACGCATTGGTACGTCATAACAATGATACTGTTTGTAGTACTTACCAATGGCAGAGAGAGTAAGAAGTAAAAATAAAAATGTCTGGAATCTCATAATTACTGGGCGTAGTACTGTGACGATCGACAAACTGTTGAAACCGGAATGCGGAGATCAGGATACATGTATGTGCACTTTAAATTATCAACTTACATTCTTTCTTCAGAGTTGCACTACTACGAATAATGTTATCGTCACGGTTTTCCCTGAACTCGTAATGTATACATCTCATGACACGGGGTCACCGTTGATGACCTCGCGGAGATATCGTTTCGTGTAATCGTGAAAACGTAATTCATAATAAATCGTGTTTATTCAAAATAACAACCTCCACCAATCTATGGATACAAACTATGCAATATATACAAACTATGAAATACGTAACAAATATTTAGAATGTTTTTAAAAACGTTGAAAATTGATCCCTTACATTATCAGAACCAATTCATAATGCAAACCTTCACCTTCTATACTCTACAGACCTTTGAATGTGTAAATTACTATCAACACAGCCAACAAATTTATGAAAATACTGAAATCTGTAATTCGTAGGACATGTATAAAATTTATTCTTCTTTAGCGATATATCTGTCCAAAATTCTTTCACTGGGATAGTCTGGAACTGACAACTGACGAAATCCTTCATCGTCCACGAAGCAAATCTCATGGCCATCCTAAAATATTCGATTGTGCAATCAGAACTTGGTTGCGATAGATCAAATGTAACAGCATCTAACTGTACTTACTGGATCTGCAAGGATGATGACCCTCACAGAAGCCTTTCCTGGTGTATCTAAAGTGATCAAGTCTGTTAAAATTACATTTCCACTCTCCTTGATCCTCCTCTGAATTTCTGGCTGCTCTTCATGCGGAACAGAGAATGCTATACGCCCATAGGCTTTAGCATGATCAACCTTCGTCCCTGAAAGCACAAGATGAATTGTATTTTCTATGCTCATAGTGCATTCAATATAAAAAAAATTATCTTATAACTCTTACCAATATCTTGGAATTCAAGTTTAGCCTGATCATCCCCATAGCCTAACAATACGCTTTTTTCTGCTTGATTGAATACCTTTAATTCCAGAATATCTTTCCAGTATGTAGTAGTCTTTTGAAGATTAGAGCTGGACAAAGTTACCTTCTCTACTGGATCTAAGATTTAAAAATTGATTATGCAGAAATATAGAAAATGCTTAATTGGTTTTTCTTTATACCTTTATCCTTTGGTTGTGGCTCGTTAATGAGATAGTACTTGTATCCACCCGGTGCTTCTAGAACAAATTTTCCATCTTCTTCGCTTATAGGCCACCCATTCGAACGTGCTCTTTCAATAGCTTCTTTCGATTTAATTGTTATTCCACGAAAATCGTTGCCACTCTCGTATTCCTTGATTCCATAATTATACGTCAGTTCTATCACAAAATGAGAATCCTCTGGACCATATCCTATCATGGTTTTGCTCCATCGATTTGCGTACGGTCTACAAGTGTATACAAAATACTACATATATATTTAGTTTTGAATTTAATTATAATTCTAGGGATTTAAACAGAATAATTACGAACCCGTTGCAGGCGGCATCACAACCATCAGCAAATTCTTCGTGTCGTAATACCTGTAAAAATATTCTTGATTACTGAATGCCGATTTCAACGATATTCTATATTTATATTTATGTATTTAAATAAATATATGCCGACTAACCTTCATTCCAAGAATTTCTCGATAAAATTTCGCCGTCAATTTCCGATTCGGAATTTTGAACACAAAATGCAGAGCTCGCCCGGTAACCATTTTTAACAAACCTATTTTTTTAAATAAATTAGATCTAGAAAATTCTTGCAGTTGCAGTGAGTTGCAGATCGAATGCAATAGCTGGCAATAGCTTCACTAAACTCCACCCACTAATGCAACTATACGCGTAATGGTATAGTTATCACTCAAGATCGCTGACTATATATATATAGACGTTTTTATGGAATTCCCACCGGCAGCTGTCACGGAGCAATTAATCCAAGGCGACATGACCATTCCTTATATACCCCGATTTTTCTAGTTAGATATAATAATATCAGCTTGTTGAACTTTTAAATAAAGGAATTTATTTATTTCTTTTAATTAAAATTTTAAGCGCCAATTTACGTAAAAATAAAAGAAGACAAAAGAAAATATGCTCATTACGTACGATTTATCGCTTTAGCGTTTGCCACTTCAGTGCAATCACTTTAATAACATAAAGATTATGCAATAACAGCGGAGAGTATGGCAATAATAAAAACTTTGGCAATAATAATCATTGGGAGCTTTATTTTTAATTACGCTGTTTAATTGATTCCTTTATGCTCAACTTTCCTGGCACTTGAAATTTTTTAAATATATTATCATCTTTCTCATAGAAATTTGACTATAAGAAAGTATTTCTCTTGGAGAGATTAATCGTTTCAATATAAATACTGTTGTAACATTCAATCTACTAGTAAAAGATATTTAAAATCTAGGTAGCGCTGACCTTGAAATCCAGGAAACTACTTTAGACAGAACGGTTATCGAACGCCGATAACATTTGTGTATCAGTTTGATCGTTTTGGCGTTGCATGGATGGCGCTGTACGAACATTTAAACAGAGCAAATGATTCTTGCCGGAATGTGCATTATGTCTTATGAGAAAACCGGCAAGAATCTGTTCGAATGCCGCTATTTTCAGATAGCTGAAATTAGTAAATGATTCGTTTATATGAATCTTATAAACATTTTACATATATTTATATAATCAATAATTAATAAACAATGTTTTCGGAAGTTTGTTCCAGCCCTATATATGTATCGTTTTCGGAATTACACAATTCTAAACGGACAAATTTGATTTAATATTTTCAGCGGCGTCGTACTCTTGCTTTCTTAAAGAACTATTGTACTCAGATGCTCTAGGTATATTTTCTGAAAATAATATAATGAAGCCTCATAGTTTATAAGTCCATATTCCTAAGACACTTGTCGGTGATTATCAATTTGCATATGGTCTATTTACGCGTGTCGAGTGCGGGTTTTCGTAGTTGTCATGCGGGAGAGTAGGAAAAATGGCGGACGAGAATGAGGATCAATGGTTGTACGGGGACTCCACGGATGGAAAAGAGTACACGCCGATATCTGTGCCACCGGAGAGTCAGGAAAATGATTCGACACCCGTTGCGACCGAGGAAAAGTCCGAAAATGTGGAAGATCAAAATACAGAACCTGCTCCCGACCCAGCGTCGGAGGTACGTATTTTCTAACCTATATGCCAAGTTGTTGTTGTCATATTTAACTGCACTAATCTGAATCGGCAACGACTACCTCGCTGGACCACTCTAGTCTCTCTCACACTGCTCAGAATTATTATCTTTTCGAGGAAGAACCATACTTTTCTCATGGTATCTGACACGCGTCATTTGTTGAGTGACATAACCTTCTGTGTATGTAAACTATACCGCTCAAAACAATTGGGATATATTTTATTTGAATGTAACGAGAAGCAATTTTAAAATCGAACTACCAGAGAATATATACACATATATATAAAATTAATACGACACTAGGAGCAATCGCTATGCATTATTCTTATATATTATTATTATTATTTGCATTTGTATTGTTTGAATAATCGTAACTTTGAGCAGTGTAATTGATGTAACAACAATGATAATATAAATATTGCTCCGTAGGCACTTGAGGAGGCAGAACCGCAAGAGGAAGAATCAACTTCTCCCGACAATACGCAAAACGATAGCAACGCAGAAGTAACAAAAAATGGAGTCAGAGAACCATCCAGTCAAGAAGATGGGGAAGCAGCCACCGATTCGGATTCTGACGACGACGTCCACGTCGTCATCGGCGACATCAAATCGACCCCTGCCTATGGTAGCCTTAACATTAAAAGGGGAGGATTGCTTACAAACGCGTCCGGAGTACCAGACAAATTAAACAAACAGCCGGGGAAGTTCAGCATAGACGAGTTCGAGACGATAGGAGTTATCAATGGCATGCCTGCTCACGAATTCAATCTAGATCAATTAGAAGATAAGCCCTGGAGACAACCTGGAGCAGATATTACAGATTATTTTAATTACGGTTTCAACGAGGAAACGTGGAGGGCGTACTGTGAGAGACAGAAAAGAATGAGGAGCGAGTCGGGCGTAGGTTTAATATTGAACGCGGGAGGAGGAGGTGGTGGGAATCCAGGCGGTATGAGGGTACCTCAGGTGGCGATCACCAACGACAACAGCAAATACTCGGGTATAATGGGACCTAAGAGAGCAGGGCCACCTCCAGGAAGGAAGATGGCGGGAACGATAGATGTAATTGGTAGTTCGGGCTTGGCCTCTAGAAGGAACCTTGACAAATCACCACCTAAAGGAAACGTGATACAAGTCATGACCGCGGATAGGAGAGAATACTCTAGGAAACCAGGCTTTCCAGACATGAGCGTGCCTCCCCCAGGAGCCGGTATGCCTCCTGCGTTCGACATGCCTCCTCCCGGTTACCCTGGAGAACCTGCTCCCTTCTACATGCCAGAAACGGACCCTTATTATCAGAGCTACGAGCCTACACAGGATAACCAATGGGGCAACGACCCTGTACGTAAAATTTACCTCACATACAGGATGGAATATTTAAAGTTCTTCAAATATAGAACAACTGCCTGTACAATGTATCGTTTTAACGAATTGCTGTAAGACGAACTGATCCTTACTTTCGTTATTCCAGACTTGGCAGCCCACGAATTTAGCCATTCCAATGACAGAAGGGGAGGATGATAAGGACACCAGTCCGAAAACTATACCTACCATGGTGCCACCCACGAATATTCCGCCACTGATACCGCCCAGGGACTCTAGGGATCGCGAGAGAGATCGGGAGAGAGAAAGAGACCGCGAGAGAGAATTGGACTCGATGGGAAGGGACAGGGAACGGGACAAGGACAGGGATCGCGACCGTGAAAGGGAGAAGGACTCAATGATCCGGGAACGGGACAGAGAAAGGGACTCCATGTCACGGGACGAGGAGAGAGACCGCGACAGATCGAGATCTCAGTATCGTCACAAAGACCGGTAATAACGCCAATGTATTAGTATCGGTAAAATAAGGAGTCTGGCGATCGGATCGAACAGCTGTTCACTTATACATTTACTTTGCTCGTTTCAGGCATCGACACCGATCGCGATCCCGATCTCGCAGGCATAAATCGCGATCCAGAAGTCCGAGTCGGCGCAAGAAGAAATCACGACGCTCTGAGAGAGAGCGTTCCAAGGAGGAGAGCGAATAAAACGGGAGTTCTGTAATTTACAAACATCGATTGCCATATTGGCGTGTTTATCATCGGATGTACATTATTCTACTAATGTAAAATAATCCCACAGTCGCAGCTGAGCGACACACATCGACACGATTACCTTCAATTTACCTCCGATCTTTTCGTTTACATCGTATGTGCAGTTTCTAGCCGACAGATGGATCATAAACAGCAACAATAAACTCTATCTTTAACGACAACCGACAACGTCTGGCTTTCCTTTCGAACGACAGATCGGGAACGGATCAGCGAACACCGCAGCGTGACTTGCCATTCAATTAATAAATTTATATCGTAATGTTATTACAGAAACAGTATATTGTAATGATTAAAAGTGATAGGAGTTTATCGGTAAATCGCTCGTGAATCATTCGATCGATGCCGATGTCATTTGCGCGGCCGAACCAAGTATCAATCGATACGCACGCTCGCTCGTGCTGGTTCCTTTTTGTTTCCGTAAACTTCCATTCTGTCGCCGATTTGCTCTCATCGAATGTTACATTTAAAACTATGTAAATACCTTTAGGTCGCTATGCAATTTTTGCTCGAGTATGCGAGATGTTGTATGATCCCGATGCATTCGATCTGCCTACAAACGAATCTGGTATTCTGGTACAGCAACCGACTTCCCGATGATTCGTTCACCGATTTCATCGATCAACGAAAGAACGTATAGATCGCTCGTAACTGATGTCGGAGGTGGCAATAAATAAGAACTAAGGTAGGTATTTCGTTTATGCATAAAAAAGACAAAGAAAGTTTACAGGTATTACAGCTTAAAAATATGAAACGTATGCGGTAGCTCTGCTGCAGAAACGACTACCATGTACAGGGCGATTCAGAAAGGTATATATAATTCACGAGACGCTCGCCAACTAGCGGTTCGTTAAATGAAACGCGACTTATTTTCGCACACGTATAATTATCCGCTAAATAAACTGTTCGTTACTAGTGCAACAGTTTCTGTAGGAGACTTCTCTACCGACGAGCTAAATTGTATTAAAAGGAACAACTATATATATATCTCGAAATAAACGGTGTACGGTCAGAAGCAACGACTGTTACATTGAATCACCCTGTAGTCTGATTTAGCTTTGAGATTCTAGTTTCCAGATTTGCGTGAAGCCCAATGGCTGCAACGTTGCAATTAACTCTGCAATGGCACCCTGTTTTCTCAGATTATGAAATATTTAATACTGGAACCATTCGCAGCTTCGTTCACCAATTTTTTCAATGTACTTTTTAAAATATTTTTCTTAGTTCAATTATTTTAATCGGCAATGACTCGACGGTCCTAGATATTGGCGACTTTATTATCCGTGCCCGATTTGGAAATACAATTCAATGGTTAAATTTTAAAGAATACAGCTTTATTAATTAATTACATAATCACCATTGTTTTCTACGATTAGAGAAGAATGGTGACTATTTAATTTTCTTTTTTTATACGCAGTACGCAATTTACGACGTCTATGAAAATCGGGCACGAACTTGTAAGATGCAGCTGTTTCTTTGATTGATAGATCATATTGGTTCGGTAAAACTTAAGTTGTATTTACGAGCTGAACCGGTTCAAACGAATGCCGAGAGCTGGGTAATGAAATGACAATTTTGCCGAAGGTTCGAGTCGATGGAGAATTCAATGTCCAACAGAAACGTGCCGTCGCAGGGCTAATAGTTCCTGGGAAAGGTACGTAAGGGTGTTGAAGGCGCAAGTAACGAAAGAAAAGCAGAAGGGTGGTGAGAATGCTTGGGAAGCACCAAGAACGAGACGAGAAGGGATGAGAATGAAAAATGGTACCGCGAAGCGAGAATGCGCATGGATCCAAAGAGCGAAAGGCTTACGCGAAGACAGAACGAATAGAGGAGGCGGTGTGAACGGTGTGATAGAACTTTTCTATTCACCGTCTCTTCTGTATATGTACGCTTGTGTGTGTGTATGTTTAATTTCTATTTGAGTTTCTGTTTGTTTTATTGTAATAAGTTATTCAGACATCCTCCTTTTCACATTATATACTCAGATTCAAAAATCCATTTTATTAACGTTCTAGAAAATATGAAATACAATCGACAAAGACGCTAATTAGTATATATAATAATACCGTAACGACGCGTTATCGTTCCTGGGAATAGTTTTACAATACATATATAATTGGCGGAAAAAACGCATCTCGCGTGTCGGCGTCGACAGAACGTACAAACGTAGAAGCCGGAGAAACGGAAAACTCTTTGGACCTGGGCAATCTGTGAACTGCCTACCACCACGAGTCGAAAAGAAAACTGTTGCGTGTACACATCTCTCTTTTTGCTTTTCCTCTGTTTTCTTTGTTCGCGAACGAATATATATCTCTCTGTCTCTCCCGATCAGACCGGCAAACGAAAAAAGAAAAATCAAAACAGGGACTGGCGTGCGTGGGAGGGCGGAAAAACGCGATCGCAACGAAAGAAACGAGAACGTTTCGGGAGGCGTCGGGGAGAAGCACGAAATCAACAACAATCGTTCGCGTTTTTTTTTTTGGTTTTTTGTTAGCTTGTATCTCCCGGTTGGCTTTCGCGCGCGCGCGCGCATGCTCGTAAAAAGTGTTTTTTGTCCGCTGGCGAATTTTTTTGTATTTTTTCCTCCTCGAAAACGAGAGTTTTCTCGAGGTCCGTGGCTATTTTAAAAAAATCTACGCTCTTGTCTTGTCTCTTTTGTTTTTTTTTCTCGTAACTGTAAAGGGGGGCGCGTGGGGAAGGGGGCTGGCGGATAAAACGACGTTACTTATTATTTATTACAATGGTTTTCCTTTTCTTTCGGGGTGGTGGGTTATTTTTTTATTCTCTGCGTGGTGCATCTCAATTTTGTATAAACAGTTTCGATTTTTCCTCTTGTTTTCCGACATGCTCTCTCTCTCGTTACTTTTTGACCCTTTCCACTTTGCATGTGTGTGTGTGTATTTTCTTTCATTTGTTTTTCTTTTCCCTGTTCAACGTTCAGCATTCGCTTGTTTTTCTTTTTAAAATGGTACAATGACGTCTGTTACTTGTTCGTCTCTTTTCATTTCTTATAATCATCTTTTTTTTGTTAATTATTATTATTATTTGTTTGTCTCTTTAATCTACTCGCACTGTTCTGCCTGCTTGTAAAAAACATCGTCGAAAATGATTCTTCTTCGTGGCTATTTCATCGTTTCTACTACGTTCTATACACTAATATACAAGTTATGCAATTCTTTTAGTTTTAGTTTTTTTTTTCTTTAATCCGTATGCCTGTCCGTCCCACTTATCTAATTTATCCGCTAATATGGAATACATTTTTCTTGCTCTTTTATATCCCTCTGTGATATCTACCGTGTGTCCCAGAAGCATCACCGGCTCGTACATTGCTCGCGCGCGCGCACGGACTCGCGACAAATTTTGCCCGCGGCTCCTCGGACTCTCCTCGGATCGGATCGGATCGAGGGCCGCGGCTCTTCGAAACTCTCTTCGATCGCCGAAAAGAAAACCAATAACCAAAAATAAAAAGAAAACGAAAAAAAAAACCGACTATTATCCGCCGCGTGTGAGAGGAGATCAGAAGAGAAAGGCAAGCGAACGAGAAGAGAGCCTTCCGCGAAAGCTGCGAAAACGAAAAATGCAAAAAAAAAAAAAGAAAAAGATAAAACTCGCGGGAACCAAAAAAAGAAAAAAGGAAAAGAAATTAAAACCGTCAAATAAATGAGAGAAAAGCAACGAGAAAAAATCGCTCAGAACTTATCACAAGTAATTTCACGCCTCTCCTCCGAACGGTATCGAGTACAACGCAACGTCAAACAATTTACATTACACCTTATTACACTCTTACATATATATTACAACTTACGATTTACCCGACGCGACGCCTTTTCCTTTCCTTTAATCGTTCTCCGAGAGAATGAAAATCGATCGATCAATCGTCCGCGAGGCGGATCGCGTGTCCCGATCCATATATCTCTTTTTTTCTTTCTAATATGTATATCAAACATTGTGTAGATCTCATATAATATTATCATCGTCCGACGAGCGTGCGAGGGTGGTAAGAGCCAGTGCGGCGTGACGAACGAGTGTGTACGCATACATATATGACATATATCTGACAAATATATACGATGTGTGTATATATATATGTTCAATTAGCCCTGCGAGTCCGTGGTGGTGTATGTCCGTGGCTGTGGCGAATGTGCGGAAGGGTTGTCTGTTTGCGTGTACGCGAGGAGTTTGCATATGTTGTTCTTTTTCGTGTAAATGTTTTATCTATTTGTCCGAGTCTCTGTATGTGTATATGTATGGCTCTGTGTGTGTGTGTGTGTGTGACGCGGGGGTGGATATAAATGACGAGATGATACCTCGCGATGAGAATAGCGCGCAACTGTACATCAGTCTTAATATCAGGGCGCACCATTCCCGTGGATGTTAACTCTACTTCCTGTTCGAGGCCGCCCTTCAGGTCCTGGAGAACCAACGGGCAGCCTCGAGCCCGTTTTTCTTACGTGTCTCCGTTATCGTTCGACTAAATTGCTGTTCGTACACACAAATACATATATAGCGCCATGGCAGTTGAAAACTGGTGGATGGTGAAGATGAAACGTGCGGTACAGGGGATGTTTGCGGACATTTGTTCGTCTGTGTAGCGTTCGCTTGGCTGCGTGAGTGCGTCTCTTTCTCTTTTAAAGATGTGTGTGTGTGTGTGTTTCTCCCGTTTGCTTCTCTCAACGTGTTGCAACAGAGAGTGTACGTAATTTTCTGTGTATCTGTACTCTGTCGTGTGTAATTCCTAATTGTTTGCGTGCGTACGATCGAGTGTGTGCTACAAGTGGGAGGTCGCAGATCCTTCATATATATATAATACAATTAGCATGTAGTATTAAAATCATATACAATTGTTACAATATTTAAATAGTACTTATTACATATATATCATATACCGATAGGTTTCAAAGTGTTTTTTTTCTTTTAGGTATACATATACAGATATATATATATATTTATATGTATATATATGTATAATCAATTATTTATAGGGTTGCTTAATTGTTTTTCTCTTTCGAATCCTTGTCGCGCGACCCCTAGACCTTTCTCTGCATCTTTAGCGCGCGTTCTGTTCTCTGAATCTCGGTCGTTGTTCTTTCTCGGCACCCGAGAAAGAACATCCGGCGAAAGCCCGCGTGACAATGGTGGGGGCGGATGGAAGGGGACGAAAGAGAAAGAGCGTTAGAGAGATGACGATCGTATCTAAAGTACAAACATCGAAGGTCGAAAAAGGAGCGCAAAAGGGATTATTACGTAACGCAACGTGTGGGAACGCTGTCGCATTAAATTTGCACAATCAATGTGTCGCTTCTCTTTTTCCATTTTGCCGCAGTGTTACGCCGAATCGAGCGCCTGGGTGTGTGTGTGTGTTCTCTTTTCTTTTTTATTTATTATTCTTCTGTTCACCGAGAAAGCAGAAATTGGTTTTTTGATCTTTGCTTGCTTGGATCGGACGATCGAGTTTTGATCGATTGGTTGCTGGGAGAATTTTCACGGGAAAGGGGAGAGGGAGAAGGGGTGTGGGTGGCTGTGTGGTGGGGGGCACCGTGATCGAGAACGTGTACAGTGGGTTTCTTCGACGACGAAAGAAAAGCGAAGTGAAACGGTGATTTGTTGTTTTGTCTCGAACGATTCGTTCTATGTACAGAGAGAAGTCGGTACCGACACGGTGGTGCCCCTCAATGTGTCGCGAGATCCCTCGACTCCTCCGAGATCCATGGATCTCTTTCGGTGTTCGTTACTTTCATTTAATGGGATCTCATTTTTGTCGATCGAGGGATCCCGCGGTCGCGCGCGCGCGCTATTGCGTTACAAATCCCGCGATCCGGTATAATATCCTGTGTGTTCGTCTGACAAAAATAATTTTCGCTCGAGCTCTCGGCGACGAATCGTATACGATATCTCGCAAACGTGGGAATTTACAAAAAACGACCATACCAAACCGTGTGTACATAGGGGGAATACTGTGAATTGTCTCGCACACTTTTACATATTTTACAAAGAGTACAACACGCTCGAGGCAACAGGATTTATTGTATACGCAAGAACGATTTCGCTGGCTGGACGACGAATCGTCTGTTCTCGATTGTTCTCCTCGCGCGGAGACGCGCGCGGATCGGAGTGATCCTAGGAATCGTGCGATTCGTAACGCAACAGCGGACCGAACCACGAGAGAAACTAACATCTATTTCGTGTGTGTGTGTCGCTGTGTGCACCACTTTTGTTTATTTTCATAGTTTTGTCGTCGTGTTGACCGAGGGCTGGAAAAAAAGGATCGAAAGACCCATCTTTCTCGTCTTCTTTTTCGTGACGTGTCTCCGTGTATTCCTACGAATGTGAACGCGTATCGGAGTGTGTGCAATTGTGTGTATGGGGGTGGAGGAGGGTGTATGTTTTTCTGCGTTTCTTTCTTTTTTTTATACACGGTGCGCGGGCACCTCGACGAAGTCTTGCAACCAATAATTATTTTCCTTTCTCGCGCGCTATATAAAAAATTTACACTATTTATAATCAAAAAGTCGTTCAAGAATTTGTTGCTTTTCCCTTCACTTTTGTTTCCTTCTTCTCGTTCCTCAGACGTTTCTTAAGTAGATATATGTATGTGTACGTCGTGTTATATACAACACGACAGCAACTAGGTGGTCAACCTATTCGCTAAACGTTCGTTACTAATACAAACGAAAAAAGAGTGAAAATGGAGGGGGGAATTCGAACTGAAGTATTTTGCATCGTTTCGTCGCTTTTCTTTCACGAGAAGGATCGAAAATGGGGGCGGTGGGGGGTGAGATACAGCCGGAGCGTAAAATGATAATGTTTGCGGGGGGTGGGGTGGGTGTGTTGGTGTATACCTCGTATTTATATGTACCGTATTTATAAAGCGTTATATATGTGAGCCTGCCATACGCGTGTTCTTTATATATATGTATATATATATATATATATGTATGTATATTTATATTCATATTTATATAGAAGTGTGTATCTAGCAATCATTAGTAATAGCAATTAATAATCAATGAAGGGAAGGTCGTTAATCAAACAATATAGGTAATGATAATTATAGCAATTAATAGTAATTATTATAATAATCGTATTAATCGTAAGAATAATAATAATAATAATAATAATAATTAATAATTAATAATGATAATAATAATAATAATAGTAAAAAGTATAGTAGTACTCAAATAATCTTAGCTGATAAGACATGAGATTTTGCGTTCGAGTTTCGCTTCTGCTATGACTTTCGGTATTCATTGAAAATTCGTTTTTTTTCTTCCGTTGTTCTGCGGGATGTTCCTACTTCGACAGGGGGGCGGGGTGGAAGATGAATTATTAACATCGATGCTTCTATTACAAAAAATGAGAGACGTTCGTTTCCCGACGTTCTTGTTAATTTACAAATGATGACGAGCGCGATTTACAACGGACGAAGGAACTATCGTCATTCCTTATCTTTAAATATTAGTAAACGCATTTAACGTCGTCCCGTGCGAACGACCAAAAAGGCTAATATCCTGTCGACCGAGGGCTGAAAGAAAAAAAAAAGAAGATGGCGGTTGGAATGTCTCTGTCTGTATACAATCGAGAAGTTTAGCGTGTTTCCGGGTGACGATGTATATATTCGTGACAACATGTACAAACAGTTTCCGGTACGATTTTCTGTTTTCCTTTGATTTCCGCGGATCCGAGAAATAAAAAACGAACAGCCTCCTCTCAGCGTTTTTTTCCGAAAAGATCGACGAACGACAGGGTCGACGAGTGATGAAGATCATTTTCGGGGGGTTGGTGGAGGAGAGAACGACAAAATATCCATTTCTTTATTTTCCTTCTCCACGAGCACCGGCTCTACCGGATCGAACGATCGATCTCTCCCGATCCTGAGAGAACGGCGGAGCGGATCGAGCAACGCAAAAAAGAAAAAAGAGAAACAAACCCCGAAAGAAAGACGTCGTTGATCGCTCGATAATCGTTTTGCCCGTTTGAACCACCAGCCGCAGTAAGTAATCACCGCGCGAAGAAGAAAGAGAAAGAGAGAAAGGGTACCTAAGAATTTGTCAATTTCGTTAATAAATCGTTATTTACAATATCTTACAAAGAAAGCGGCTACGTATCTTCCTCTTCTTTCCTTTTTCACTTTCGAAACACCTCTTCTGCACACACAAGCCTCACCGTCCCGTTCCCGTCTATTTTGTTTCCCCCCCCCCGTTTCTTTTGTACAAAAATCTTGCGACGGGCTCTCTACAGTTTTGCTTCGCGGTCTACTCCCCTATTATTCGCTCTATCGTTTTTCTTTTCTCTCTACCGTTCCTCCGTTTCCTTTTTCGTCGTTCTCGTTTCCTTCCTTCCCGGTCTCCTCGTTTTGTCTTTGTTTTTAGAATTCTACATTATTTAACACCTACGCGCGCGCGTTCCTCAACGAAATTATTATACATTGTACACAGTTTTAAGATTACAAACTCGATCGACCGTCGACACAACGTTTCTGTATAGAAATTCGGGGGTAGGGGGCGAAAGGGGTTGTCCGCGCGAACATTCAATTTAAAAAACCCGGCGAGAGATTTCCCGTTTGCTTTTGTACAGTCGTCGAGGTGGACCACCGCACCACCCTCGATCGAACGATAATTATATATACACACGTATGATACTCGTGAAGCGATTTCGATGAATGTGTCGAGAAAGAAATCCTACGACGCGATCGTTCTACTCGTATCCCCGGTGTCACCTCCTGGAGAAGGTCACGCCCTTAGCCAATCATGTTACCATGCTCCGAAACATGCCAGCCCCTCAAAAGAAAAAAAAAACAAATTAAAGTCCTTGAAACGCGGTTGTACTGAATTTATCATGAAAACAAACGTAATTTGTAAAATTTGAACCGGCTAAAAGAGGACTTGCTCTAAATCAACTGGGTTTCAGGACCATAGTCACCGCGTTAAAATCGGCCGATTGATAAAAGGGGGATCGACGAAAACCACGAAAACTCCGGGAAAACTGGTTCGGATGCAATTGAAAACAGCTGAGAGGCGCTCTTTCCAACCGTCGCGATGGGTGTGATCGGTGTGAAATATACAAATCGAAATGCTTCGGTGTGCGCATACGCGTCTCGACGTGTCTGAACGCATATGTATATATGTATATGTGTTGTGTGTGTGTGTGTGTGTGCGAGTGGGGATGATGCTGCGCGAAACGAGATATAGATACACACGCGCTGGGAACATATGAATTTCCTGACGCTTTTCTCGTGCGTTTGTTTCCTTTTTTTTTCCTTTCGAGAACGCGTTTATCGTTTTATACAATGTACAATAGGGTTTCGGTTACGTTCAAAGAACACCGCGATTCGCGGTGGGGCTGCGGTTTGCTTGATTTGATCATTTAAAATGGGGACAACGGGGGTGCTATGGAGAGGTTGAGGGAATAGGGAATCGGTGAATCGAATGAATATCCGAATGGTAAACGATTTCTTTCCTCTAGAGCGTCTCCTTTGTCAAAAAATGTCTATATCTTACAACTGGAACGATGTGTGTTTGCATGAGAGGGCGAGGGGGTGAGCTGGATAGAGGGGATGGTAAGTTAGGATTGGGCGGGATCGAGGGGGGACCAGACCATTCTAATTGCGGCAGGTGAAAGGGAAATGTATATAACGTATGTTGATCGAGGGTCAGCAGCATTAGAACGTATAAATCATATTTAAATTTAATATAATTAGTAATTATTATAATACACGATATTCACAAAGTCCGTTAAAAAGGAGAGAATTCCCGTGAAAAATAAAATTATTCATTGAATTTACGGTTCCTCACGATAGGGTTTGTCACGTCGTACCTATACACATTTGTTATTTATTTATATCACAATTTACAAAATTCGAGGATCGTTGGGGAACGGAGAGAGGGGGAGGGGGAGGGAGCGAGGATATTGGGAGAAGGATTCAAAGGGGATGCGTGTAGGGGAGCGAGATGGATAAGGGATTCGAGGGGAGAAATAGGGGGATGTAAAAAGGATCGTTTTAAGAGAGTAGAAAAAAATGCTCCGCGCTCAAAGGCGACAAACGTAAAACGAACAAAGGAGAACCGTGCTGACGACTTGATGTCTCTCCTCATTGTTAAATATTATTACTTCGTCAACTGTCATTTCCTATCATTTCCTTTTCTTTCCTTTCCTTATCCGTTCTTTATACTCCGTCCTTTCTGCTAAGATTCTCTATCATCGAGAAGAAACAACATGTAATATTATTTCGGTTTTTGTTTTTTCTATACTGATCCGTTTAGTTTTTGCCGAAAAAAAGCTTCCTTCCTAAATCGAGAAAAACGAAATCGGTTGTTTTTCCACATACAATTTCTTATCCTTTCCTGTTACGTCCTACACCGTATATATGCATAATAGATATCTATATATATCCTTTCTTTTGCAATTGTCGTTTTCTTTTTTTTTTTTGATTCCACGAACAATCTGAAGCAATCAAAGGGGGACAGGGGGGAAGGGGGCAGATCAGCGGTCAGGTCTGAGTTACTCAGCTTCATTCCCATGTCAAACGCTATGCTAGATTTTAATCAACGTATCTGTAGCTCCTAACCATCTATCGAATCTGAACCGATACCGATTCGTTGGTCGTGACGACGTACGTGTACCGGACACACTCGAGAGGATAATACTACTTTCAGCGTGCGAAGGCGTTACAGTTCACCGGTACACGCTCGCGACCAATACGTCTCGTGCATGGGTATAGTTTACGGCCATCGCACTCACGTTACAACTCGATATAAATGCATGCAGCTCTAAGATCTATCCTAGCTGTCTAAACACAATTTTCTCCACCTCTTCGAACCTTTTGCTGTTCACCAACCGAGACCAAAACGTTTACTCTTAAAGAGCGCGCGCGTTGTTCTCGTCTTTGCTGTTCTCTTAACTCTTTTTCGCGGTTTTTCTACGTTATATTTTTTTTTGTTTACTTGCTTGCTTGTTGTCGGTTAAGTGTGTTTTGCCAGAGGTCAGAGCTCTGTACGCTCCCTCGATAGAGTGCTGAGTTTCGACAAGGATCGATAAATATAACTTGGCGACGTGTTAGTCGAAGAACGATTCCAATCGCAAAACGAGAGGGGGGTTTTGTGGCGGGATAAAAGTATTTTTCTCTATTCTTCTTCTTGTTTTTTTAAAAAAAAGTCGTCGGAACGTGTTTTTTGTTCGTGCTGTGTGGTTTCTGTTTTCTCAATATTTCTTTCCACGCGAAGTTACGTGTTTTACTTTGTGTGTATGTCTGAAACTGATCGATTAAAAAGAAAAAAATTAATCAAAACGAGCGGTGACAAGACATTCAGTCCTCGCAGCACTGTAGTTTCTTGTTCACGAATCAAGCTCGATATGCTTGTCTCCAGCCGTACTCCAAGAAACTTGGTTCTCAAGGGCACACGTTAGTTTCGGTGCAACCGTCGCGTCGGCGACACGCTCGCCGCTTCTTGTCACGCGCGTGCGGTCGCGACTCGCTACGAATACAATAACTCTTCGGCAGCACGTTAGATTACTAATAGAAAAAATGCACTGCACCTCTAACGTTATTCTACAAAAATCGATGTCCTCCTCTGACACGCGGACGACTCTCCTGAAACATCCGTGTGTCTTCACGTCGCACCCCGCGGCCCAATGATCGCCGTCTCCTCTTTTGTTTTAATTCTGTACAAACGTGTCCTCTCTGTCTCGCTCTCTTTCCTTCTTTTTTACCTCTCTCTCGCACTGTCATTGCTTCTCATCAATTTTTTCTTTGTGTTGCAAAAATAAGAAAAATCATCTCGGTAATTCTACCTTTTCTCAATGTCGAGTCTCGTCTTAATCGCGATTATAGTTAGTCGGGCTTTACAATTTCCTCGGGTAGGAAAGAAGGGCGAACGGGTTGGGACGAGCGGGCGCGGCGCTGTGGAGAACATCATCTATCTCTTGTCCTCTCTCGGTTGTCCTCGTCCATTATAAATAAAAATGGCGATATAAGATACGTTGCAATAAATATTTACGTAGGTCTCTCTTGTCGGTACGTGCGTTTTGTTCTCTTCTGTCCCTATAAGACGTACGAGGATCCCGAGCGGTTGTTGCTCACCGAGACCACAGACCAAGACCGAGACGCACGTTTTTACAGGACCTGCGTTGGCTGCTGAGCTGGCGTTGATACTGTGCCAGCAGCAGAAGCAGGCGGTCCGATCGGACCCAGATCACCACCGCCGCTCGAAGCACCGGCTGGCGTCGCGACGCCCATCGCCGACGCCGTCTTCATGAAGAACTTCTCCAGCTTGACGATTATGTGCTTCCCGTAGGTGTACTTGCGCAGGCTGCCAAGGTGAGGGCGGATCTTGTGCATCAGCACCTTGCGCTGTGCCGGCTCTGCCACGTCGATCATCTTCTGCACCACGTAGTTGGCATACTGGTCCTTCATCATCACGTTCAACGCGCTGTTTCGCAACAAGTCATTAGTCATCATTCTACTCGAGCCTTTCTAGTCGACTGGCCTGTGGATCTCTACGTTAGAGTCACTGATCCTGTCGTAACTCTTTTCAAATCCACAGACCAGTGTTTTGATGTTTCTAAAGAATAACTTACTTGTCGTTAAAGCCGCACACTTCTTCAATTAGCACGGCACGCTCCTGTCTCGTGGCGTGAGTCACGCACTTCTCAACAACGTTGCTCGCGAATTTGTGTTGCGACAGAGTAAGTACTTTACCCCTTACACTGCTGATCAACTGCGCCTTGTCCTCTGGTTTTCCGTGTTCTGTAAAACGGGTGGCTCGAGATTACTTAATTCTGCATGGTATATAATGAGTATCCCACCTAACCAGAGCACTTTAAATATCTTACTTATTACGGATAACAGAAGAAATATTAGGGGAGTAATAACTAAACTCTCCAACAAATTTTTCCATTATCAATAATCGATGGAATAAAATCCGTCTAATAGTAATCCAGCTATTTAAGGTGTGCTCGAGTTGGGAGGTTTGCTATACCAACGCAAGCTTCACTTACCGAGTACGTGTTGGATAACGTAATTACCATACTGATCTTGAATAAGCTGATCAGTGGCGGCGTGAAGTTCTTGAAGGATGCCCTGGGTTTGTTCAGGAGTGCAATGCTCAAGAATACGTTGGATCACTCTACAGCCGTAGGGGTGGGTGCTCAACGAGTATACCTGGCCGGCGAATGCGCCGATCACGAACTGCAGAGCCCGTGGCTCGACGCACTCGATGCACTTCTGCACCACGTGATTTCCATTTTGATCTTTGACGCACTTCAGAACGTGACCGTCCAGCTCCCGGACTATCTCTTGCTGCTGTTCAGGCCCGATCGATTCCAGAGCCTTCTGAATCACCCTACAGCCGTACATCTGCAGTGCCAAGGGCAGCACGTGTCCTCGAACCTAATGCAACACGAAGAAACAAATGTAGCAAACGTTCCTACACAGCCCGGCAAAGCGAATTTCCCGCGATCGGTCAGAAATCAGAAGGTACGTCGATCACCGTATTGAATCAGTTGACACGCAAACATAATCATCATTTTCTACATTCTATCAACTTGCTGGAAACCAAATGGTCTTTTACTTTTTCATTGTGTTAGCGAGGCTGAAGGTGTATTTGCAATGTAGGGTAACCGGATTATTTTGTTACCCTTCTTGATCATTAACCGTTAAGGAGAATGTGATCCTTTTTCTTAGGAAGCTTATTAATAGGCTCTTTAACGAGCGTGCTCGATAGAAGCTTAGTAATTTCCTTCTAAATGATAGTCTTGAAAAAAGTTGCTGGATTACATTACAGGAGACTGTTTCTCGCGTTACTGGTCGGTCACTCGATACTTTGACTTTGAAGGTGATAAATAGACTGTTCACAGATATTCACTCGCACCGACATTGTCTTCGAAGATCGGAATGCAAGGGAATTGAAACATCACCCAGATTGATACTGCTAACAATTTCGAACAAAATTGTGCAACGTGGCATTAATTCTAGTAGCAGGACACGGACGTTCCCCAGCAAGCGAACTGAAGAGGACAAACGAACGCGGAGCTGTCAATCACCTTTTGAGCGAGGGTGGACTTCTGTTCCGGCGTGCCGAACTCGAAGAACTTCTGTATAACGTAATTCCCGAAAACGTCTGTCATCAGTGAGTAAGCGGAGGTGAGGATTTCTTGGAACACGAGCTGCTTTTCGCTGGCCGAAGCCCGTTCCAATTTCTGCTGAATGAAACGGGAGCCGTGCTGATCTTGACTGAACTCGACTATGTGATTGGCCAGGTCTCGCAGTTGGAGGCTCGGGAACCTGAAGCAGAAGACACTGATAAACCACTCTGAGACACTGTGCCGTACGACAAATTCCGCGGGAAAGAACGTACCGGTTATTCCTGAAGTCTTCGAGTAGACGTGATCGTCCTCCGGCGTTTTTGTCACCGATGCTGGTGGTGCCTCCGCGGCCGGGTTTGCCTACCAAGTTAGGGAAAAGGGAGCTACTGGAGCCGAAAACTCCATTAGCTGTTAAAGTTGGAACAGCACTGGCACGGAACTTCGCCTCGGCCCCGGGAGCGGCGGACACTCGGCTAGCCCCGCCGACCAGTCCGCCCAAAGATCCTCCCAAAGTTGGTGGCGGTGTTAAGGATAATCCTAATGGGCTTGGCGACGCTGTTACCGTACCTATAAACAGAATAAATGTTCCAGTCTCTGGCACAAAACGTTCGCATTATTAGACGCGCTCTTCTTCCGTTGGTCATCGTATCAAAGGGGCGTAAACTACCCCCAAAATTTAGGGTGTCACCCATGTCTCGCAAGAATGTCAAGTCACATTCTAAGTCAATTTTATCTATTGTCAAACGAATATTATGCAGGATTACGAAGGGTTTCGATCACCGTTGCAAATACGTCGAACAGGTCATTTGACTATGGTAAGTTTAGAGGCCGACCAGCCCTCTCAACTTGGAACGTGTCTATTCTTCCGTTCTAAAAAAAAAAGTGAAAAACGATAGTTACCTAAGGCGCCATAACTCTGCGGCCACTTCGCGCGGCTGTACTCCAAGCTGGGGCTGAAGGCGGACGTGTTTCTATCGAAGGAGTCTCTTCGCGCGGTTGAAGAAGCGCCGAGACCCAGACCTGCGAACAAAGACGAAGACTCTGAAGACTCTAGTAGAATCGATGGACCCTCTGACCGGGTTCGCCGCGGTCCCGGTTCCGGTTTAAGGGACCTAGAAGCTGTTATTGTGGAAAAAGCTGGCCTAGAAGCTTCAACGTTCTCGATTCCTTCACAGTTTCTCACAGCCCTGGAAAGACCGAGCTCCGGGCCGTTGTGCGCGAGAAACTGAGAAACGTTATTTCTCACGTATCAACGAAATTTTACTGGATTTTAGTCTAACTCGATTTAGTGCAAGATATTTTTAAAGAAAGCAAAGAGTCGAAACTTTTATTCTTTCGCAAGAAACTGAGAAGAAATAAAAATTTAATTTCTTCTTTTTTAATTCTGCTAATGTTTTCGCTGCTTTAAATTACACCTACTCGATCTCGTCATGAATGCATAAAATATAGGTGATAAATGTAGAGTCTGCAGTCCGTTCAGTTAAGTCTGTATCTCAAGGTGTATTTTCTACAAATTTGACTGTTTGAAAGAATAACATTACTGTTCTTCGACGAGTGTGTACTTTACAAGGTCCTAACGTTCAGAAAGAAAACTGCACACGTTTTTCTACAGAAAATCCGGGAAGGCGACTCGTTACAGGTAGACTTCCATCCTTTGCGGTCCTACATCCAGCGTGATTACACATTACGTTTATTTACAGTATATTATAAATTTTGAGAGCGGTGCCAGCGAAAATTTTTCCTGCAATTATACCTGATGCGAGTGATCGAGTTTGAAAATAGTAGCGAACGTGTTGTAATCGTTGAAGGTGTCTTTTCACGCTCTACAAGGACATCAACAGAAAAATACAAGGTTCCTCGTGGACCGCAAAGGGTTAAACGAAACAGAGGACGTCACAGGGTGTACGAGTCGAAGATGGCGAATAGACTGACAAAAGACAAACGTCGCAGGAGAGGCATGCAAATACGGTTTATGTACACGGAGAAAATAAGGGGGGGTGGCGACGAGGAGGCCGTCGAACTCCTGTAGAACCGGAAAACGGCTCGCTCTCGCGAGGATTCGGCGTTTTGTAACAAACTAGGGTTGGCTAGTCTGTGAGTACCTGTGCTCTGCAGCTGAGCCGGCGAGCCCAGTGCTCCCAGAGGGGAGCCGCCGTATCCCAGAGCCGCTAATCCAGCGGCCAGTCCTGATCCCTGCTGCGCCTGTTGTACCGCAACCGCTTGGGCTTGTGCAACAACCGCTGCTGCACTGCACGCCGCCAGACCTGCACCGAAACCCCGCAACCCACACACGCTCTTAGTTATCAATTAATCTGCCGTGCCTTACCGACCTTACACCGTCTATTTAAGCCTAGCGCGGCCATTCCGCAACACATACAAAACACGCACAACACGCTTCCGGTATATCGACATCGATACTCTTAACAACGCTCTCTTATCTTTGCCCTCGATTCTTTCTTGCTCTCCCTTTTTAGTCACGAGGTTAATTACGGTTGTGTACACACGTATGTACAGACAAAACAGAGACAACAAAGTTACTCGGCAACTGTAGCCCTTCAGGGACGGCGCTTGATTTCCCGGACGTTATGTACGGTGTTAAAGATGTTATCACAGTGTATTGATTAATTTGACTTATTCAGACTTTTCGCTGATGTTTTCTATACGTCGCACAGTGTGACGTTTCGAGCAATACGTATTTTCGGTCAATACAACAAAAGTCTAATGTTAAAGTAATTAGAAATCACCATATTTTGAGTAGTTTTAACAAAATACATGATAAAAAATAAAGAAACAACATCATTAAGAATTTAATGCTCCTAAATGATCGAAACGTCACACTGTGCGTCGGGAGGTATCCAGGTAGTACTTAGATACGGAGGTACATCGGAGGTATCCAGTAATAGGTACCTAGATAGGAGGTACATAGTCGTACAGGACCTCGTGTATGAAATTTTTAAACACTCGCTAGATTCCGTGCTATGCATACGCCACTGAAGGGTTAATCGTGCGCCCTCCACGATGTACCGTGTCGACATCTCGACGTCACAGTGCGCCATGCATGTATGTACATAATATGTATACGAGGACCAGGACGCCGATATAAGAGACCTCCATCAGAGCCTGCTAACCGGGCAGATACGCGCGAACAACACGTTTTCCTGTTGATTCGGCAACTTATTCCTGGACTTTATCGCCTCGTAAAGTCCTATTAGCGCGAGAACACCGTTGCAGCGTTTGTCGGAACGCTCGACGGATTGATTTCGTCTGTCTTTACGGCTAAATATACGCACCGTCGGCCGAAACCGTGGATTCATTCCGTGAATCTACGGAAATAGAGATATATATGCTCGTTAACACGGCCAACTTAACCCTTTGCGGTACTGTCTTCGTACGTCCAAGCCAATCTCACCGTCGACAAATCAGTTTTTCCTCGGTTATTCATCGATGGCAATGATCTCACTACTATTATGGTATTACGACTGCGCATAAATTTATTCAGATTCCTCTTCGGTAACGCGAGAGAGAGGCGTAAAAGTTATGTAAACTGCGAATGACGACCTCTTCGTTTGATTGTTTTTTATGGACAGATAGAGATAAATGTTTTTATACTACTAGATGGAAAACCTGCGCTACTGCATGTGAACAAATTTTACATGTCCGAAAAACAGTTGGCAAATGCACACGAGCTGGAACGGAACAGCAAAGATTGCCAGAACCGCAAAGGGCTTATAGTTGCGAGTTCGACGATTTAGTTCCGAGCCACCAAGAATCCTACATTCATGTTTCATGTTGAATTCAATGTATGAGCGTTCCTATACACGACGGAGCTTATCGGGAAATCGGCGATTCCTCGGATATCAAAGATGGAACGTCTCCGCGAGCCAGTTAGCAGGTTGATAGCGGTACTGATCGATGTCCTCGAATTCGCGCCTGGTCCCAGGCTCCAGAAAATCGCGAGTTTGCGGGATCGGAGGAAAAACGTCGGGGAGAGAACAACACGTATCTACAACACTTGGATCCCGGCTGAAGGATCGAGGACTCTCTCAGGATCTTACCCAAACATTCTCCGGGCGTGGCGTTGCTGTGGGACGTAGGTGTTGGCTGAGAGTATAGACTCGGCGGTGGTGGTGCCGGTGGTCCCGGCGGTGGTTGCGATGGGGCTCTGTTCACCAAAACAGGCGCAGGGCTCACTAATCTCATGGGGGTGGCTGCGGAGCTGAGCCCCCGGACACCTCCCATCACGATGGAACCATTTTGGTCGTAGTACGCCGGTATTACCTGGTACTGGCCTTGAACCTGCAACAAAAACAACTCGAGCGTTCAACATCTGTATACAAATTCGCACAAAGAATCTAAGAAAAGCGACTTCCTTTTCTCTGCGCTTTTCTAACTCGTTAACCCCTTGCCGCATAATTAAACTGTGAATTTCATGACAGAAATGAGTAGGTAGAATTTAGAACAAGTATTACCTCGTCCACCGTTTAGTAAAACAGTAATTAGTTTGTAACTAATGGTGTCATGTGGAGCAGTTTTGATCACACACGATCGTTGCAAACGATTGGTCACCGGTTGGTTAAATAAACTGGATTGTTGAACAAGTTAAGGCGTTTCTGGCGTTCCCGAGGCTCGAATATCGAATCGGCGGTTTTTGCGGGCGGCGGGGTACTCGCGAAGAAGCTTGGTGACATTAACGGCCTGTTAAATTGCTCGCGGTTTATATTTAATCGCTGGCGGGGAGGACCTTCGTCGCGAAAAAGAGAGGCAGAGAAGTGTGTATCGGCGGCTAGAGGCAACGAAGAGGGCCGACAATAGGATTTATTTCTAAACACGTGCGAGCGTCCGGATGACATCGGGAGACAGAGAGAGAGAGAGTGAGAGAGAAAGAGAGGAAGAGAGACAGACGGGTAGAGAAACAGACTAATTAGCCGCTTACCGTCTGCGCCAAATTATTTGCAGTGTCTTGGGCGGCGGCTGCAGCGGCTGCGGCCGAGGATGGTGTCAGCGGTCTTCTCGGTGGCGGAGGTGCGGCCGCTTGCGGAGGTGCTTGCGGCAACAACCCCGCAGGGTAAACCCATGGGGCCACCCCATAATACTGTGGCACCACCGGCGGCGGAGCTCCGGCGATCAACGCACCCACATAAGGCTCCTGGCCGCTGATCACGGTGTAAGGCGCGGTGGGGAAGTTCTGCTGCTGTTGTTGTTGCTGTTGCTGCGCCTGAGACGCGGCCAGGTACTGTTGCTGATGTTGTTGTTGTTGCTGTTGCTGCAGCAGCTGCAACTGCTGAGGCGTCGCACCCTGCGGCTGGCTTCGGAACAATTGCTGAAACATCAAAATAACAACTTTATTGTTATTGCTTGCTAGCCTTTCAAGAACATGGAAGCAAGCTACTTTGCAATTGAAATTACGTTGCTTTTAACATTCTAGTATGCTGGGTGGAAGTTAACTTCGGCAGATATAAATTAATGGTTCGACGTGCCATTAATTTCATGATAACCATTGTTAAGCAAGACAATGGCGTTCAACGTGTTAAGGAAATTTGTTTTAAATGTATAATGTGCAGCATTAATCAACCCGCTTTGACAGCAGAATGTCAAAAAAACTGGAATGCCGGTTAATCGGTTTGGCCTGTGAACGGCTCATTTGTCTTTTTAATTGACGTCGCCGTTTTCAGGAATGCTTAGCCCGGACTTTAGAACATTACTCACGAATAATTCGCTTGTTCAACGCGGACAAATTTAATATACAAATTCGTGATCGTCATCGAGAGGATCTGCACAGTCGGAGGATCGATCGAAAGCCCAGATAAAAATTGTAGAACCTTCTTCGCGCAAGACGTCAGCTTTTCACGGTAGTTCGAGCATGTTAGGTTGCTAATTTTCCTGTTATCGAATGGAAGAACCGAAACGGTGTAGCAGCACGTCCCGGGGTCGAGGAATCGATCTCTGGATTCCAGCGCGACGCCGTTATCAGGCGAATCTACAGGACTGTAGGACTCCGAGCGAACAGCTGGTAGTCACACGATATCGCATGTAAATTTTCGGCTAGAGAAACCTGGAGGGTGTTGAGGGGAGAAAGAGAGAGAGAGAGAGAGAGAGGGCAGGCCATTACGAACCACGTCAGCTCGTCCCCGTCGTCTTAATTTATTCGACAATGCTCTCTCGAGCGTTTACCGAGGAAATCTGGGCAGAACTCCAATCGCTCGGACAGAGATTAAGGCGCCTAAGGACCCGGGGAGCAGTCGAGTCGTTGATCGTTCGAATTCGCGGTAAAGTAATCTCGATGCTTCGAGGCCTGATTACGAGACGTTCTCCTGTTACCGGGGTGCCGGAGAGGCGTGGACGTGGAAAAAAACGTGGATGGAGGATGTGTTGGGTGCCGGGGCTTAAAAGTTTCGAATCAAGGTCGCGGAACTGAGAGGATCGAGAGGATCGCCCGGAAAGTGAGCGAGAGAACGCTCAACGAGTTAAAGAGCGAACCTCCGGTAAAAGCGTAATTTTCGGGAATTTTTTGCTGGACGATGCCTCGATGCAGCAATAAGTCGAACAAAATCAACTAAATATTATACGTTCTGCATTTCTGTTAAATCTCTACCATTAGAAATGTTCGTTTTCATCCAGGGAATTTAAAATAACGAAGAAGTTAGCGCAGTAGTCATAGAGGAGATCGTAGAGCAAAGGATTTCGTTTGAAGCTACCAAAAAGAATAGATTAATAACAACAAAAAAGAAAATTGATTTTTGGAGCCGTTACTCGAGTCTGCAGTTGCGGTGGAAGCCGCCGTTAAAGCCGACGACTAAAGCCGGGCACGGCTCCGGCTCGGGTCGACGACCCCCTGCGGACGTTCACCGACAACCGTTCGCCTCTATGTTACCGGTACTCGTTCTGGACTCTAATTGACCGACAAACGCGGCTACGGTTTGACCGTGGACGGGACAAACATCGGGGACCGAGGAGTCGCGTGTGTTGTCCTTGTCGCCTCCGGTCCCACTTCCGCTCGAACCTCCGGACGTTCAACCTTGGACGCCGCCTGTCCACTTAGAGCCTCGGACTCCTCGAGCGTTAGAAAAACCTCACAGACTCTCCGTACTGAGGCAGGCCGCGCGCTAGACAACCGAGAAACCTGGACGAAATTCCTCCGGTGAAAACGAAGTTAATCCTACACCAGCTGTTGGCCGATCGATTCTCAGCAACCCTGCCTCTACCGTGATATACGCGACACGCTCACGCCTCTTTCTAGCATGATGTTGTGTGCATATCGTGCGACGATATCATCGCATTTCCTCCTTCCTCGGTAAACTTTTGCTTGCACGCTTGTCACTGCAGATGCCGGCGGATCACGGACTGAAGATTTTTTTATTCCGAGAAGATAAATGCTCTTATGGCAAGACTTTCATTGGAGCTTAGCATGATCATGGTTGAGGAAAACCGAGACTCAAACCGGTTGAGCGTACGGCTTTTTTTTTGTAAAGAGGATCTCAACATATTAAAATTGATTATGTGATTAGATCACATTTGGTCATTCAATTCTGGGAAAGATCTGGTTATCGACGTGCATGCACTGTATACAAGCTGTTAACATTGAATTAATTCGTGTGTTTCATCGAGAAAAATTGCAGTCACGAGAAAATGGCTGCTTTTAGGTCACGTTGATCCTAGCATCAGAGTTAACGACTTTGCTATTACCGGAGAATAGACATTCCAGCTTGCAGGGAGTGCTTCAGACGTAGACCAGACTCTTCGACGTCAATAAAAGGTACTATGCGCTTGCTATTTGCTTTTCGATTCATTTGAACAGCGTAGAGATGGTAAACGAGGAGTGCTCTTGCGAAGTTAGGGGTTTCCACCCCCCCCCCCCACATTTCACCCTCGGATAGCTAGACTAAGGATTTTACGGTAAAAATGAATAGATAGCCCAGTTCTTGAAATTGATGTAACCAATTTTGATTCTGAATATAAATGCGGCATATAAATGAATCCGACTAGAGATCCTTTGATACAACAACAGATACAATTGCAGCTACGAGCCGACAATAATTAGATTCAGCTTGCGGTAGAATGTGCATGTACAAGAGTCATGAATACAAGTATTAGCACAGCTATTAAACTAGCTTTTAATTATACGGTTGCATATATATAGACACAAAGAGTAAACTGGACGGCGATTAATTAACAACTAAACGGACTGGACCATTAACTTATAAAATGTATGAAATGATTAAAAGCTGGATGTTCCGTTTACTTTCTTTTAGATATACTGCCTACATTACAGCATTCTCCAGCGAACCCATTCAGAACCGAACAACGTCCCCTAAATTTCATCAGAGCTGAATACCTTGATAGTGCAAGATATATTTTAATAGAAGAATCGGCGATCTCGGTAACAGTGTAACCGTCGCGTTTGCTCAACGATCGTCGCCGGTAAGATTGCAGAACAAATTACGGGCGGCGTTACGAATGAATTACCCCGCGCTTCGTCTTCGGTTTAATTTGCCCGGGAAGAGGGATACACTCGCGCGTCTAATTAGGCAATTACGCGTTACCGATTACGAAAGGGACCGCCCCGTTCTGTCCCCGCTCTGTCTCTTTCTCCGTCTGTCCCCTGTTTCTCTCCCTCGAGCTCGTTCGTCATCCTCTTCTTCTCCCAGGTTCGGGCCGCTCGCGATCGTTACGCGCCGACCATAAAAGATCGTCTTGGACCTTTAAGCGAGATAACGATCTGGCAAATAAATAGGCATTGTTCGAACAGGGAGCTCTCGTTCCTACGCGCGCGAGAGACCGTAGAAAATGCGGAGAGGCGATTCACGGTGTATACACGCTCTAGCCCTCCGAGAGTCAGCGATGCGTTTCGGGTATTAACCTCTTCCGGAAGCGGCTCGAGCTTCAGCCAAGGCCACGGTTACGCGTTCGATGATTATTCCACGCGCAAGCCTTCGGGACGGCTCTCTTTTCCCAGCCCGTGGCCATCGCTCTTTGTATCGTTCAAGGTCTGATGAACTCGGAAAACTACTCGCTTGTACCTCTCTCTCTCTCACTCTCTTTCTCCCTCTCTCTCTCTCTCTCTCTCTCTCTCTCTCTCTCTCTCTCTCCAGTGAACAGTCCCAGGATCGAATGATAGAAAACTCGGAAATTGGACGGTTCGATGCGATCGTACGACTTAACACTGTCTACGCTATAGGTAGAGCAAACGAATAATCTGAAGGACCATTGTTGACCATTCTACGCGCTGTTGTCAGCTAGACGAACCACTCGGAGACTTTCTTTACGAAGCATTTGAGTGACCATTTTTTACCAGTTTCTGCACAGTCATCGGCTCGTGCGGACAACTTGGAGACTTCCTTTAGTGAGGTAGCATCGCAGGCTGAATCTTCCAGTCATTTTATTCCCCATTTTACTTCCTACACTCTTAGAGTATGACAAATGTCTTGTACATTGTGTTCGGATGTCGACAATGACTTGATATAGCAACTCGTTCCAAAATTTCTCTTTCACGACGAAAATTTGAAGACGATTGATTGAAATTGAAGGTATATTTTGTTCCCTATCAGAGTGAGACAAATTGTTCATGTTGATCAAACGTCGAACAAGACTTTACAGGAAATCTTTCTAAAACTGGCCTTTTTTTGGACGAATATTTTAAATGGTTAGGACCGAAAGCCTCTGCATGGAGCGTACGCGAATGGCACGAAACGTTTTAAGAGTAATTCGGATGCATCGCCGCAACAGCTGCGACAGCCCCAGTCCATCAGAGAGAGAGAGAGAGAGACAGAGAGAGGGAGAGGGAGATAGCGCTTTTCTACGTGTTCCCAGCCTTGTGTATCGGTTACGAGGAAATTTAAAAATCAACCAGAAGGAAAGAGAGAGAGATCCAGTTTCAATCAACTACGACCCACTTCGATTGTAACCAACCGGAATCGTTAAGCGCTTGTTTAAACGCTAGCAGGGGCTGGTGTTCGAGGAACAGCCGCCTTCGTTCCGAGACCTCGATCTGCGAGGAAACCGTAGACCCGTCCGACGATTGGTGCTAGGTTACGCTCTATATTCATTACGGCTGCAAAATGTTTAATAACACGGATTATCTTATCGTTGTCGCGACTGTAGAACGGAGTATTCGAGCGTCTGTGGTGAACCCCATACATATGCCTCAAAACCAGTGTTGGGCATTAATCGATTAAAATTTTAATCGTGATTGTTTGATTAACGTGTACGATTAACAAAAGAAAATTAACAATTGAAAAATCGACGATTGGATCAATCGATTGATAAAGTTAATCGTCAATCGTTGATTAAAAAATGAAATCATCGAGAAAAAAACATAAAAAAACGTAAACGGAGTTTGTATTATAGACCGAATGACAATAGTTTGACAGTTTTAATTCCGTATTTCATTTCGAAGTTTCAGCAGTTAATCAATTATCCGATTAACGATTACAATTGAAAGGAATGTAATCGTTAATCGCAATTAACGACTAAAGTAGAAATTTAATCGTCAACCGCAATTTACGATTAGTAAGTGTTTAATCGTTAACCGCAATTAACGATTAAACTAGGAGACTAATTGTTAATTACGATTAACGATTCGAGTAGAAATTTAGTCGTCACTCGTTGATTAAATTTTTGCACAACTCTGCTCAAAACGTTTAAGACTAGTAGTCATCATATCGGCAAGCAATTAATTTAATTATTGTAGCAACAAGAGATCAGCATAATTCTTATCGTTTCATAGAATCAAATACGTTAAGATATAATTTAATTTCCTCGGGAAAATAGGTTGATCGAATTGCTTTTTAATTACGAATGCTCTCGAAGGAGCAAAGTGACGCAATTGTATTGAAATACAAAATGGAACTATTGCAACGGCCTAATCGTTCATATCAAGGTGGATACTATGATCCGGTAAAGTGAAGGAATTGTTCATTGCATTAAAGAGAATAGAATGAGAGGATTGTGAAAGGCGGCAGCGAACACGGTCGAACGACACGATTTTTCATACACCTTCACAAATGAATCTTTGACGTAAACAGGATTACGCTGGGCGGGATCTAAAAGGGTTGCAGTGGTAGTAAACTTTAATCTTGCAGCTTCAGCCTCGTCAACGAAATTACTTCGAGTTTGTGGGATTTTGCAGGGCAGTGGTCAGATTACGTAGGATACGTAATTCATCAGTGACCTGCTCGATCTAAACTAACACTTTTTTAATTGGCGTTAAGAATGGGCTGACGGAAAGTGCACTGACAGCATCGAAATTACATCGTCGCTGTCTGTAAACTTGATACAAACTCGGTTGTAACGAATCGAAGAATATACACGGTATAAAACTTGACGAATATAGTTACTAAGGTAGATGCGTAATGGAAGGATAGGAAGAGCACTGGCAACAAATTTGACGCTCCACTCTAAAATCCCATTCCTAGTGTGTAAAACAATTTTGGAGAAAACTTCAACCTGGACACAGAAAAAGGGGAAGATTCTCGATCAAAATTCAAACAAATTTGTCGCTCTCGAAGGTTTAAACAAAAAGAGTGATAATTGATGGAAATAGAGGATCTTCTCGAAGTTTCATAGTCCAGATCCGACTATAGCGAACGTGCGCAGCTTCGGGCGGTAATAATTCGCAGCCACGTGGCACTTAGCGGCCGGGAGCGTTTCATCTTGGCAAACGGGAGGTCGGAGTCAACAGGTTGATTGATAAATCACCGATTCGCGGATAGATCGCGGGGATCGTGCTCGGTGGTCGGCCACCGGGAACCACCGAAGAGAGAAAGAGATACAAGAGGAGGAGAGGGAGCGCGCGATCATCGACAGGCTACTCGATTCACGGCACAGTTTTCAATGGAGTTACAGCGTGAGCCATTACCGCAGAAGTCATTAGTGCCCTCGAACGGGAAGCGCTGAAACGAACGCCTAAATGGAAATCACGGTGATTGCGTTTGAAAAGGGGAGGGGTGAAAAAAATGGGGTTGAAGCCACGACACAGAGAGAAAGAGAACACACGCCGGGGAGAGCGTTTGATTTTGGTAAGGGTGGGAAACAATGGCCGCGGTACATTGTCGTAGGTGAGTCGAGAGAGAGAGAGAGAGAGAGAGAGAGAGAGGGGGGGGCTGGGGATACGTTCCTGGAAGTGTGACTCACTGTTGAATACGTAAGGTTTCCGCCGGCGGCTTGCAAATCCGCGCTACAATACGGGCCTATTGATTCCTCCTCTCCTCTCTCCACACTCGCTCACTCTCTTTCTCTTTCTCTCCGTCGAGTATCCACGGCGGCGGCGGCTGAAGAGGGAATCTGGCACGAGTCGACCGTGACAATCGTTGCCAGATTTTTCGAAAACCTCCCACACCATCGTCTCCCGCCCATTATCCGGTCTTAATGGCTCGCGGCATTCGATTTTTCCCGCTGGCGAGTTCACTGGACCACCGGATCGGTCAACGACGATCGATTCTGGCCGAGTTTATGACCGAACTTTTGGGTTAAGGGGCTGCTGGAGAACCGCTTTGCGCATTTCGAATGATTCCGTTGTTGGGCACCGAGATTAGACATCAAAGTTGCAAAGTTACAAAGCAATATTACAGAAAAAATACGATCGTCAGAAGTGTTCAACCTGTACTTAATACTAACAGCCCCTAAATTTGCAGGAACCTTCCATCGAAATGAAAGAAACCGATACGCATGAGTGGAAAACCACGAAATACGGAGGAACTGTAATTTCAACGGAAACGGAGCGACACAAATGAAGCAACCGTAGGCACAGACTGCAAAACGAAAAACTTGCAGCGGGTCGCGTCGAGTGGTCTGGTGCGGTTTTGCTGTTAGTCGATTCGTTCGATTATCGGTTTCCGCGACTCGTTCCTCGACGATCGCTTTTGTCCGCCGTAGACACATCCCCGATGCTTTCATGAATTTCGCAGTGACCCAGATCGTCGTTAGTCATCTTCAAGCAGCAAGCCGACAGTAGCCGACCACGCGACGACGCGAGTTCGTTTTCACGGGGGAAAAATGAGTCGGGTAAACAGGTTAAGGCGGTCGCGGGTACGGGTGCGAGCGCGAGGGCGGGTTGTTCTCGAGGCTGGTAACTCGAGCACCCAGTTCCCACCAGAGGAGTGTTACATGGGGGGATAGTCCAGCCGTGGAATTGGCGGAAAGCCCGGCGGCGACAACGACGGGTGGCGCGAGCGGTTCGGTTACGAACACGAAGCGGAACACACCGCGAGCATGGGTCCGCAGCGTAATCAGTGACATAAGAACCATTACGTAAGAGATATTCGTTACCAAATCCCTCGGCAACGCGGTCGTGAAAACGGGTGTTACCGCGCGGAACACCGAAAGAGAGGGGCATAGCGGGAGAGGGAGGGAGAGAGAGAGAAAGAGAAAGGTTCAACGAACTCTCGAGCGTGCTCGTTTGACTTTCAAAACGGCGCGCACCGAATGGTAACTTTAACATTTACCACACACATACGATGTGTGCCCTCCGTGCTCTCTGCCGTTGCCTTTCTTGCGGCCGCCGAGAGGATCGATCGTTTCGCAAACTAGCCCGCAATGCTAGGCCGCTGAAATTTTGGTGACGCGGCCCTTTGACATTCATTACGCCCCTCCGCAAATTGCCCTTCTAATTGCAAGCTTTTTTGCAGCTCTGGACAAATTAACTCTTGTCGGTACGCTCCGATTCTGAACTCGACTCCAACGGGTAGCGATATTTTGTTACGTACTATGTTTTTTTTAACCCTTTAGGGACGACCCTTTGGGGATTAAAAGATGTTAATCATAATCTGGTTATAGTCACCATGCAATTTTTAATTGGTTCCAGTAGCTTGCAATTGATACAGTCAATTTTTGCGTAAGGATCCGCAGTCTAGTTCTGAATGGCCAGCCCCTGGTCCTTTAACAATTTTTTATGTCTCCTCTAAAAATGACACTGATCAAGATTGAAAGTCCCGTTCGTTGGACCCTTACCAATTTTTAAAGTTCTACTAAAAATATCGCAGTTCTGAGTGGCTGAGTTCTTTGGGCCATTAACAATTTTTGATGCCCTACTAAAAATATCGCAGAACAGTTCTGAATGATTGAGTTGTCTTTGTCCCATGCTGCGTCAATTTCTAGTTGCAGAGTAAAGATTTAAGATTAAAGATATTATAGCTGTAAAAATTTTATTCAGATTTAAATTTGATGCATAAAACAGCAAAATTTCATACGATATTTAATGATAGCTCATAAAATTAAACAAAGCTATAACCTTGCACATAAAAATGCACGACCATCATGGCATAGAAAGAGTTTCAGGATCTTTATGCAAATTCCAATTCCAATTTTAACAAGAAGCTTTCTTACGAAAAAAATACAGTAAAAATGCCTGCAAGTATCCATAGGATGCATGCATACATTTAATAAAACAGTCTTTAAAAACAAAAAGGGACTTAAATTCCATTGCACCGTTTGGTATCAACGCCTTGAATGAACTGAAAATACTATGAAAAGATATCGTTTCGTTTCGACTTACTCCGGCCGTTCAGTGCCAAGTTCATACCATTAATAATTCTTAGAAGAACCGTTTAATCCCATTTCCAACGAATGTTAAGGCAGCGTGATTGCACGGCCGATATTATCACCGTAGCTTTCGAAAGTCGAGGACAGAGGAGAGCGGGTTCGTCATAGAGCCTGGCCGAGCACAAAACGCACAACTTTCGATTTTACGATTCTAGCAGCGCGCATTGTCGCCGGTCGGAACAACAACAAGCAAAATGTAAAGTGTCCGGGGGCAGAGACAGTGGCGATTGTCTTTCGGGAAACTGCTTGTTGTCTTTTACGCTTCCTTTTTTTTCGCCGTTTCCCGGTTGATAGCCGAGCAGTACAACCGGTTACAATCGGCATTGTCACGCCTTTGGACGTGCGGCAGGACACGGCTGCAAAATGCTGCACAACGATGCGCTACCGTTTACTACTGCTGCTCGCCGTTTGCTGCTGTTCTCGAGGAGGAAGAGAAATCGCTCGAACGCGCTTGCGACGCGATTACTTTTCCCCGATTGAACCGCAGAGAAAAAGCTTTAATATCATCCTTTTTATTATTATAATTATAATGTTCAGTAGTTCCCCGTCATATTTTCGACGAAAATTCAAGCAGATCTACGAAATGATGCTGTAGACCAGAAGAATCTCTCAAGAGATTAGCTAAGCCCCCTCTCTCTCTTAAACCAATTATAGCTCCCGCAATTTTAGGTATTTTGGCTTGATAAAATTCTACTGTCAAGTCCAAATAATATAACATAATGTATGAAAAAGCTTTATGCAAGACGGTTGTCCGATTTCTTTAAAAAAATTCCCAAACAACCTAGCAAAATCGCGTTCTAGACCAGAAGCGCCTCTTAAGGGATTAGTTATGCCCCTCTTCAAGGAATTATAGTTCCCACAATTGTAAGTATTTCGGCTCGAAGAAATTCTATTGCCGAGTCGAAACGATAGAATATATGTCTGCAAAACCTTGATAGAGAACGATCGTCTGATTTCTCTAGAAAAATTTCGAAAACAAGTCCTGCGAAATGACGTTCTAGAAGACCCCCTTAATAGCGCAGCGCGTTTGTTCGCGGTGCTTGGAGAGTAGCAACGCGGAAGATCGATGTAATGCAGACATCAAACGGTCTCGAATCGGAGCATGCATCCGCCGCCACCGCTTTATCGTTTCGCATTGTCACAACGATCGCGAGGGACCTTGATAACGCCGCGGATATATCGTGTTTGTGGGCGCGATGCGGCGTGGTTTGTCGCGTCGCTGTTACGATAACGCGTTTTTAGTTTCTCTGACACATTCCCTGTTCCTCCCTTTCCCACACGGTCTCGCTCTATCTTTCTCTGTTTCCGTGCCTCGCAAACATTCAATTCCCCGCGTTACGGTTTGCTGATCGACCGCGACACGTTCGACACCGTTCCTTTCGGAGCTGTTCTCTGCTCTCTGCGCTCGCGCGTTTCGAGGGCATCGGGTTGATCAGCGATCGCGAGTACTGTACCACTGATCGTTACCATCGTTGAAAGCGGTGCTCGCGATTCCGCCCGGGAATTTCTTTTTTCTCTGCCCCCACCCCCGTCGCGCGATAATGACCGCTTTATCGCGGGAAACATGTCGAATCCGTGTTTCATCCTGACGCGGATTGTTCGGCGGCTATCGCCGCATCTGCGGTTGTTTATCCGTTGGTCGCTAAGTGCCAGCCACTGTGAAATGTTTCCCAGTCACGAACGTTGTTTATTGTTAATTCCGGCGATTGTGCGCGGAGAAAACGTCGACGAGCAGACGGAAGCGACGACGGCGTGTGTTGGCGTTTCTGTCGGCCATCAGTGGAAGAAACGCCAAAGATTTTCAAGTACAATTAAACTCTGGTGAAATCACTGGCACAGTCCGTTTAATTCCAGTGTTCGAAAGTACGTCGAGAGAGTTTTCGTACCGACCTACAGTCTGGCGATTATAGTTGTAATTCTTGTCTGCGAGTTGAGAGCACTCCGAGGATTTGCGAATTGACTGTTCCAAACACTGATTCAGAAGAATATAGCTGGGGGAAGTAATAGTAATGTTATTCTGAATTCTAGGGGAACTATTCTTTATGTAGAAAGTCCGTGAATGCTACTTCCTTTTGCTTATTGTGTAAAACAACAAAGATATTGGAAGAATTCTAACATATCGCTACCTCTCCTTTTTGACTTGTTATAATTATTGAGGGGAAACAAATTTTTATCATTTCCGACGATCTACTTGGTCAATTTTTCCATAAAAATGCGCGGTCTGATTACCGCCATTGCAATCATCCGAATTCATCCGCCACTCATTGTTATATGTGCAGAATTACAAAGGAAAGTTTCAGTACAGAGTAATTTTCATAGTTAATTGTATATTTATACTAGACAACCAAGCGCACTCTAAACCTCTGGATTCCGACCCCACTCTCTCTCTCTTTTGGTGTAGACCGTTTTCAATAAAACGTAACAGCGGATTAAATATATTCCGAGTTTATGCAAATTTCATTTAACTAAAAGTATCGTACAAATGAAATTCAGGGAAAATCTGCACGTATTTGTCTCGCGGGTATATATTTCACGAACAAGCGAAATATTTATGGGGAACGGAGAGCGTTGTTCAAAACAATTATGGAGTACACGATTTTCATCGATGCCGGGCAATTTCTCTTTGGGAAACGGTAAATACCGTGCCCTGAAATCAATATAGACAAGCGCGATGAAAACGATCGTTACACGCTCAGCATTCATTGTCGAATTCGTTTCGTTTACGCTTCGTTAACCGACAATAACACGCCCCGTTCCGTTATTCATATTTCGCAAGGTGTACATCACAGAAAATTCTATAGAATTCAAGAAAATATTCTTTCAACCTTCCTACACTTTACAGAGCAACGTGAAAATTCATTTGTAAATCAGGACGAATCTGGAGCGCCGTAATCGGGCGAGGTATAATTAATGAGGTTAATTATTAACGAAAGACGTGCTGAACAGCTCGGGAAAAAGGTTCGTGGATTAATATATTCAAGTAAGAGCATGACGAAGTCAGTTGTCACTAATAACTTATCAGATATCAAGGGGGAAATATTAATCACGGGTCAGAGGTGACCCGGCCTGCTTCCGATCTACCATCGAGCTTCTATCGGCGCCGATATCGTGCAGAGAGATTACCATAAAATACATCGCGCTATCATGAGTACAATCTGGCCGGTTCTCATACTAGTTCGCAACAAAGCGGCTCGACGATCGATCCTCGATCCTTCCGTGATAGAGCATCGTCTACCCGGTCCCACGAGACAGGAAACAGGGTTAGGGTATCGTCGTGCGGCGGGGGCAGAGAGACGTTCAGGGATCCTCGCGTTCGCTCGACCGCAATGATATACTTTCGAACGAGAACGGGATCGATGGGCACGAAAACGTGTGTGCTTGGCAGAAGCGGTCAGGGGACACACGGGCTACGCACACGGTGCCGTAGTTGGCCTTGGAATGTCACGCGTGTCTCGGCAATTACGTATCAACGCATCGCTGACAGGACACGACGATTGTCGTCTCGCATTTTTCGAACGTTATTGACCATGGACGACCAATTTCTCCAACACGTTACGAGCGCGATGGATCTGCGAAGTTCTCGCGACTTCGCTTGGGAAAGGACATGATCTTTCTTTCTCGAAAATGGTAAATACTAGAGATCCCTATTTCACGTACACGCATTTCAATATGTGACAGTTTAAGTACACGGGTACACGTGTACTACACTCACCGAAATTTCTATAAAGTCACTGTGTTTTGTGCGAAATCAAGACGGGCCTGTTTATGTACTTCTTTAAGGCCTGGTTTACGGTGCATATTTGTCCAGAAGAATTGACAAGTAGTTGCACACGTCTTGTCGTTACTGGGAGCTCCAATACAGCTCGAAATTGTGCCGCATTTTGCCTTTCCTTAGCCACAGACCTCATTAATAATGAATGCTGTCTCTTTCACCATTTTTTATTACCACCTTTAAAATGATTTGTCCCGTGATCTTCACGTAAATTGATGAAATTATTAATCACAGTGTATGACCGATTAATTTTCTTAGCGATTGCGCGATTAGAGCGGCCTTTGTAAGCATCGATTGATGCTTTTTCTTCACTTGTTACTACTTTTTCTCTCGGCATTCGAATACACGCGAATCGAATTATAACAAACAGGATTTCTACGAGTTCTGAAACTAATACTTTTAGAATATTTGCAATTCTCCGTGGTTCTCTGCTCAGAATACAGAGAAACGCCAAGTGACTTTATAGAAACTTCGCACTTGTGTTCTGCACCACACAGAAAAAGTCAAAACGAACGCGCAGTCCCTCTGAGATACGATAAGTCAACAAAACTGGTGGTATTTTTAACATACCTATGAAAATGAAGATGACTTTATAGAAATTTCGACCACTGTACTCCATGTTATTTAAATACACGTGTACTATTTCACTTTAGAAATGATGTTTAGATTTATTCAAACTTTCTAACTATATTTTGAATTATACAAATTAGAATGAGGATGCATTAATGCACGTGTATTTAAATGCACGTGTACCCGTGTACATAAAATGGCACGCTCTAAAGTGCGCGTATGTAAATACACGTTCAAAACAACGATCTCCAGTAGATACAAGGAAAAATGGCAGAAGGAAAAGTTAGACTGACTGTAGTGATTCGCATTACCCTTAAAAATATACGGATACGATACATATCATTGCACCATTGACTTATTAACACTTATTAAATAAATTGTCGCTAGATGCGACCGCAATGCGTTAGGCTAGGTCCACACGCTGCGATCGTAACCGGTCTCGGCTCCGCGAGTCCCGTACGGGAAATTATGGCGAAGAACCTGGGAGTTCTCGCGGGGGAATATAAAAGCTGTCCCCCTAATTCCCTCGGTTTTCGTAGGAGAGAGTAACGACGCAGGCGCGTGTGCGACAAACTTTTCGACACTGGCGCGAAACGAGCGAGCTAGCTAGCGGCGTTGAAATGTTCGTGCATCTGCGAGTGGTAATGAACGGTGGAACTAGCCGGTAAAACTTTCCACGAGGCTGAATTGAACTGAATCTAGATTTCGACCCGGCACATTACCATATCTCCTAGAAGAGAGAAGAGAGGAGAGAGAGAGAGAGAGAGAGAGAGAGAGACCGAGTGTATTATTGATTCTAACCGACCGACTCCCGTGCATAGAGAGCCCGTGGATCGCGTCGTAAACCGCGTCGACGTCAAAGACGAAATTTCGTAGCCGGGAACGTGTTAACGTTTCGCTACCGAGGAGCCATTAACTGGCGTTCGTTGCCGTCGATTTGAATATCGACCTTGGTCGGACGGTTTTCGGGCATCGCTCTACTCCCAAGGTTCGTCGAAAAACACCGCGAAAAAAAAACGAACCAAGGATTTCGATAGCTCGACGAGTCTCGTCGGCGCTTGCCTCTCGGTTTTGTTTCCTGGTTTTTCGCATTTCTCCTTTTTTTGCGAGATCTCGATGAAACAAAGGGCGACGTTTATGAATGGCGCGGTTCTTTGACTTGCCGTAAAAGTTTAAATTTAATTTAAATACAATCAAGTAGTACATAGTACACAGTGTAGTATTCAGAGTTTCCATGAGTTTCTTCTGCTAAATTGTTCCGATATTTCATAAAGTAGGTACGTTGCATTTGACGAGGCATCTTGAGCAACGAATCAATTGAGGTATGCAAAAAATTCAGTTATCGAAATACTTTGAAGTACTGGCCGCCTGTTGCCCCCTTCTCCGCGAACGTAAGAATACAGAAATTGTATAAATGAAACGGCTTCGTTCATTCTGAACGTAAAAAGAGAACCGGGGCGGGGAGGATTTCGATGGCTTCGACGGGACCATCGGCGCTTGTCTCGGATCGGTTTTGTTTCCTGGTATTCCTCCCTCTTGTTTTTTTCCTTTTCCGCGAAATATCGATAAAACAAAGGCCGACGTTTATGAACCCCTCGCGTCTCTTCTTCGATTTGTCGGAAAATCTCGATAAACAGCGGCGGCGGCGGCGGCTGACGTTTATGAATCGACGATTCTTCCGACGATAAGCTGCTGAAGCGAACGGACGCGGACGGGCGAAGAACGTGAGAAAGGGAGAGAGAGAGAGAAGAAGGGAGTAAAGGGGAGCAGAAGGAGAGTATCGATAAATCAAAAAGGAACGAAGAAGCACGGATATATATTCGTGGAACCCGGACTGTTCGCGTGAAATAAAAGTACAACGACAAATAGCGGAGAAGCCCGTTACTTAACCGCTTCGGAGCACCGTTAGCTCACCTGACTGCGTGTACGGAATATACAGGGTGTTCCGCGAGATCCTCGTGCACCGCATTCCTCAACGGCGAGCACCGAAAATACACCCGACAGCTCGTTAAACCGCTACCCGATTCCAAATCTTCATCGACTGTGACGCGCAGACCGACGACAACGCACCGAGCACCCCTTTATGCGAATTACCATTCTCGTACTTTGCTCTACACCGCCGAAAAATTCTATGTACCCCGCACAACGTTATCTCTTATTTTTGTACGGTCTTTTGTGACGATCGAGGACCATTCATTTCGATTTCTACGAGATTCCTCGGACAATTAAAGAAAATAGATTCTTTTTTAAACGTATTACGATGTTCTTCGGCTATTTTTTAACGATCGAAGCGAGAGGCAAGGTTAGATACCTAGAAGAGTCCTCGTGGAAAACATTAAATATAGACATGTTTTGAGTCGAACCACTTTTTCAAGACTTTCTATTCGGACTCAGCTATTCGTTTGACATAAAATTCTATTGATTTCGATTTTCACAGACTACTCAGTAATAATCAGAATGGGAAAACGCAATCTACCTATCGCCGATCTCGGAATGTTTTCATTATTACTGTTCCGGCTACGCAAAGTTCAGAACGAGCACGAGTTCAGGGGAAACTCGGTCTTCAAAATTAATATCCGAATGAACTTGCTAAGACCGTGAGACTTCCGAATTCATTTATTCGCAGTTAATTAAGTCCGATGACTCGGCGAAACGAAATCCCGAGTCGACGACTACCGTGCATCCAACAGGTGAAGGGAACGCCATAAACATCGAGGAAGAGGATTCCACGTTATTACGAGGCAACCAGCGAGTTTGTAGCGAGATCTCGGGGACACGAACTTCAAAGAACGAACGAAGACAACGGGGAATACAATTTATTCGTGGAAGTCACGGAAGATAATCTCTCGAAGTTCGTCTGTTACGGGATTCGAGAACCGGTTTGATAATCGGAGACAATCGAGCGACGACAATTAACTCTCTCTCTCTCTCTCTCTCTCTCTCTCTCTCTCTCTCTCTCTCTCTCTCTCTCTCTCTCTCTCTCTCTCTCTCTCTCTCTCTCTCTCTGTCTGCAATATCTCCACGACTAATATGTTTAGTTTCGCACTGTCCATTTTTATGTAAATTTTCGTTAAGACTTAGGTTAAGATTTTATGTCAAGATTTTTGTCATATCTTCTTTTTGTTATATCAGTTATACTGTCAAAACTGTACACATTTGTATAAAAGGACCTCGGTCCGTATATAATAATAATAATAATAATATTTTTACCGTTCTAGGTTTTAAAAAATCTAAAAAAATTCTGAAATGTTTTTATGAAAAATAAATATAACGGGAGAGAGAGGTGCTGGTGAATGCGAATTACTTTTCCCAGAGGCAGCCTCTGCACAGGGTGTCGAAAGTGATTCGTACGAGAGACATTGTCGGAGATGTATCAGGGAAGAAATCGCGACGGACAATGCGTTTGCGCGTTTCTATGAGTAGAGGACCGCGAGAAGATGGCGAGCGTTGTCCTGGAAAGGGGTCAACGGTCGGGCTGTCCGGATGCAACGCGATTCCCAAACGATCCACAGCCTTGCTGGAATTGCTCCTGCTTTCCGAGAGCTGCTCCTGTACTCTGCTTTTTCGAAAGAGGAGACCCGAGGTGCTGTGCAATAATGCCTTCGGGTGAAATTCTGAGACCATGGTGCTTCGGGAATCGTTTCGACGACTCCTGACCCTGTTCTTTCCCACTTGTTATTATTGGACGGATCCTTACGCAAATCTCTATTTTCGCGGGCTGTTCATTTCCTTAGCGAGAGGTCTCTCCGAGGTAAGACCGAATAAAAATACTAGAAATTTTTGATGATATCCAAGAGGTCTTCATTATCAACACTAGAACTACGACACACGACAAAATTACGGGTTCCAAAATTTTCGCAAGTTCTTTCTTTGAACACATTATAGAAATTGCTTAAATTCGGAATAAATGCACTCTTCTGTCATAAAATGGAAATATTCTAGGTCCAAGTAGCGTCCGAGGTTAAAATCATTCGCGAAGGGTCGAAGCTTTTCTGGACAGTGTCCAATTTATTTTTCGATGATATTAACACGAGAATCGTTTCAACGACGTTCTATTTATTTGCGACGTTTACTCTCCCGCGTACAATGCCATTTGTTTCGGAAAATAGTCCACGTTCCGCGGGCGAAACGTAACAGGACTGTGATAAAGAAGAGTAACTGGTTTCTTTATGAATTGAAATAACAGGCTGAATGAAATTAATTCGAGTTTCTTTAGAGACGGCCGCGAGAGATCGCGGTCGTTAAAAGTGTGTGACGGTGGTGGCAGCAGCGTTGAGCACACCGATGCGATGGTTGAATACATGGCAGCGGCGTGACAGCGCGCAAACGTGCCGGTAATTATAATAATTACGGAGCAGGTAAAAGGCCGAGCCACGGGATTGCAGTTTCGTGGCTAATCCCGTTACACCTAATCCAGATATACGCTATCATTAATGATAAGGAGGGATTAACGGTGTACCGCGGGTGTTCCCTTTGGAAAAACAGGCTGCGGGAAAAGTCTCCTAACTGGACTCAGCTCTTATACCTCTCTTTCTCTCTGTGTCTCACTTCGCAGAGATTCGACCGAGTCACGAACTTGGCCAGTATTCCACAGTCCGGTTCCCATTGACCGTAACGCGACTGCGTTAAACACGACGTGAAATCGCGTGCAGACGTATTACGATTAGCCGGCGGTATGACTAATTAATCGGAGAAAACGTCCTAGCGTGCTTGGCCGCGTGTCCACGCCGCTCCGTTCGAGCAGAGGCGTATTGATATTTCCAGAAGAGGAGAGAAAAAACGACCATTACCGCAGCGGGATTTTATGGCGCGTTTCGGAAGTTGCGTTTTACGACTTTGTATATGCAATCAGCCGGACTGCATAATATAACCTTAACATTTGAGGAATGAGAACGCTGCGGCGCTCGAAAGTAGTTCGCGCGTATGTTGAACGGGTCATTTGTTTCGCCCTTGCCCTTACGCGGACGGCCGACTTCCTTGGGAGCGCTGCCAGTCCTTCGAGGACGACCTGAAGGGTTCCCGGCAACCTCCAAAGTCTGAAAAATCCTTTGTGAAATTCTGAGAGGCTTCATATATCTTTCAATGATTGGATTCTCGAAGGCTTCATAGATCCATCTAAGATCGATACGAAACTCTTGGTTCAAGAATTCTTCAAGGATCATTGGATAATCAAAATTTCTCGGAGAGCCAAGGGAAGATTCTCAGTCTCTCCCTGAACGACCTTTAAGCATCCCAGGAAGATGCACGAAGGTGTTGCCGATTTTCCAAGGATCGCGGGACGATTCTTTTAATCGAACGACTTTGGGAGAGTATTGGAAGATTCCGCGGAGAGTTATTCCTCCGGCAAACCCGGGGAGCGTCGGCCAACAGAATCCGCATTGCGCCCGGGACAATCAAGCGGAACTGTGAAATCCCACGGAACAGGGTAGTCTAAAAATGTGTCAGCGGCAATTTCGTCTGTCAGAGAACGAGCCCAGGTTCGCGCGTCGCGACGTGTCGGGCGCGCGCGTGTCTCGGAGACATCCAAGAAAAGTGTCGTGCAAGGTGTCGTACCGGCGATGGTAGTACTCCCCTCGTTCGCTCCAGATAACACGCGCTCGCGGAAACTTTCTAAGCCTGTTCCACGAGGCCGTTTCTATCGGCGCGGCGGTGGTTGCGGTGTGTAAATCACGCGACGACCAACAGCGGAGAACCGCTGGTGCTAATGTTCCATCGGCAGAAAACCGGTTTCCCGGTACGAGCAACGTGAACCGATCGAACTGACCCGAGAGCGGTCGGTCGATGCGCAACAACACCCGGCTGCTGCGTTTTGTACCGTTTCACGGCCGGCCTGATGCTCCGCGGGGAATCCGTCCTAGTCTTTCGGTTCCGCGAACCTTTTATGCATTTTATGCAGTTATCGTGATAACGAGGCCGTGTAATTTAACCCCTTCGAGACCGCAGACTTTGACACGAACCATGGGCAGCGTGCGGTAGATGTTCTACCAAGATCTACGCTGAGAAAGACATTTTTCGTCACCGCGTTTCTTTCAGGAATATGTTACTGTATGTGTAGTCTTAATAAACAATCTCTTTTACATCTACCGTGCATCTACTGCCACGTGCAATACACGTGTACCTTTTTAAACGCCTTGCACTATAATTTATTTCTCACGATTATGATTATTAAAACCTTTATTCACGTTAATCAGTTACTAGGAGGAAAAGAAAAATTGTATTTATTGTATGTACACACTACACTGAGAAAAAAAAGTAGTTACTTCGATAACACGCGTGTTATTGTAATTTTTTTTACTTCGATGAATATCAATGTATTCTTTTCAATAGTATGAAATTTAGAAGCAAATCGTGATGTATTCGAATTGTCTATCGTGAAATGATTGAAAATATTATTCGATTCAATACCGTACTTCAATCAGATATGTTGTTAAAAAAGTTTGAGAAATGTATTGATTTATACTGGAATTGGTTTGAGGCCATATCTTATTTTTTTTGAAAACATTGATGGTCAAGCTATTCGCTTATATGATTGGCGGAAATGAGTTTTGCTATTGAAATTCAATAGTATTAAATATTAAAATAAGTTCATATGATATTGGCACTATTCAATAGTACATCTTATTGAATCAACATATATGTTTTTTGTTTCGACAGGATTTTTTTCTCAGTGTACTCTCCGGTAACGAAAGAATTAAAAGAAGATTGGAAGAACGTATCGAATGTCTCTGAAACGAAATGAAACATTGCGACTCATCGATATGTATGTATCTATATCAAGAACCTAGGTCTATCAAGATCCTAGATCGGAGCTTCCGTGGACGAGTGCAATCCAGGATTATTTATTGCAATCGTGGATTCCGAGACGGCGGTTTTTCGGTCGAGGCATGGATAACGCGACTCCGGTGTTCGTGTACCGTTAGCTGAAACTTGTCGAGGCCTGGGACGGGGTTCATTCATGAGAACGCGGACGATGCGCCGAGCCGAGCCGAGCCGCGCCGAGTTGAGCGGAGCGGAGCTGAGCGGCGCGTGTTCGTTTCGCGGCTACGAAACACGGATGTGGAACGGATTCACAATTATCAGGGTAGTCGGTGTGTCGCGGAACAATGGCCATTGTGACGCCGACAGTCGTCGTCTATCCGCGGTCTGGTCTCACTCTCTCTCTCTCTCTATCTCGACTCGGCGCTCTCGGGACTCGACTCGGCGCAGCTTTTCCCGTTATAGGCGCTAGCCTAGTTGCAAAATTCAATTAAAATCAGCACTCCACGAAGAAGGGGAACGCGTTCCTTCCGCTCGCGGTGACGGACGATCCCCCAGGGAGGGTGGGGACGGAACGAAAAAAGAAAACACAAACGAGCACAGAGTATGGTTGCGCCGGGAGGCCGAGCGGACAGGAAGGAAACGGGAGGAGCAAGAGCAAACTCGATGGAGGAGAACTCGCGTGATAAGGGTCGCCCGCCACACCTTGATACCAGATACCCCCCTTTCGCGGTAGCTTTTAGCCAAATGACGCGGATTTTATTATTGGATGGCCTTTAAGGGTGCGGCTTAGCTACCCTACCCCCTCTATTATCCCCCGTCGTGCCACCCTTCGACGTCTAATGGCCCGTTAACTAGCCCCACCTCGTTTCTCCTATGTTCTGTCTCGTACATCGGTTTCGCACGCGACACCCGTTATGCGTCACAGTCGATATCGCCGATCGACCCTCGGCACGCGAGTCCGATACTACCGGGACCGGCGATCGATTTCCTGGGAACCAGTGGGACCGCTTTTGCCGCTGCGCTATCAACGGCCTTCTACAGGATACTCTTCGCGTTAATAGTTTCATTTTCGTAGTTTCATGCAACCAGTCCTGTTGTCTTTTGTTAACGCACATACCTGAAGCTCGTAACTAAAGGTCATACGATATTAACAGTGAACCTATCAAGCATTGAACGCAACTAGTAAGCGGCGCCATCTAAAAACGACAACATCGTCGAAATATGAAAAGCAAACAATGGATCCGAGAAGAAAGTTTCCAACAACCCATAGTCGTTGTCTCTCCAGTTCGAAGTAGCAAAAATGTTTCAATCTGTTCTCGAGCTGCTTGCATAGCGTTACCGTAATCCCGTGTGCTCCGATACAAGAGACATGAATACTATTATATCCAGAGTGCGCGTACCATACCAATTACGCTTTCTAACATCCGCGCAAACATTCGCTCAGCCAACAGTTTTGATCGAACACTTCATCGGTGCTATAATCTGAGCGCCGGCAGGCCATCGAGGATGATCGAGCGTTGATCTGTTAATATTCCGTTTACCTCGTGGTTCTCGGGATCCGGGGTATAGCAGCAAGCTCTCGAGAAGCGGGAAAAAGTCGGAAGCGAGATATCCGAGAGCATCCCTGAATTCCATGGGAACGGAGAGAGCAAGAGAGCGGAGAATTGAGGGGCTGGCTCTGTTTGTGCCAACGAAAGAACCGTGTGCTCGGAGAATCGTTCGTGAAAGCGTGTCGACGGAAGTACCGGACGAAACCCGAAGTATCGTTTTTCTATACCGGAAAAATCGATCGGTCAAAGAAATTCGAAAGTTTCGAGCTTTAGGGAAATATCGCGGAGAGAGAGAGAGAGAGAGAGAGAGAGAGAAAAAGAGAGAAGAACCTGGGAAGAATCGAAGGGAGTTGGTCGCCGTGGAAACGCGCGGAAGAAAGCGTGTCGTACCTGGAAGGCGCGCTGAATACCTAGTCATCAAGACGAGGCTAATTTCTACTCGCTGCCAACCGAATTACTTATACGACGCAGTCGAAGCGTAATTAGGAACGCAAAACGTTCGGGGGCGGAGAGTTACGAACGGAACATCCCACGGACGGATATTCGCGGTGACATACAATGTTCTGCGGCGGTAGGTTCGCTGTAGAATCGTGTAGTATTGTCTCCAGGTTGCATCAGAGAAACAAGAAGCTATGCATCTCATTCGAAACGCCTTTAATAGGCGTGATTTTGCGGCCCCGCTCCTGGAAGGGCCAATATACTGCCGCATAGAGTAATCTGTGCACCGAGAGCGCTTTGGATTGCTCTCGGAAAATAGAATTCAGTAGAAATGACATCAGAGAGAAAAGCAGGGTCTCTATTTTTCTACTTTTGCATAACGCTTAAAGCCACGCCTCCCAAGTGGGCGTGGCATTATGGCACTCGTTTGTAACAGAGCAACTGTATATCTCGAGGATCGACAAAAATACCCTCAACCTTGAGAGTCGACTTCGGGAACCTCTAGCTTGTTCCTCTCGTGTGAAGTGCCCCGAGTGGGCGTGATTTCGTAGCTCCCGCTCGTGAAGGAACCAAAGTGTTGCCCACAGGGCAATCTGTGCTTTCACAGCACCGTGGATTGCCTATTCAGAAGAAATTACACCTGAGAGAAGGGAGACACTCTATCCTCATGTTGCTATTTTTGTGTAACGTTCGAAGCCACGCCTCCCGAGTGGGCGTGGCGTAGTGGCACCAGAAATAACAAATTGGCCAGCGAGAAATCGACAAAGATGCGGGGGTTCTTCTCTGCAACTGTTTTATAATGTGTTCGCTCGTCGCGAATATTTTGCGATACTTCGAGGGAATCTCGGACTTCCGTCTAAGACGCTAGCCGAGCCAAGAGGAAGAACTTGGTCGGGCGCAAAGCAGATTTCGAAAATCGAAAGGGATTAGGGTATTGACGCGCGGCAAAGAAACCGTACGAGCGGCGCAAAATATTTCACGGTCTATTAGCTAAGCCTTTAGCCACGGCGCGGCGCGGCGTAAACCGTGCCTATGCTCTCGGACGAGTTCATTCATCGGGTCTCTCTCTCTCTCACTCTCTCTCTCTCCCTGCACGAGGTCGCAATCTCGTTCGCCAACCCAGAGAGTTCTTACGAGTTTGTTTCGAGTAAATTTGTTCTGAGCTCTCGGGCTCGTCAAAACGTTTGTCCAGGGAAACGAACCAATGAAGATCGAGACGAGCCAATCTGTTTTATTCGAGGGACAAAGAGGGAGTGTGCGTGGGCGACGAGACGGCGGACGAACGCCTCATCTCGCGGGCGCCGCCGATTTCATTAGACCGCTATCGTGTGCTCGCGGAGAGGAATATTTGAGACACTCTTTGTCGAGCCGCGTGTGCAAGCGTTTGCCAGCGCGTCCATTGCTGGCCGACCTTCGCAGCGAGTTGCAGCGACACACATTGCTCGACTTTTCCAACCGGGAAGGTCGCGAACTCGCCGTGATCATCGGATTCATTAGATAATGGGCATCGATGACCGGATAAGGGTCGAACAGTGTCTCCCAACCTCCCCGAGATTCGACTCCTCGCCGCAAATGCCAAACAACCTTCTGCCTCGTGCATCCCGTCCGAGAATATTCATCGAACTTTTGCGAAACTTCTCCTCTTCCTATAATCGTGCTGCACTTTTCCCGGTCTTATTCAAGATGTGAAACAGGTAGAAGGAACTCGTGCAAGATGATACTTGAAGCAAAAGTTGATAGGGGATCGTCCGGGGACCTTCGGGCGACTATCGGTTTATTCTGCGAGTAATCCGACACATGCGTCTTCTACATATGCTCTACTTTATTTTCTACGCCCTGTAGAATGATGTATAGAAGATTAATGGACGCGATTACAAGTATATTACGTGCAACGTGATATTGCAAGTAGAAATGAACACAGCGTCATCGGAAGTCTTTTGAGTAATTACTGGATCGTATCGCAAGTAATTGCGAGCATTTATCTTGTACATATAGTTTCCCTTATGTTCTACGACCTGTAGATCGATATATAGAAGATGAATCTTCCCGAGCATGTTTCAGATCTAATATAATATTTCCATGGAAGTGTTATCAACATTAACTCTATCGCTGCCTTGTAAAGGTGCTCCCATAGGAAATGATTACATTGATTTTATTATTCGAGTTTCTAACAAGAACTGTGCCGATTTCAAATAAATTTAATCTCGCCATTTTTTAAGCGTACCAGTTGTTTTTAATGCTCGGTAGGTTTAATGCGCTGCGATTATCGAGGATTTCTATTAGTTTACTTCCGAGAACGTGCGAAATAAATTGTAAGAGATAGAGTGGGGTGTTTGGAAAGTTGTAAATCCGATTTAAATCGGGAATAAAAATTGTCCGGGTCGTTTCAGAGGTTTATTCGACGGGGTTTGGCAGCGAGCGTGTCAAGTGGAAACGAAACATTATTTTCGCGGCGTCAATATTTACCCGTGGGAGCGACCGTACATGTACGCAGAACAAAGTGGTCCCTTGTCTTCCAATTATCGACAACGATGTAACCCTACCAGCGTAGCCGGGGCGAGACGTAATCCGATTAAACATTACGGATTACGATTAAAACGCGACGGGCTAATTCGATCACGAGTTACTTTCCGTGTACGGTTGACCTACAACTGTAATCGAAGGCAATCGCAACGCGCTCTCGTAATTGACAATCGCGGGAAGGATAGGGTAGAGAGACTGAGATAAAAATACAATTTTATTTTCCACCTCGATATATATACATGTACACAGTGACCCGAATTAATAGTCAGAGCTTCTAGAAAAGCACGATAACTTTTTTAATATTGTACTATACAATTTGAACTTTTTTGGGAAGCTAGAACAATTAGTTTACTGCAGGGTGTGAAGAGAAATTTAAAAAAGAAATGCAATTGTTCGGAATTGTAGAAAAAAATACTAAAAGTTGTGTTTTACAACTTTTTTCTATGTCTGTGTCAATTATATGCACTGTGAAAGTTTTTTGGCTTTTTTGGTGAAAGATTTTGACGAAATTTTCAGAATATGTTTAATTGACACAGATATACAAAACGTATTTTAAAAATTTTCCGTATAAGCTCACATAAAATAGTTGTAAAATGCAACTTTTAGTATTTTTTCTACAATTCCGATTTATTGCTAGCTTCCCAAAAAAGTTCAAATCGTACAGTACCATATTAATTCAGGACTTTTTTAAAGCGTTCGAATATTAATTCAGGTCACTGTACATTCCGATAAAAATACGAAACTGGAGATTCTACCGGGGCCCCAACTTGTTATTCTCGGAGTTGTAAATCTAGAAATAGAATAATAATTACATCGGTGGCTATTAATCCGCAATCAAATTCTATTTCGACGGTATGAAGGAAGTCTCGCAAGAGCAGGATAAAAATAAATATTCCAGAACCATAACCCTCAGTCGCGGCTCGATGGCGGCTCGTTTCGACCCCACCGGGAGTCGCAAATCACAGGTGTTGGATGGCCAACCTCGGTATCAAGGGCCGAATCATTGTCCGCGGCTAGTCAGTTATTTCCCGGTGCCCAGACTTTCCCGTTGTTCACTCTCGACAATCTTTTCGCCTTTTCTACGTCACGTATATTCGAATACGAACTCTGACGATGAGCCAACTTCTTCACGAGTTTCTTGTACTCAATGAAGATAAGTTTTATCTTGAAAGATCCTTAACGGTTAAAGCGACTCAAATTCTCGATTTATTTACATTTTGGGTATCTTTTATTACAATATGTGCTTGGACAAATTAATTGATCGAATGAATTTCCATGTAAGCAGCTTCATGATTTCAATAATTGCAAGGTGAAAAATATAAAACCGGTTATTTGACCGACAGTGGTAGGTTTAGTGTTAATTACAAAAATTCGGTGCAGATAGGTTTCCACTAAGAAATTGGTTGAAGATGAAATCGTGAACTCTCGCAAGTGGTTCTGATAATTTGATCGACCAGCGTAATTGTGAAATAAGAATCCGTTGGTCAGACCATGATAGGTTCAGTGCAAAGAGTTAGTACATATACAGCTAGGGCAGCTAGTGCGCAGCTAGTGAGGCGAATGGATTGAAAAGGACGGGGCAGGGCGGGGGTGCGAGCGATGCATCGTCCTATCAATATTTGTCGGTTCCACAGTTGCGATTAGATCCTGCGGATAAGATCTGCTGTAGGAACGGCGTCTCTCGAGGGAGCTATGTTGGATCGAATCGATGGTGGGCGCGACCGCAAGCTAGCCAGCTAGCCATCAACTTTATATTTCATCGGCAGCGTACGCAATTACGATTTCACTGGGCTACGAGGATTTATCGGCGCTCGTCGCGGCAGCCGTCAGAGGCTTTGGATCGATCTTGCTACCGTGGAGGATCGCACGACAGGAGAGCCTCCACTTGTTAGCTCGAGCGAACGGGAATCGATGAATTTCTAATCGACGGAGTACACGAACGCCGCCGACGACGACGAGCAAGGGACGACAACGCGTTCCCGTGGAGAAGAAATAAATAAAACTGCGATAAACGAACGGAAGAACCGTTAATACGCGAAGATATCGGTGGGAAAGGTTCGTAGAGAGAAAGAGAGTGTAGAGAGAGGGAGAAGAGCGAAACAGGTCCTCGGCTCGGCTCGGCTGGCTGGAAGCACGGGGGTTGATTTTAATACCCCCCAGGGAGAGAGGGGTTGTGGATGTGACCTTTATGAAATGCTACAACCTTTGTGAGCCCTGATTGCACTTCTTCGTACACAGAGGCGTGCGCATAGAGCCAGACAAGGGCCGCCCACACGCGGTATGACGAGACCGATGAGAGAGGAGAGAGAGAGAGAGAGAAATACACACACGTACGGGGTATGAAAGCACACGCAGGCTTGCTTGGTTGGTTGGCATCGCGTGTACAAGCACAAAGAGAGGCCTAGACACTGGCGAGGCCTTAGGATCGTCTGGCTGTACGCGGAGCTATTGTTTTTCGAACGTACACGGGCTCTCTCTCCTAACTGTGTACCTTAGATTCGCACCACGCCGGTATCGCGCGCTCCACGTCGCCAGAAAGAAGGTAAACATACACGCTTCACGTGTGCTCCAAGGAGAGGAGAGCGAGAGAACCCCCGGGCTCTCTCCTATTCCCAAACCAGCTCTCTTCTCGCTCTCCGCTCCCGTCTCCTGTCGCGTAAGAGAACGCTGCTTAGAGCAACTTCATCGATCCAACCGCTGGAACGAGCTCTTTGCGATTCGCAAGCGCGAGCACACGCTCGGACCCCCGCAAACTTTCCAACCCCCTTCAGACTGTCGCGCAGGGGGGCTCTTTCTCTTTCTACCCCGGCGTTCTCGCTGCGAAATTACCCCCTCTGTTCGAAAACTTCTTCACGGCGACTCCACTCGTCACCCTGTCGAGGAAACTTTGCGGGACTCGCTCAGATAGATCTTGCCAAGGCCTGCTCCCGCGGAACAGGGTCGAAGCGATTCCTGTTCCTCCGGTTGCTAATACACCAACTGTTTTCGCGTGTTCGTGAGAACCAGGTCTCTCTCTCTCTCTCTCCGTCCGTGGACCCCACTTCGATCTCCCCTCAAACATTTTTGCAAACTTCGTACCTCTGAATTCTTTCATTAATTTCTGCCATTCTGATATACACGTAGCCCTAGTCAGAGGTTCCTCTCTACGGTTCAGTCTATTTTATAACTAGTACCTGCTACGTTATTCAACAGAGCGAACTTCAAAACACGCGCGCTTCGGTGATTGGCTTCCTATTCACCGTATTAGGTCCTAAGTTATGCAAATATAGTAGTAATGGTTCTGTAACTCCAATCAACTCGGAAGATACATGTTGAATATCAATGACGAGCACAGAGTCCACTGGAATCGATACACGCAAATCTGGATCCCCCTCTCTAGCTCGGTACTTCCGACACGCGAGAAATGGATCCCTCGCGTTGTTCCTGTACTTATCTTTTACTACTCTGTCGACTCTTCAGGGTTTCAAGTGTCCCGTGCACTTTCTCGGAAAGAAGCTAAGCGGAACGAATTATCGAGACTTGCTTTCGGCACGTCCACTTAAGAAGCTTTGCGCGAGAAAGCTGTCCAGGATGCACAGACCTCAGCTAGGTTCGCGAGACTGGCTTCGTGACTAATCGAAAGTGCATTACAAAGAGCATCTTTTATATTAACGTTTTTAATCTGGATAATTTAGATATGGTCTCCATTAAGTCCTCGTAAATAATGCAAATTTGCCTTCACGTTTTTCGAAAGTGTAACAGAGGAACACAATGGGAGGAACCATAAATGTTTCCTTAATTTTCTGCAACCTACAATGATCCACGTAGAAGACCAATGACCGTATTTGTATTCCACTGTTCCGAGAATATGAAAGAAAATTGGCATTACTTATGGAACAAAGTGCCACTAAGGATTCTTGTTTCCGAGGAAGTTTGCTAATGTTCAGACCACACACCCGGTC